>NW_026652299.1:30895881-31317565 GCF_009828535.3 Hylobates moloch
GAGTAGGTTGCAAAAATTTTCTCCCATTCTGTAGGTTGCCTGTTCACTCTGATGGTAGTTTCTTTTGCTGTGCAGAAGCTAAGCAGCAAAGCATTCAAGAAGTGACTTGGGTGCTGTTAAAGGCATTCAGTTTTATAAGGGAAGAAGAGCATAAAAGTTTGGAAAATTTGCAGCCTGACAATGCAATAGAAAAGAAAATCTCATTTTCTGAGGAGAAATTCAAGCCAGCTGGAGAAATTGCATAAGTAATGAGGAGCCAAATATTAATCCCCAAAACAATGGGGAAAAATGTCTCCAAGGTATGTCAGAGTCTTCAGGGCAGCCCCTACCATCATAGGCCTGGAGGCATAAGAGGAAAAGGTAATTTTTTGGGCTGGGCCCAGGGTCCCCATGCTGTATGCAACCCAGGGACTTGGCACCCTGCATCCCAGCTACGCCAGGTGTGGCTGAAAGGGGCCAACTTAGAGCTCAGGCAGTGGCTTCAGAGGGTGCAGGCCCCAAGCCTTGGCAGCTGCCACATGGTGTTGAGCCTGCGAGTGCACAGAAGACAAGAATGGGGTTTGGGAACTTCTACCTAGATTTCAGAGGATGTACAGAAATACCTGGATGCCCAGGTAGATGTTTGTTGCAGGGGAGGGGCTCTCATGGAGAACCTCTGCAAGGGCAGTGTTGAAGGGAAATGTGTGGTCAGAGCCCTGCCACACAGAGTCCCTACTGGGGCACCGCCTAGTGGAACTATGAGAAGACAGCCGCCGTCCTCCAGACCCTAGAACAGTAGATCCACTGACAGCTTGCAACATGCACCTGGAAAAGCCACAGACAAGTAACACCAGCCCATGAAAGCAGCCAGAAGCAGGGCTATACCCTGCAAAGCTACAGGGGCAGAACTACCCAAGCCCGTGGGCACCTGCCTCTTGCATCAGTGTGACCTGAAGGTGAGACATGGAGACAAAGGTGATCATTTTGGACCTTTAAGATTTGACTGCCCTGCTGGATTTCAGGTTTGCATGGGGCCTGTAGCCCCTTTGTTTTGGCTAATTTCTCTCATTTGAAATGGCTGTATTTACCCAATACCTGTACCCCGCATCGTATCTAGGAACTAACTAGCTTGCTGTTGATTTTACAGGCTTATAGGCGGGAAGGGACTTGCCTTGTCTCAGATGAGACTTTGGACTATGGGCTTTTGGGTTAATACTGAAATTAGTTAAGATTTTGAGGGACTGTTGGGAAAGTATGATTGGTTTTGAAATGTGAGGACATCAGATTTGGAGGGGCCTGGGGCGAATGATATGGTTTGGCTGTGTCCTCACCCAAATCTCATCTTGAAAGGTACTCCAGTATTTCCCATGTGTTGTGGGAGGGACCTGGTGGGAAATAATTGAATCATGGGGGCATGTTCTTGTGATAATGAATAAGTCTCACGAGATCTGATGGCTTTATAAGGTGAAGTTTTCCTGCACAATCTCTCTTTGTCTGCTGCCATCCATGTAAGATGTGACTTGTTCCTCCTTGCCTTCCACCATGATTGTGAGGTTTGCCCAGCCACGTGGAACTGTGAGTCCAATTAAACATCTTTCTTTTGTAAGTTGTTCAGTCTTGGGTAAGTCTTTATCAGCAGCGTGAAAACAGACTAATACAGACAGCATCTGCTTCCCTAGTTCTGAGGTATTAGGACTCGAACTGAGCCACATGACCACCATCCCAGGATCTTCAGATCGCAGATGATCCGTAGTGGGACCTCTAAGCCCTCAAAATCACATGATCCAACTTCCCCAATAGAATATATATACACACACATGCATATATATATATATATATATATATATATAAAATTATATATACACACACACTTATATGTAGCATAGAGATTGTGTTTGTGTGTATAGTTGACACTTGAACTTCAAGCGTCTACTTATACACAGATTTTTCTTTGCCTCGTTCTCTCCTAAGACAGCAAAAGCAACCCCTCCTCTTCCTGTTCAGCCTACTTGAAGTGAAAACAAGTAAGATGAAGACATTTATGATGAACCACTTCCACTTAATATTAAGCATATTTTCTTTCTCTTATAATTATATTTAAAAAATTCCCCTAGTTTATTTTATTGCAAAAATACAGTATATAATAAAATAACATATAAAATATGTGTTAATCAATTTATTATGTTATTAATAATACTTCTGTGTCTGGAATTGGTGGGTTCTTGGTCTCACTGACTTCAAGAATGAAGCCGTCGACCCTCGCAGTTCTTAAAGATGGTGTGTGGGGAGTTTGTTCCTTCTGATGTTCAGACGTGTTGGGAGTTTCTTCCTTCTGGTGGGTTCGTGGTCTTGCTGGCTTCAGGAGTGAAGCTGCAGACCTTCGTGGTGAGTGTTACAGCTTATAAAGGCAGTGTAGACCCAAACAGTGAACAGCAGCAAGATTTATTGAAAAAAGCAAAAGAACAAAGCCTCCACAGTGTGGAAGTGGACCTGAGTGGTTTGCCATTGCTGGAGCTTCCCTTATCTGGCCCCACCCACATCCTACTGAGTGGTCCATTTTAGAGAGAGCTGATTGGTCTATTTTGACATGATGCTGATTGGTGTGTTTACAATCCCTGAGCAAGACACAAAAGTTCTCCAAGTCCCCACTAGATTAGCTAGACACAGAGCACTGCTTGGTGTATTTACAAACCTTGAGCTACACACAGGGTGCTGACTGGTGTGTTTACAAACCCTGAGCTAGACACGGAGTGCTGATTGGAGCATTCACAAACCTTGAGCTAGATACAGGGTGCTGATTGGTGTGTATACAATCCTCCAGCTAGACATAAAAGTTCTCCAAGTCCCCACCCAATTCAGGAGCCCAGCTGGCTTAGCTCAGTGGATGCCGCACCACGGCCGTGGCGCACCAGAGCTGTCCGCTGGTCCCGCATAGCGCGCCTGCACTCCTCAGCCTTTGGTAGTGATGGGACTGGGTGCCCGTGGAGCAGGGGGTGGCGCCCACTGGGGAGGCTCCGACGGCCCCGGAGTCCACTGCGGGGAGGGGGCTGGGGGCTCGGGCCCGGCGGGCTGCAGGTCCCCAGCGCTGCCCCGCGGGGAGGTGGCTGAGGTCCTGTGAGAATTCCAGCACTGCAGGACAGGCCGGCAGTGCTGCCGACAGGGCGCACCCTCTGCAGCTGCTGGCCTGGGTGCTAAGTCCCTCACTGCCCCTGCGGCGCCGTGGTTCTCGGAGCCGGCGCCCACCCAGAACTCGCCCTTGCCTGCAAGCACCCTGCACAGCCCAGGTTCCCGCCCACGCTTCTCCGTCCACACCTCCTGCAAGCAGAGGGAGCCGGCTCCAGCCTAGACCAGCCCATAGAGGGGTTCCCACACTGCAGCGGCGGGCTGAAGGGCTCCTCAAGCGTTACCAGAGTGGACACCTAGGCAGAGGAGGCGCCGAGAGGGAGCGAGGGCTGCTAACACGCCGTCACCTCTCACTTCCTCTTAAAAGTAGGCTATTATGGTTAAGTTTTGCGGGAGTCAAAATGTGTATACGAATTTGACTGAGCAGCACTCCTAACCCTCATGTTGCTTAAAGGCAAACCATATATCCTGTTGGTTCTGTTTCTCTGGAGAATCTTGAACTAATACAAGAACTTTTGTATACAATAGAAACTAAAGAAATTTACTTGTCAAGAAGTGATGAATTGTGCTTAGTGAAGAAAGACAATCACTCGATATAATCACATGGCTATAAATGAGCAAGTAGCTATATGCAATTATTTATTGTAGACTAAAGATAAATAATATACTAAATAGATTAGAATTGAGTCACTCTGTTTCTATGTTTTATTTTGAGGAGTAAGTCTCAATAGTCTTTCTCATCACCACCATTTCCAGTGAGCTTCACTGTCATTGTGGTAGGACACGTGGGGGATTGAAGTTATTTATCCCCTTGGGCTAGGCATGGCACTGTGATTTGCTTTTTATCCAATGAAATGAGATCAGAGTGGGGCTTGCCAGTTGTGAGGAAAAGTCTTTAGGAACTGTTATGCAATACTCCATGCTTGGTTTCTTCTCTTGCCATGTGATACAAACTATTTTTTCAGATGTTGCGGGTATAAGATGGCAGAACTTCCTGACTGGTACATGAGAATGCCTGGCTCTATCTTAGCTGAGCATTGCCATGGAAAATTCAGGTGTTTAGGACTCAGATATATATTGGCTTGTGCTACGCAGATAATTAATGAGCAGAAGTATAAAGATGTGCAATTCTTTCACATGAAGAAGATAAATTCCAAAGAGGTTAGAGGACTCAACCTTGCTTGGTCTATAAGTGATGACTCTTCACTTGCATTCAAGCTCCAGTGCAGGTTTCATGATACTACAGTGTCTTGATAGCTTCACAGAATTGTCTGTGTTCCTCTAGTACATATTTCACTTTAGATTTATTTTTCTTCAGCATCATTTACACATGTTTATTTAGCTTCACTTCACTGTGCACTCAACGAGTGAAAAGACGAGAACCTGCATTTTTTTCCATTCTGTGTTTTTATTAGTAGTATCATTATTACATTATTTTGTTTTGCAATAACTGTAGATTCACATGTTTTTATAAGAAATAACACAGAGAGATCACAGCTTCCTTATAAGCAAGTTACCCAGTGATAACATCATGTATAATGTATTAATGTCATAATTAGGATATCAATGTCGATGCAGTCTCAACAGAATTGTCCCATAACCAAAAGAATCCTTCATGTAGCCCTATTATAGGCATGCCAACTTTCCTTCCTTACCCACACTCTCCTAAACTCCTGGCAACCACTACTCTGTTCTCCATTTATACAATTTTGTAATTTTGAGAATGTTATATAAACGGAATCACACAAATATACATTTCGGCATTGGATTTTTTTTCACTCAGCATAATTCTCTGTAGACTTATTCAAGTTGTTGAATTTATTAATAGTTTATTCATTTTTGTTTCTGAATATTATTTGATGGTATGCATGTATTGCAGTTTGTTTCAACATTCACTCTTTAAAGAACATCTGTGTTGTTTCAAGTTTGGGGTTATTATAAATAAAGCTGCTATGAACATTTATGTTCAGATTTTTATCTAAACAGAAAACTTAAGTTTTCAATTCTCTGAAAATGCCTGAGTGTAATTGTTATATCATGTGTTGATTACATAATTAGTTTTACAAGAAATTGCCAAACTGTTTTCCTGGGAGACTGTATCATTTTACATTGCCACCAACAACGTATGAGTGATGCAGTTTCTATATATATTCTTGTCAGCATTTGGTGTTGTCTCTATTTTTTATTTTAACCAATGTGATGTGAGTATATTGACATCTCAAGGTGATTGCATTTTAAATTTCCCTAATGACCAATGACCAATCATGTTGTACAATTTTTTGTGTAACTATATGCCAATGGTATAATCTTTTCAATAAAATATTTGCTCATATCTTTTCATCATTTTCTAATAGAACTTGGTTTTCTAGTAAAATACTGAGTTTTGAGTTTTTTATATCTTCTAAAGTTTACCCCTTTGTCAAATATGGGTATTGCAATTTTTTCTTGTCTGTACTTGTCTTTTCATCCTCTTGTCAAATTCTTTCACAAACCAAAAGTTTTAAAATTTGATGAGCTTTAATTTATCAATTTTATTGTCTCTGCTTTTGCTGTTAATTCTAAGAAATATTTTTCTTTTTCTTTTTTTTTTTTTTTTTGACAGACTCTGGCTCTGTCCCCCAGGCTGGAGTGCAGTGGCACCATCTCGGCTCACTGCAAGCTCCGCCTCCCGGGTTCATGCCATTCTCCTGCCTCAGCCTCCCGAGTAGCTGGGACTACAGGCGCCTGCCACCACGCCCTGCTAATTTTTTTGTATTTTTAGTAGAGACAGGGTTTCACTATGTTGGCCAGGATGGTCTCGAACTCCTGACCTCGTCTAGGATTACAGGCTTGAGCCACCGTGCCCGGCCAAGAAATGTTTTTCTAGTAGTAGATTCTGAATACTTTCTCTCAATATCTCTAAAAGTGTTATAGTTTCCCATTTTACATTTAAGTCCATGATCTAACTTGAGTTACTTTTGTATAAGATGTGAAGTTTAGATCAAGGCTGATTTCTTGAAAAGGTGATCGTTTGTCCACTGAATTATTTATGCACCTTTGTCAAAAAGAAGGTGTTCTAAATAATTAGTGGTGATGACTGCATACTCTGAATATACTGAAAACACCTAATTATATACCTAAAAGGCTAAATTTTATGGTATGTAAGTTATTTATCAATAAAGCTGTTATAAAAAGTTCATATAAAATCGTGTGTGCAAATTCCTGTGAGTCTATTTCTGAGTTTTCTATTCCATTCTATTATCAATGTGTCTTTACTTTTGCTAGTACCACTCTCCCTTGATGACTGTGGCTATATAGTAAGGCTTAATTTCAGCTAGAGTGATTTCTCTCGTTTTATTTTCCTTTTCAAGATTGCCTAACCATTATAGGGCCTGTGTCTTTCATACAAATTGTAGAATAAGCTTGTTCATGTCTCCAAAGAAGCTTGCTGGTATTTCGATAGCAATTGCACTAAACCTGTAGATCAGTTGGGGGAGAATTACCATATTTACTGTGCTAACTTTTCCTGTCCGTCAACACAATGCATCTCTCCATTTATTCATTTATTTATTTATGTATTTATTTGTAATTTTTTATTTCAATAGATTTTGGGAATCAGGTGATATTTGATTACATGAGGAAGTTCTTTAGTGGTGATTTGTTAGATTTTGAGCACCCATCCATCCTGAGCAGGATGCACGGAACCTAATTTGTAGTCTTTTATCCCTCACCCCCCTCCCACCCTTTCCCACAATTCCCCAAAGTCCACTGTATCATTCTTAAGCTTTTGCATCCTCATAGCTTAGCTCCCACTTATAAGTGAGAACATATGATGTTTGGTTTTCCATTCCTGAATTACTTCACTTAGACTAGTAGTCTCCAGTTCCGTACAGGTTGCTGCGAATGCCATTAATTTGTACGTTTTTTGGCTGAGTAGTATTCCAGTGATAACCTCATGTATAATGTAGTATTTCAGTGATAACATATATATATATATATGATGGATATGTATACATATATATGTGTATTTTTTATTTTTTATATATATACACACATATATGTGTATATATATGTGTGTGTGTGTGTATATATATATATATATATATGTAGCTCACAGTTTATCCCCTCATTGATTGATGGGCATTGGGGCACATATTATATATATATATGTGTGTGTATATATATATATATATACACACACACACATATACATATATATACACACACATATATATATACACATATATATACATATATATATATATCACTGTTTCTTTGTACCTTCATTGATTGATGGGCATTTGGGCTGGTTGCATACTTTTGCAATTGTGAATTGTGCTGCTATAAACATGCATGTGCAAGTATCTTTTTCATATAATGACATCTTTTCCTCTGGGCAGAGACCCAGTAGTGGTATTGCTGGATCAAGTGGTAGTTCTACTTTTAGTTTAGTTCTTTAAGGAATCTCCACACTGTTTTCCATAGTTGTACTAGTTTACATTCCCATAAGCAGTGTAGAAGTGTTCCCTTTTCACCATATCCATGCCAAAATCTATTATTATTTTTTATTTTTTTATTATGGGCTTTCTTGCAGCAGTAAGGCGTTGTGGTTTTGACTTGCATTTCCCTGATCATTAGTGGTGTCGAGCATTTGTTGATGTTTGTTGGCCATTTGTATTTTTTTTTTTGAGAATTGTCTATTCGTGGTATTAGCCCACTTTCTGATGAGATTGTTTGTTTGTTTGTTTTCTTGCTAATTTGTTTGAGTTCCTTGCAGATTCTGGATATTAGTCCTTTGTCAGATGTGTAGATTGTTAAGGTTTTCTCCCACTCTGTGGCTTGTCTATTTGCTGACTGTTCCTTTTGCTGTGCAGCAGTGCAGTAGTTTAATTAAGTCCCATCTATTTATCTTTGTTTTTGTTGCATTTGCTTTTGGATTCTTGGTCACGAAGTCTTTGCCTAAGCCAATGTCTAGAAGTGTTCTTTCAGTGTTATCTTCTAGAATTGTTATAGTTTCAGGACTTGGATTTAAGTCCTTGATCCATCTTGAGTTGATTTTTGTATGAGGTGAGAGATGAGAATCCAGTTTCTTTCCCCTACATTACGTTTGGCTTGCCAATTATCCCAGCACCTTTTGTTGAATAGGGTGTCCTTTCCCCACTTTATGTTTTTGTTTGCTTTGTCAAAGCTCAATTGACTGTAAGTATTTAGGTTTATTTCTGGGTTTTGTATTCTGTTCCATTGGTCTATGTGCCTAATTTTATATCAGTACCATGCTGTTTTGGTGACTGTGGTCTTATATTATACTTTTAAGTCAGGTAATGTGATGCTCTCATATTTGTTTTTTGGTTAGTTTTTGTTTGTTTGTTTTTGCTTCTTTCAGGCTCTTTTTTTTGGTACCATATGAACTTTAGGATTGTTTTTTTCTAGTCCTGTGAAGAATGATGGTGGTATTTTGATGAGAATTGCATTGAGTTTGTAGGTTGCTTTTGGCAGTATCGTCATTTTCACAATATTGATTCTACCCATTCATGAACATGGGATGTGTATCCATTTGTTTGTGTCATCTATGATTTCTTTTAGCAGTGTTTTGCAGTTTTTGTTGTGGAGTTCTTTCACCTCCTTGGTTAGGTATATTCCTAAGTATTTTATTTTCTATTCCAGCTGTTGCAAAAAGAGTTGAGTTCTTGATTTGATTCTCAGCTCGATCGGTGTTCGTGTATAGAAGAGCTACTGATTTGTGTACATTAATTTGTATCCTGAAAGTTTGTTGAATTCACTTGTCAGTTCCAGGAGCTTTTTGGAAGAGTCTTTAGGTTCTTCTAGGTATGTGATTGTCAGCAAACAGCGACAGTTTGACTTCCTCTTTACCGATTTGGATGCCCTTTGTTTCTTTCTCCTGTCTGATTATCCTTACTAGGACTTCCAGGACTATGTTGAATAGAAGTGGTAAGAGTGGGCATCCTTGTCTTGTTCCAGTTCTCAGAGGGAATGCTTTCAATTTTCTCCCATTCAGTTTTATGCTGGCTGTGGGTTTGTCATAAATGGCTTGGATTGCTTTGAGGTATGTTCCTTGCATGCCAAGTTTGCTGAGCGTTTTAATCATAAAGGGATGCTGGATTTTGCTAAATGCTTTTTCTGTGTCTATTGAGATGATTCTTATTTTTGTTTTTAAGTCTGTTTCTGTGGTGTATCACACGTATTGATCTTTTTTGATTTATTTATTCAGTATTTCATGATATTCAATACACAGTTTATGAATATGTCTTTTTAGTTGGTATATCTCCATATTTCATTCATTTCAGAGCAGTTGTAAATGGTATTGTGTTTTAATTTTGTTTTACATACTTCACTGCTAGTCTATAGAAATGTGATTGACTGATCCTCCCTGCTGGTGCTGCCAGTCTCACCTATTGTTTTCACTTGGACTCTTTGACTTAGGAGAGAAATGAGCTCTGCTGAACCACCATCTGTTACTAGGTTGGGAATTGCAAAACACCAGACCTGGATCACCGTCTTCAACTGGGTGAGTCATAAGGTGGCCTTTCACTATGTTACTTTTCTAGTCCTGGGGTGGCAGATAAGTTTGTTTTCCTCTTCTGCCTTTTAGAGTTCTCCCTTGGTTGCCTCTTGCTTTATTTCTAGGGTTCATTATTGTGTTTAGCTGGGAGGAACAAGGAGAGATGAATCTTCTCTGCCTTGTATAGATCAGACTAGAATTCATCCTGGGCTTTCTTTATAAAGATTACTATTTATTCCCTACTGAGTATGATGTCTATATAGAATATAGGGGATGTCAATAAAGAGTACATTGCTTATGAGAAAGAATAATGGAATTCATATTCTTTCTCAATTCATGTCAAATATTAAGGTATTTGTGGTATGTTTTGTATTTTCTTCTAAAGTCTACCTAGGACTTTATATTTCTGTCCTGTATTAATTTAGTCCCCTATGCTTATGAAGAAATTAATCCATAGATATAATGGAAAGCTGCTACCACTGAGCAGCATCAATACATGTCTGTTTTTCTTTGATGCCTCAATGCCATTTTGAGAAATATGTTGACTGGAGAATAATCTTCAACCTCCACCTCTGCTTAGCAATTATATTCCCCAGGAAAATTTGGAAATAAAGCCATCTGAGACTAGAAAAGTCAATGTGCTCAGTAGCAACAGTCTTCACTCTAAGTCCTGCTGCTGGGCCATGTATCTCTTCTTTCTTTCCTGCCTCTGAGGTGTCAGTCTCTGTACTGGGGGTTGACTGCTTCACTTGCTTTCCTTGTCACTAGGCTCTATTATTTTTGGTAGATTTTCCCTTTCCTACCTCATTGCCCTAAACTGACACTGAGTGGGTGTGGTTAGGGTTTAATCAAGAATTATATTATATGAAGTTTGTAAGAATTGCAGAAATTGCCTCAAGGCCACTGCTGTCATTTTTGCTAATCCTGAGTTTAACTGAAACTCCTCTGCTGTTTCCTCAAAACTTAATGTTTCATTTATACTTTCAAAGACACACATAAAAATCAATATTCTGTAGGTTGGTTAGAGGAGAGGGCAGCAGAGATGTATGAATTTCATGATATAATTATAGGCACCTGCATTTGGAAAATGTGGAGAAAATGCCTGTAGCCTTAAGTTTTGGAGACTTAGATCACTTCCTTCTAATTATTCCCTCTGAAATATGTTTAACACAAAATTGTTTCTTCTAACATTATTCATTTGGAATTGCCAATGTCATATTATTGTTGACTTTTTGAGAAATTACGGTAAGATTGAGTCCTTTGTGATATAAATGTTTATACAAACATATTTTGCCCCTTGTGCCTGGTAATATTGTTAGAAGGTTATAGTTTCCCTTATATTCAGGTTACCTAGCCTAGCAATCTGATGACGCTCTCCCATGTAAAGAAATCCTAGGAGACTTAGTCTGCTGATGCTCTGGTTAGACAATAAATGTTTGGAATTCAGTCTTGAAAGCTCTGTAGGATGTTGAAGTCCCTGCTCCTCTTCCTAAGTCTCGATTCCATACTTGTCTTCATCACACAAATTCATTTTGTTTATTACGTGTTCCTTTTGATAATATGCTATAGGCACAATTATCTAAAGTTAAGTATTTTACGATAACTTAGAAGTCAAGTTCTATCCAATAAACAATAAGAAAACTTGTTTTAGTGACTTGTGGCATCTGACATTTATTGTTGATGTGATGAAATCATTGTAAATTCATGGGACCAGCCAGTGACAGTATCTCACACCTATAATCCCAAAGTTTTGGGAGGTCAAGTCAAGGAGAATCGCTTGAAGCCAGGTGTTTGAGACCAGCCTGAGCAACATAGCACGACTCCATTTCTACAAAAACAAAAAATTAGCCAGGTGTTGTGGCACGCACCTGTAGTCCCAGCTACTCTGGAAGCTGAGGTGAGAGGATCACTTAAGCCCAGGAGCTTGAGGCTACAGTGAGCTAGCATCACACCACTGCACTCCAACCTGGGCAACAGAGCAAGATCCTGGCTCCAAAAACAATATATATTCATGGTACAATTCTCTCTAATCACAGGTAATGAGGGCTTAGAAATCTAACAAAAAATATTCCAGATCCTATATTTGTTAAAAAAATTTCTTAACAATACAGAAAAGTATGTTCAAGATTGTTTAGTTTATTATCTGATTTCAGGTAGGACAATGGAGACTTGTATTAACGAATGTTTTCAAGATTTTACAAGGAACACATATCAGGCTTCATCAGCTCACATCAGTACACCTAAAGCAAGCTAGCTTTATAGTCTGTGCATTTATAAATCTGTGTCAGGAAGGTTGAGAGGTAAAGTATAGATGAATATATGTATGTGCTTCTTCATGTCTGTGACTAAGATTAACATCGGCATATAAATATAAACCAATTCTTCGCCACATTATATTTTCTCACAGAAAGTATTAGAATTTTAATACTTGATGGCCCGTTGGATTGTCTATTTCAGACTTTCCATTTTACAAATAAGAGAATTGAGACCCAAATAAGATAAATGACATTACTAAAGCCACAGTCTATTCAAATCTAAATTCGCTTAATAATTCACTTAATGTTCATTGGTCAATAAACAATCAACAAACTGCTTGGACTTTGGTCCCTTATTTGCAAAGCTGCTGTTATAGATCAGAATGGTGTTTCTTAGAAAAGAAAACAATATTAAATCCTTTTGGCATTCATCTTTGGTAGTAATGTCCAAACTTCTTAGCATAGTATAAAAGTCTGTCATGGTGTGCTATCTCCCACATCTCTCATTCTGCATTGGCTTTTTTCCCCCTCATATTTTACACCTCATATCTGGATTTCTGAACCTTGGCACTATTGATATTTTGGAGCATACAGTTCCCAGTGTGAGGACATGGGGCTGCCCGTGCACTGCAGGATGCTTAGCAGCATCTCTGTCTTCTATAGATTAAATACCGGTGGCCACCCTGAACCACCCCCAGTTACGACAATCAAAAATGTCTCCAGAGATTCCAAGTGCCCCTGGGGTCAAGTTAGCCACCACCCGCCCCAGCAACATACACACACACACACTTTTTGAAATATTGCTTAGCATAGGAATCTATGGAATAGAATAATTTAAAACTTTTAGCAAGCCAAGAAGTTGTCTTCCAGGATGTCTTTATTCATTCTGCTTCTGTATAGAGCACTTCGATGTCCTTGCCCACCTGAAATATAAAAACAACTTATATTTCAAGATTCATACCAACTAATAACCTCCTTCCTGAAGTCTCTTTTTGTATCATTTTCTTAGGAAATGCCTACCTTTCCCTTTTTTGAGGCATCAGGTTACTTTATGTGAATGTGTAAAATAGAACCCCTGACAGTATTGTACTCATTAGTGAATGTGTGCATCTCACTTTTGAACTGTGAACCAATTAAGAGACCATTCAAATTCATCAGAAAATCCCATGCAATGCCTTCTCTATAAGTTCAGATTTTAAGGGATCTCCTCAGAATTAGTTAGTGAGTGCAGGAGTAAGTTAGTAGATTAATGGAATAAACCAGTGAGTGGACAATTGCTCTATGTAGCTCACTTAACATATGTAAAATTTATGTTTCATTAAACAAGATGTTTTTCACTAAATTACCAACTAAATCAAAATCGAATACCTTATGTAAAAATGAATCATGGAAGTAATTCATGAGCCTGACTGGCAAAAAAATATGCTTCTGTCACCCTGTGAAGGCCTAGTTACGTCTATTCTACCCCAATTCTATCAGGCATCAGATATATCTCTTACATTCTCACTTGAATACTGGTCAAAAAATTTTTGTGAAAGCCATAATGTAACTAGTATAAGCAACATTTTCTCCAGGAGTTTGCTGGAAAAAAAAATATGCATTTCAAGCTAGACAACACTCCACCTCTTAACCTGTACAAAAGATAATGAGGGACTCTATGTAATATAGCCATATTGATAATTACATATTTCCCTCGCTTTGATTAACCGAATATAAATTTCATACCAATAACCCTGGGGCATTTTTCAGTACTTCACTAAATGCTTAAAAAATAGCTACTAATAAAATCATTTTAAAAGGACTATGGAATTCTAGAACTGCTGGCATCTTAGAGCTCATTTAGATGACACTGACATTACTGATGAGGAAGCTGAAGCCCCCCAGAATAAAAGGACTTACTCAGATGGGGCCATGAGATAGTGGCAATCTCAAGACTCTAGTCAAAATCTGCAGTTTCAGCTTAGCGGGAGTATGTGTTAAGTTGTTGAGAGAAACAAACACAATTAAAAAGTGGTTTAGGGCCAGACACAGTGACTAACGCCTGTAATCCTAGCACTTTGGAAGACCAATGCCCATGGATCACTTGAGCCCAAGAGTTTGAGACCAGGCTGGGCAACATAGAAAGACCCTGTATCAACAGAAAAATACAAAATTTAGCTGTGCATGGTGGGGTGCCCCTGTAGTCTCACCTACTCAGGAGGCTTGAGTGGGAGGATCGCTTGAGCCTGGGAGGTCAAGGCTGCAGTGAGCCATGATAGCATCACTGCACTCCAGTCTAGAAAACAGATCTAGACCCTGTTTAAAAAATAAAGTCTTCAAATTTTAAATTGAAAAAATATTAAAACATATAAAGGCCAGTTAAGAGAGAAAGTAAGTAAGTTGATGAAGTGGACTGGAAATTCATTGGAGAAAGTGGACATGAAAGGACATGAAATAGAAATAGTGAGATAAAGTGAAAAAAAGAGAGAGAGAAACACACAGGCAGTAATGGGTCACACACACAAAAAAATACAGAAACATTGTTATCGAAGGAAAGAAAACAGAAGTCGTTTTTCTAGCTTTATCCCAGCCGATCGCTGAACTATATTTAGAAAGTTCCTTCCTATTATTATCATTTGTCCACGTGCCCACCATATATTTAACTAACACTAAGAGATGTCTAAACTCTCCAAATTTCCTTCTGTGGACACTACTCCCAACAGCTCAGCCAGGGCAAGTCACCTGAAGGGGAAGGTTTTTCCCTACTCTTTAGAAACAGGCTGCTAAATTAAAGCCAGTTTTCCCCTCTGGCCACAGGTTTCCCTTCAGTAATTTACATGAACCAGTGAATCTGATAATTGATTTAGATCGTTTTACTGTCCTGATTCATCTTTTTCTTTAAAATGTTTTGTCAGCAATTTAAACACGATCAACACATTTCACACTGCTCAGTATTTAAAGGGATCGAGGAAACGTTATACAAAAAGACCGTTGAATTATTAGTCTCCACATTCTTCAAGGGCAAAAACTCAGTCCATTATTTTTAATTTTCCAAAGTTCTGAGCAAATAGTATGCACTTATTAAATATTAGTCAAATATGTTAATTAAAAAGTGTTTTTTTAAACAATATTTTCGTGTTTTTTTCTTTTAAAATTTTATTTTATGTATTTCAATAGGTTTTTGGGGAAAAGGTAGTGTTTGGTTACATGAATAAGTTCTTTAGTGGTGATTTCTGAGATTTTGGTGCACCCATAATCCGAGCAGTGAACACTGTACCCAACGTATAGTCTTTTATCCCTCACCCCTGCTCCCATCTTTTCCCCCAAGTCCCCAAAGTCCATTGTATCATTCCTATGCCCTTGCTTCCTCATAGCTTAGCTCCTACTTATGAGTGAGAACACACGTTGTTTGGTTTTCCATTCCTGAGTTACTTCACTTAGAATAATGGTCCCCAATTCCACCAGGTTACTGCAAATGCCATTATTTTGTTCCTTTTTAATGGCTGAGTAGTATTCTATGTTGTATATATACCACAATTTCTTTATCCACCATTGATTGGTGGGCATTTGGGCTGGTTTCATATTTTTACAATTGTGTATTATGCTGCTATAAACATATGTGTAGGTATCTTTTTCATATAATGATTTATTTTGTTCTGGGTACATACCCAGTATTGGGATTGCTGGATCAAATGGTAGTTCTACTTTTAGTTCTTTAAGGAATCTCCACACTGTTTTCCATAGTGGTTGTACTAGTTTACATTCATCCACCAGCAGTATAAAAGTGTTCCTTTTTCACCACATCCATGCCAGCATCTATTATTTTGTTAATATGGCCATTCTTGCAGGAGTAAGTTATTGCATTGTGGTTTTGATTTGCATTTCCCTGATAATGAGTGATGTTGAGCATTTTTTTATGTGTTTGTTGGCCATTTGTATATGCGTGTTGATGTCCTTAGCCCACTTTTTGATGGGATTGCTTTTTTTCTTGCTGATTTGTTTGAGTTCCTTGTAGATTCTGGATATTAGTCCTTTGTCAGATGTATAGATTGTGAAGATTTTCTCCCATGCTTTGGGCTGTCTGTTTATTCTGCTGATTGTTTCTTTTGCTGTGCAGAAGCTTTTTGGTTTAAGTCCCATCTATTTATCTTTGTTTCTGTTACATTTGCTTTGGGGTTCTTGGTCATGAACTCTTTGGCAAGGCACACGTTGAAGAATGAAACTGGATCCTCATCTCTAACCTTATACAAAAATCATCTCAAGACGGATCAAGGACTTAAACCTAAGACCTGAAACCGTAAGAACTCTAGAAGATAATATTTAAAAAGCCCTTCTAGACATTGGCTATTTTGGTTATTTTTAAACATGCATATAGAGACATTCAGTTTAGACTTACAAAGTCTCACTCATTTTTCTGTATGTGTTTTAGTACGCAAAGGGAATATAGTTGAAAAAATAGGTTTCTATCTAATTTATTTCAGAGAAAATGTTGATATTTCAAGTCAATTTATTCAACTGTTTCATCATCCTTAGTGAAACAATGAATACATTTCTTTTTTATGTATTTTTGTTCTTAACTGTCACATAACAATTATACATATTTATGGGCTATGGTGTGAAGTTTCAGTATATGTATACATTGTGTAATGATCGATTCAGGGTAATTAGCACATCCATCACCCAAATACTTGTCATTTCTTTGTAGTGAAAACATTAAAAATCCTTTTTTCTAGCTATTTTGAAATACACAATGGATTATTGCTAAATATAGTCATCCTATTGTGCAATAGAAAACCAAAAATTATTCCTCTGATCTAACTGTAAACTTGTACCCATTGACAAAGCTCTCCCCAAGCCCCCCTCCCTCTTATCCTTCCCAGTCTCTGATACCCAGTATTCTACTCTCTAGTTCTGTGAGATCAACTTTGTAAAATTTCACATATAAGTGAGACCATGCAGTATTTGTCCTACTGTGTATGGGTAATGTCAGTTATCATCGTGTCTCTAGGTTCATCCATGTTGTTGCAAATGACAAGCTTTCATCCATTTTTATCCCTGAATATTATTTTATTGTATATATATATATATGCCACATTTTATTATCCATTCATCATCTAATGTCCATGGATGGACATTAGGTTTATTGCATATCTTGGTTATTGTGAATATTGTTGCAATAAACATGAGAGTTCAAATATCTCTTTGATATGCTGACCTCATTTCCTTTGGATATATATCCTGACTGAGATTATTTGATCATATGGTAGCTCTAATTTTAATATTTTGAGAAACTTCTATACTGTTGTACATAATGGCTGTGCCAATTTACATTCTCACCAATCATGTATAAGAGTTCTTCTTGCTCCACATTCTTGCCCTATTTATTACTTTTTGCCTTATGGATAATAACCATTCTAACTGGGGTAAGGGGATATCTCATTGTGGTTTTGATTTGCATTTCCTCGATGATTAACAATACTGGGCACATTTTCATATACCTGTTGGCCTTTTTAAATGTCTTCTTTGAGAAATGTCTATTCAGATCTTTTGCTCATTTTTAATTGGATTATTTGTTGATTTTTTTGTGTGTTTCTATAGAGTTGTTTGAGTTCTGGATATTAATCCCTTATCAGATGCACAGTTTGTAAATATTTCCTCTCATTTGTAGGTTGTCTCTTCACTGTTGATAGTTTTCTTTTCTGTGCAGAAACATTTTAGTTTGATGTAATCCCATTTGTCTATATTTGTTTTTGTCGCCTGTGCTTTTGAGGTCTTATCCAAAAAGCACTTGCCCAGGCCAATGTTATAAAGTGTTTCGCCTATGTTTTCTTCCAGTAGTTTCATAGTTTTGGGTCTTATATTTTAATCTTTAATCTGTTTTTGCATTGATTTTTGTAAAGGATGATAACTAATTTCATTAGGGCCTAATTTAATTCTTCACATATGGATATCCAATTTTACCAGCACTACTTATTGAAGAGACCGTCCTTTCCCTAATGTGTATTCTTGGCACCTTTGTCAAAAACTAGTCGACTATAAATGTGTAGATATATTCCTGTTCTCTGTTCTGTTCCATTGGTCCATGTGTCTGTTTTTATGCAAGTACCATGAGGTTTTGGTTTGGTTATGCTTGCTATGTAGGTAAAGTCAGGTAGTATGATGACTCCAGGTTAGTTCTTTTATAAAGGTTTTTTGGCTATTCAGGGTCTTTTGTGGTTTCATACCAATTTTAGATTTTTTTTTCTATTTCTGGGAAAAATGTCATTGGTATTTTGATAGGTACTGTATATTACTTTGGGTAGTACAGACATTTTAACAATATTAATTCTTCCGGCCTGTGAACATGGAACATCTTTTCATTTATTAATGTCCACTTCAATTTAGTTCATCGATTTTTTATCGTTTTAATTGTAGAGATCTTTCACCTCCTTGGTTAAATGTATTTGTAGGGTTTGGGGTAGCTATTTTAATTGGATTGCTTTCTTGATTTTTTTTTTTTTTAGATAGTTCACCATTGGCATATAAAAGTGCTACTGTATTTTGTTTGCTTTTTTGTATGCTGAAATTGTACTGAATTTGTTTATTAGTATAATAGGTTTTTTTTGGTGGAGTATGTAGGATTCTCTATATAAGATTATGTCATCTGCAAACAGGGACAATTTGTCTTCCTCCTTTCTGATGTCAATTCCTTTATTTCTCATGCCTAGTTGCTCTGGCTAGTACTTATTGATGAGATTTCTGTTTAGCCTATTTTAGTGAGAACTTTGATGTCTAAAGGTGCTTATCAGTATATTGGAAATGCATAACGAAAGCTCCAGGAATTTAAAGCCCTCTGGGCAACCCGAATCATAGGGGGAAAAAAAAACCTACAGTATTTCAATAAAATTTTAATTATAATGCAATTGAGCCTCTTTGCCTAAAAATCCAACTTTAAACTTGACATTTCAGACTTCTTATAGTGCATTAAGCTTTGTTTCCTTCTAATTGCCAAAGACACAAAAGAATAGTTAGAGGGCGGACTTTGAAAACCATAATTCTGCACAGATGGGCTTTGATTGAATGAGATTTGAGTAAGAGGTCCACGGCCGCTTCCCAAAACAGCTCTTGAAAGTGGGCAGCTGTGTCTGTTGTGGGCCTGTCACTGAGGGCGTTTTTATTGATCTAAAGCATTCCTCTTTGGAAGTAAACTTGGAAGAAATAGCTGGCTTCACAACCAAGAACAGTTATTCATCCACTAAACAGTTGATTTATGTTTTATTGTACGATACCAGTGGAAAAAAAATAAGTGATCTGCTCCTTATGTTGGTTCTGGAAACATTTAGAATCAAAACTACCATTCACATATAGACAAAGGATAAGTATATACATTAAAACACATTCTTAATGTCACAAATATTCTCACCCATGACTTTTGCATTACTTTTAGTATATGGTTATATTTCATAAGAGTTTTGTAATAATTTTTAAAATACACATAAATGCTTACATAGCACCATGTGTCAAGTATTAATGTAAAAATGGTGCTTCCATTATCTCATCTAATCTTTACAACAAGGCTTTTAGGAAGACAGAATATTTAGCTCATGTTCATGAGAAATCTAAGGGCCAGAGAACAAAGTAACTTGCCAAGGATTGTATAGCCAGAAAAAAAAGGAAAAAAACAGAGACAGGGTTTGATCCATCATTCTGGTTCTAAAGTTCATGCTCTGAGCCACTAGATTCTGCTGCCCTATTGTGTGCTAGACACTGTAGAATCTACTTCTTTAAATGTATCTTAAATGAAGTAGAATTCAGAGAAGTAAATGAGTAGGCTGAGATTACCAGGTGTCTGTGACTTAGTGCATAGAAACACCTGGCCATTTGCATTCTATTGTTTCTCTAGGTATGTTTTTTAATGCCCATTAGTCAAGCCACCGTAGAATTTAAAAATTTTTGCCATTTCTCACATTTTAATGTGTATTGCACAAAAAAATACTTTCTAATTGAATTCTCACAGCTTTGTAATAGCTTTAATCTTTAACTTGATTTTAGCTCTTCTGTAGAGGAAGGCCTTAACCTTAATTTCTAGGTCTTAGTATTGCTATATCAGACTTTTCATCTACCTGTATGATGAATTTCATCTTAGTATTCATTGACTTCCTTGTGTGAACACATATACGTTGATTGATTGAGATTATACTGGCCCCAATATTCTATACCAAAACTTAATTAACTTAGTTTACATCAATATTCATGAAATAATTTAAATATTGATGCTTAATGACTTTAGTTAATATGAGCATCTGTCAGTTTTACAGTGAAGATTTTTCTTTCCTAAAAACTCAAACCAGAAAGAAAAACTTTCCTACTTTTCTAAGCTGTTGTTTAACCAACATCTTTACCAAATAAGTTTGACTTTCACTTAGAGATTATTTTGTTTTCTTTTTCATTTCTATTCATTACAAAAGTTAAATTACAGTCACAAAGCTGTAGGCATTTTGCTAGTCATTGATGATACAGAACTGAAAATAATATATCCCTACTGAGGAGCAGAGAAGGTATTTCTTGTAAAAGGCAGTGAAATGCATAGGTGCCTGGAAGTTACTGAGTGTCTATAGAATAGGCATTTGAAAGTGCTGTTCATCATATACATGAATGAATAATTCACATATACATAGATGGCTATGGACATATACAGGAAAATAATTTGAATTGTTCTTTGAAGGACCGAATAGGAATTAATAGAACTTGTGGTGCTTGACTGAACAGTCCAAACAGTTTACAATTAAGACTGTCAACCCAAAGTCATGATTCCCCACTCTTATGAATATATTCTACAAGAAATTCTATAAGCCATCTCTACTAGCTTCTCAGCACCCTTAACATTTTTTTAATTGTGGGAAAATACACATAAAATCTACCATTTCAACAATTCTGAGGTATACAATTTGGTGGCATTAAGGAAATGTATAATGCTCTTTAATGATTACCAATATATATTTCCAGAACATTTTCATCAACTCAAATTATTATCTACCCATTAAGCAATAATTCTTTTTCCCTCTCCCAGTCCCTGGTAAACTCTCTTCTACTTTATTCTACTATCTGTTGCTATGAATTTGCTTGCTATAGATTCTAAATACATATAGCATCACAGCAATATTTGTTCTTTTGTGTCTGGGTTATTTCACTTATCCTGTCATTTCCAAGATCCATTCATATCATAGCCCGTATCATAATTGCACCCATTTTTCAGGGTTTAATAACATTTGATGGTATGTATATATATACCACATTTGTTTATCCATTTATCTGCTGAAGGACACTTTGTTATTTACAACTTTTGGTTATTATAATTAAGGCTGCTATAAGCATTAGTGTATAATTATCTGTTTGAGTTCCTTTTTTCAGTTCTTTGGAGTATATACCTAAGAGTAGAACTGCTAAGTACTATGATAAATCTATGTTCAACTATTTTAGAAACTGCCAAACTGTTTCCCATGGCAACTATACCATTTTGCATTTCTGAGAAGCAATGTACAAGTGTCCCAATTCCTCCACAGCCTTTCCAACACTTGTTATTAATTTACTAATTAAAATTAAATAATTAATTTATGATTTAATCGCCATTCTAATTAGTATAGAGTGGTACTTGTTTGTAGCTTTGATTTGTATTTCCTTAATGACTAATAATGTTTAACATCTTTACATGTGCTTACTGGCCGTTGGTATATCTTCTTTGGAGAAATGTCTACTCAAGTCCTTTTTTCATTTTTGAATTGGGCTGGCATTTTTTATTAGTGAGTTGTTAGAGTTTTTTAAGCATCCTACCTATTCATTTATTATGAGAAACATCATTTGAAAATATTTTCTCACGGGGTCTCTTTGTTCCGAGCCCTCCTCCCTCTGTCTCTGTACGGGGAAGCTGTTTTCCTCTTTTCGTCTTTCTTTCTTCTTTCTTGCCTGTTAAACATTTTGCTCCTTAAAACCAAAAAAAGAAAGAAAAAAAAAGAAAAGGAAATATTTTCTCTCATTGTGTGAACTGTCTTTTCATTCTCTTGATATTGTCCTTTGATGCACATATTTAAAAATCCTTTTTATGAATTTCAAATTGTCTATTTTTTCTTTGCTTAAGTTTTGGTGTCATACTTAAGAATTTATTGTCTAATAGGAGGTCATGAAGATTTTTCACTTACATTTTTTTCTAAGACTTTTAGCTCTTAAGTTTAGATCTTTATCAGTTTTGAGTTAAGTTTTGCATATGGTGAAATGTAAGGGTCTGTTTTTGTCAGTTCTCACACTGCTCTAAAGAAATACCTGGGACTGGCCGGGCGCGGTGGCTCACGCTTGTAATCCCAGCACTTTGGGAGGCCGAGGCGGGCGGATCACGAGGTCAGGAGATCGAGACCACGGTGAAACCCCGTCTCTACTAAAAATACAAAAAATTAGCCGGGCGTGGTGGCGGGCGCCTGTAGTCCCAGCTACTCGGAGAGGCTGAGGCAGGAGAATGGCGTGAACCCGGGAGGCGGAGCTTGCAGTGAGCCGAGATTGCGCCACTGCACTCCAGCCTGGGCGACACAGCGAGACTCCGTCTCAAAAAAAAAAAAAAAAAAAGAAAAGAAATACCTGGGACTGGGTAATTTGTAAAGAAAAGAGGTTTAATTGGGTCACAGTTCGGCAGGGTGTACGGAAAACATGGTGGCATCTGCTCAGCTTCTGGTGATGCCTCAGGAAACTTAAAATCATAGCAGAAGTTGAAGGGGAAACCAGCACTTCACAAGGCCAGAGCAGGAGAAAGAAAGAGTGGAGGTGAGGTGTCACACACTTTAAATAACCACATCTCACAGGAACTCACTCATTATCATGAGAACAGCACCAAGAGGGCTATCTGCCCTGATGATTCAATCACCTCCCACCAGGCCTCACTTCCAATGTTGGGGATTACAATTCAACATGATATTTGGGCGGGGACAAAAATTTAAGCCATATCAGGCTTTAACTTCATTCATTGGCATGTGAATATTCAGTCTCCTCAGAAACATCTGTTGAAAAGAGTGTTCTTTCCCCATTATATGGCCTTCCCACCTTGTTGGAACTCAGCCATGTATGTGCACATTATAACTAAGCCATCTACTCTGTTTCAATGGTCTATATGTGTACTTTATGCCAGTGTCACACTGTTTAAATTACTATAGCTTTATGTTGATTTGGGGGATCAGGAAGTGTGAGTCCTGCAAATTTGCTATTTTTATTTCGAAATTGTTTTAGCTACTCACAGTTTCTGGGGATTTCATATGAATTTTAAGATTTTTTTTTTATTTCTGTAAGAAACACCTTGGGTTTTTCATTGGGATTGAATCTACAATATTACATCTTCCAATCCATGAACACAGGTGTCTTTCCATCTATTTAAGTCTTCTTCAAATTCTTTCAGCAATCTTTTGTAGTTTTCAGTTTATAAGTCTTTCTCCTCCTTGGTTAAGTTTATTCCTAAGCATTTCATTCTTTTTTGTTGTTATTTTATTTTACGTTTTTAACTTTTGTTTTACTTTCAGGGGTACATGTGCAGATTTCTTATATAGATAAATTGCACATCACAGGAGTTTGGCATATAGATTATTTCATCACCCAGATAATAAACATAGTACTTTATAAGTAGTTTTTGATCCTCTCCCTCTTCCCACTCTTCACCCTTAAGTAGGCCCTGGTGCCTGTTTTTCGCTTCTTGGTGTCCATGTGTTCTCAATGTTTATTCATTTATTTCACTAATTTTATTTTTCTGAAACAAAGTTTCACCTGTCACCAAGGCTGGAGTGCAGTGGCACAATCTCGGCTCACTGCAACCTCCACCTCTCAGGTTCAAGTGACTCTCCCGCCTCAGCCTTTTGAGTAGCTGGGACTACAGGTGTGTGCCACTATGCCGGGCTAATTTTTGTATCTTTTTAGTAGAGGCACGGTTTTGCATGTTGGCCAGGCTGGTCTCAAACTTCTGATCACTTGATCCGTCCTCCTTGGCCTTCTAAAATGCTGGGATTACAGATGTGAGTCACTGCACCCAACCCATTTATTCTCAATCTTTAGATCTCACTTATAAGTGGGAATATGTGATATTTGGTTTTCTGTTGCTGTGTAGTTCGCATAGAATAGTGGCCTCCAGCTGCATCAATGAGGCTGCAAAGGACCTGATATTCTTTCCATGGGTGTGTAGTATTCCATGTGTATGTGTACCACATATACATATTCCTTTTTTATTTTGAGAGGGAGTCTCACTGTGTCACCCAGGCTGGAGTGCAGAGTCATAATCTCTACCCACTGCAACCTGTGCCTCTTGGGTTCAAATGATTCTCCTGCCTCACCTTCCCAAGTAGCTGAGATTACAGGCACGTGCCACCATGCCTGGCTAATTTTTGTATTTCTTTTTTAGTAGAGATGGGGTTTCACCACGTTGGCCAGGCTGGTCTCGAATTCCCAACCTCAGGTGATCTGCCTGCCTCAGCCTCCCAAAGTGCTGGGATTACAGGCATGAGCCACCATGCCCAGCCTACATTTTCTTTATAACATTTCCTTTATCCAGTCTACCACTGATGGGCATTTAGGTTGACTCCATGTCTGCTATTGTGAATAGTGCTATGATAAACATAGGCATGCATGTCTCTTTATACTAGAACAATTTATATTTCTTTGGGTATATACCCAATAATAATATTGCTCAATCAAATGGTTATTTTAAGTTTTTTTAGAAACCTTCAAATTACTTTTCAGTGGGGCTGAACTAATTTACATTCCCACCAGTGTTCCCTTTTCTCTACAACCTCAATGGCATCCGTTGTTTTTTGACTTTTTAATAGCCATTTTGACTGGTGTAAGATGGCATCTCATTGTGGTTTGATATGCATTTCTCTAATGATTAGTAATACTGAGCATTTTTTGATAAGCTTCTTGGCTGCGTGTATGTCTTCTTTTGAAGTGTCTATTCATGTCCTTTGCCTACTTTTTAATTGGGTTAATTTTTGCTGCTTAATTTGTTTAATTTTTTATAGATTCTTTATGTTAGATTTTTGTCAGATGTATAGCTTGCAAATATTTACTCCCATTCTGTACCTTGTCTGCTTACTCTGATGATAGTTTCTATTGCTGTACAGAAGCTCTTTGGTTTAATTAGGTCCCATTTGTAAATTTTAACATTCATCGCAATTGCTTTTGGCATCTTTGTCACGAAGTCTTTTCCAGGGCCTATGTCCAGAATGGTATTTCATAGGTTGTCTGACAGACTTTTTTATAGTGTTATGTTTTATATTTAATACATCCTCAATTGATTTTTGTAAAAGGCATAAGGAAGGTGTCCAGTTTCACTCTTCTGCATATGGCTAGCCAGTTATCCCAGGATCATTTATTGAACAGGAAGGCCTTTTCCCATTTCCTGTTTTGGTCACCTTTACTGATGGTCAGATGGTTCTAAGTGTGTGGCTTTATTTCTGAACTTTCTGTTCTGTGCCATTGGTGTATGTGTCTGTTTGTGTACGAGTACCATGCTTTTTTGATTACTGCAGCCTTGCAGTATAGTTTGAAATCAGGTAACATGATGCCTCCAGATTTGCTTTTTTCTTAGGATTGCCTTGGCTACTTGGGCTCTATTTTTGGTTCCATTTGAATTTTAAAAGAGATTTTTTTCTAATTCTGTGAGGAATGTAATTGGTAGTTTGATAGGAATAGCATTGAATCTATAAATGACTTTGGTAGTATGGCCATTTTAACAATGTTGATTTTTCCTATTCATGAGCATGGAATGTTTCCCCATTTTTGTGTGTGTCATCTCTGATTTCTTTGAGCAGTGCTTTGTAATTCTCATTGTAGAGATCTTTTACCTCTTTGGTTAGCTGTATTGTTAGGTATGTTATTCTTTCTGTGGCTATTGTGGATGGGATTATATTTTATGTTTGTCTCTCAGGTTGGATGTAGTAGGTATATAGGAATGTTACTGATTTTTGTACATTGATTTTGTACCCTGAAATTCAGCTTAAGTTGTCTATTAGAAGAAGGAGATTTTGGGCAGAGACTATGGGTTTTCTAAGTGTTAAATCATATTATCTGCAAACAGAAATAGTTTGACTTCTTCTCTTTTTATTTCTATGTTTTTTATTTGTTTCTCTTGTCTTATTACTCTGGCTTGGATTTCCAGTCTATGGTAAATAGGAGTGGTGAAAGAGCGTATCCTTGTCTTGTGCCAGTTTTCAAGAAGAATGCTCCCAGCTTTTGTTCATTCTGTAAGATGTTGGCTGTGGGTATTCCATAGATGGCTTGTATTATTTTGAGGTATGTTCCTTTGATACTTAGTTTGTTGAGGGTTTTTAACATAAAGAGATGTTGAATTTTATAAAAAGCCTTTTTTGCATGTATTGAGATGATCATGTGGTTTTCATTTTTAGTTCTGTTTACATGATGGATCTCATTTATTGATTTGTATATGTTGAACCTACCTTGCATCCCAGAGATAAAGCCTACTTGATTGTGGTGGATATGAGTTTGAGGGAATTTTCATGGACAATATCCTAAAAATATGCTTTCCAAGTTGCTTGTTTCCTTCCCCTCTCTTTCAGGGATGCCAATAAGTTGTATATTTGATCTCTTTACATAATCTCATATTTCCTGGAGGTTTTGTTCATTCTGTTTTATTATTTTTTCTTTATTTATGTCTGACTGAGGTAGTTTGGAGTACCATTCTTTGAGCTGTGAGCATTTTTTACAAAACATTCAAACATATTTACTTTTTACTTTCTTTAATTTTTAATTTTCATGGATTTATAGTAGGTATATATATTTTTGGTACACATAAGATGTTTTGACACAGGCACCCAATGTGAAATAATCACATAACAAAGAATGGGGTATTTATTCCTACAACCATTCATGCTTTGTGTTACAAACCATCCAACTATTTTTTTAGTTATTTTTAAATGTATAATTAAGATTTTTGGCTATAGTCACTCTGTTGTGTGATCAAATAGTATGTCTTGTTCATCCTTTTTTTTTTTTTTTTCGCATTCACGAGCTCCACCCCCCACCACCCACCATCCTTCCCAGCCTCTGGTAACCATTCATCTACTCTCTCTGTCAATGAGATTAATTGTTTTGATTTTTAAATCCCACACATAAGTGAGAGTATGCGATGTTTGTCTTTCTGTGCCTGGTGTATTTCACTTAATATAATGATCTTCAGTTCCATCCATGATGTTTCAAATGATAGAATCTCATTCTTTTTCATGGCTGAATAAAACTCTATTGCGTATGTATACCATTTATCCATTCATCTGTTGATGGACACTTACGTTCCTTCCAAATCTTAGCTATTGTGAAAAGTCCTGCAACAAACATGGGCGTACAGATACTCTTTATTATACTGATATCCTTTCTTTTGGCTATATACCTAGCAGTGAGATTGGCTGGATCATATGGTAGCTCAAATTTTAGTTTGTTGAGTAACCTCCAAAAGGTTCTCCATAGTGGTAGTACTAATTTAAGCACTTTTTCATTGGTCTCCTTCTTACTTGTATGCCTTATTTGGAAAAGTATCTATTCACATTTTTTGTCCATTTTTTATTGTGTTATCAGAATTTTTCCTACAGAGTTGTTTGAGCCCCTTATGTACTCTGGATATTAATCCTTTGTCAGACGGGTAGTTTGAAAATATTTTCTCCTATCCTGTAGGCTCTTAGCTTTGTTCATTGTTCCCATTGCTGTTCAGAAGTTTTTTAACTTGATGTGATCCCATTTATGCACTTGTTCCTTGGTTGACTGTGTTTGTGGGATATTGCTCAGGAAATTTTTGCCAAGGTGATATCCTGAAGATTTTCTCCAATGTTTGCTTGTAGTAATTTCATAGTTTAAGGTTTTAGATTTAAGTCTTCAATACATTTTGGTTTGATTTTTATATATGGTGAGATATAGGGGTCTAAATTTATTATTTTACATATGGATATCCAGTTATCTTGTCACCATTTATTAAAGAGACTGTCTTTTCCCCCAGTGTATGTTCTTGGCACCTTTGGTGAAAATGAGTTCACTGTAAGTGTATGGGTTTTTTTCTCATTCCTTGATGCTGTTCCACTGGTCTATGTGTCTGCTTTAATCCCAGTATCATGCTATTTGGGTTACTGCCGTTCTGAGGTATGATTTGAATTTAAGTAATGTGATTCCTTCAGTTTTGACCATTTGCTTAGGGGTAGCTTTGGCTATTCTGGGTCTTCTGTAATCTCATGTGGATTGTTTTACCTACTTGTGTGAATGATGTCATTGGTATTTTGACAGGGATTGCATTGAATCTGTAGATTACTTTAGGTAGTATGGAAATTTTTATAATATTAATTATTTTGATCTGTAAACATGGAATATCTATCCATTTTATGGTGTTCTCTTCAATTTCTTTCATCAGTGTTTTACAGTTTTTATTATGGAGATATTTCCATTTGGTTAATTTTAGGTATTTAATTTTATTTGTGGCTATAATAAATTGAATTGATTTTTATTGTTATTTTCAAATTGCTCAGTGTTGGCATATGGAAATGCTACTTATCTTTGTATGTTGATTTTGTATCTGAAACTTCACTGAATTTATCAGTTCTAATAATTTTTTGATGGAGTCTTTAGATTTATCCAAATATAAGACATTATCTGCAAACAAGGATAATTTGACTTCTTCCATTCCAGTTTGAATGCCCTTTATTTTTTTTTCCTCTTGTCTGATTGCTCTAGCTAAGAATTCCAGTACTATGTTGAATAACAGTGGGGAGGGGGACATCCTTGTTATGTTCCAAATCTTAGGTGAACGGCTTTCAGTTTTTTCCCATTTAGTATAATACTAGCTGTGGGGCTGTTGTATATAGCTTTTAATATGTTGAGGTAGCTTTTTTCTATAACCAGTTTTTTAGGTTTTTTTTTTAAATCATGACATGATGTTGAATTTTATCAAATTCAGTTTCAACATCAATTGAAATAATTAATATGGTTTTTATTCATTCTGTTGATATGATGCATCACGTTGATTTAGGCAGGTTCAGCAATCCTTGCATCCTGGTGATAAATTCCACTTTGTCACAATGAATGATCTTTCTAATGTATTGTGGAATTCCGTTTCCTAGTGTTTTTTTCAGGATTTTTGCATCAATATTATATTAGTCTGTTCTCACATTGCTGAAAAAGATATACCTGAGATTGGGTAATTTATAAAGAAAAAGAGGTTAAATGGACTCACAGTTCTACATGACTGGGGAAGCCTCACAATCATGGCGGAGAGTAAAAGGTACATCTTACATGGTAACAGACAAGACAGAATAAGAGCTAAACAAAAGGGGAAACCTCTTATAAAACCATCACTTCTCTTGAGACTTATTCACTACCAAGAGAGCAGTACGGGGGAAACCACCCCCATGATTGAATAATCTCCCACCAGCTGCTCCCACAACACATAATTATGGGAGCTACAATTCAAGATGAGACTTCAGTGAGGATACAGTCAAATCATGTCAAATATTAATCACAGATATTGGCCTGCAGTTTCTATTTTTGATGTGTCTTTTTCTGGGTTTGGTATCAGGGTAATATTGGCCTCATAGAAAGAGCTTGGAAGTATTACCTCCTACTGTATGTTTTGGAACTGTTTGAATATGATTGGTGTTCGTCCTTCCTTAAATGTTTGGTAGAATTCATCAGTGAAGCCATCTAGTCCTGGGCTTTTCTTTACTGGGAGATTTCTTATTATGGCTTCAATTTCATTACTTGTTGTTGATCTGTTCAGGTTTTGGATTTCTTCATGATTTAATCTTGGTAGGTTGTATGAGTCTAGGAATTTATCTATTTCTTCTAGATTTTCTAACTTACTGGCATATAGTTGCACATAGTAGCCAGTAATAATCATTTGGATTTCTACTGTATCAATTGTAATGCCTACTTTTTCCATGTCTTATTTTATTTATTTGGATCTTCTCTCTTTTTTTTTTTCTTAGGTGGTCTTGCTAAAGGTTTCTCAATTTTGTTTGACTTTTCAAAAAACAAACCTCTGTTTCATTAGTTTTTGTATTGTTTTTATTTCAAATTCATTTATTTCTGCTCTTTTTTATTATACTTTAAGGTCTAGGGTACATGTGCACAACGTGCATATGTATACACGTGCCGTATTGGTGTGCTGCACCCATTAACTCGTCACTTACATTAGGTATATCTCCTAATGCTATCCCTCCCCCCTTCCCCCACCTCATGACAGGCCCTGGTGTGTGATGTTCCCCTTCTTGTGTCCATGTGTTCTCATTGTTCAATTCCCACCTATGAGTGAGAACAGGCAGTGTTTGGGTTTTTGTCCTTGCGATAGTTTGCTGAGAATGATGGTTACCAGCTTCATCCATGGCTTTACAAAGGACATGAACTCATCCTTTTTTACGGCTGCATAGTATTCCATGGTGTATATGTGCCATATTTTCTTAATCCAGTCTATCATTGTTGGACATTTAGGTTGGTTCCAAGTCTTTGCTAATGTGAATAGTGCCGCAATAAACATACGTATGCATGTGTTTTTATAGTAGCATGATTTATAATCCTCTGGGTATATACCCAGTAATGGGATGGCTGAGTCAACTGGTATTTCTAGTTCTAGATCCTTGAGGAATTGCCACACTGTCTTCCACAATGGTTGAACTGGTTTACAGTCCCACCAACAGTGTAAAAGTGTTCCTGTTTCTCCACATCCTCTCCAGCACCTGTTGTTTCCTGACTTTTTAGTGATCACCATTCTAACTGGTATGAGATGGTATCTCATTGTGGTTTTGATTTGCATTTCTCTGATGACCAGTGATGATGAGCATTTTTTCATGTGTCTGTTGGCTGCATAAATGGCTTCTTTTGAGAAGTGTCTGTTCATATCCTTTGCCCACTTTTTGATGGGGTTGTTTTTTTCTTGTAAATTTATTTAAGTTCTTTGTAGATTCTGGATATTAGACCTTTGTCAGATGAGTAGATTGCAAAAATTTTCTCCCATTCTGTAGGTTTCCTTTCACTCTGATGGTAGTTTCTTTTGCTGTGCAGAAGCTCTTGAGTTTACTTAGATCCCATTTGTCAATTTTGGCTTTTGTTGCTGTTGCTTTTGGTGTTTTAGAAATGAAGTCCTTGCCCATGCCTATGTCCTGAATGGTATTGCCTAGGTTTTCTTCTAGGGTTTTTATGGTTTTAGGTCTAACGTTTAAGTCTTTAATCCATCTTGAATTAATTTTTGTATAAGGTGTAAGGAAAGGATCCAGTTTCAGCTTTCTACATATGGCTAGCCAGTTTTTATTATTTCTTTTCATCTACTAATTTTGGCTTTGGTTAGCTCTTACTTTTCTGTTTCTTTAAAATGCATTGTTAGATTGTTCATTTGAAGTTTTTTCTGGTGATATGATTTAGTTTCTTTTTATTTTTTGTGTATCCATTGTATGCTTTTTGACTCAATGTTTCCATGAGGCTTGCAAATACTAACTTATAACCCATTACTTTAACTTGATAAAAACTAAACACTATTTGCATAAACAAACAAATATGCAAGCAAAAAGAAAACTAATAAAATCTCTATGCCTTAATTTTGTCCCCTACTGTTTAACTTTTTGTTCTTCTATTTATATCTTATTGTACTATGTCTTGAAAAGTTGTTAAAGTTATTATTTTTGATTGGTTAATTACTTAGTCTTTGTACTGAGGATAAGAGTAGTTTACACACGGTAATTGTGGTGTTACAGTGTTACAGCATTCTGTTGTTCTGTGTACTTACCATTACAAGTGTGTTTTGTACCTTTAGGTGATTACTTATTGCTCATCACATTCTTTTTCTTTCCAATTGAAGTACTTCTTTTAGCATTTCTTGTAGAACAGATCTGGTGTTGATGAAATCCCTCATCTTTTGTTTGTCTTGGAAAGTCTTTATTTCTCCTTCATCTTTGAAGGGTATTTTTGCCAGATATACTATTCTAGGATAAGAGATATTTTCTTTCAGTTTAAATACATCATGCCACTCTCTCCTGGACTGTAACACTGCTGCCAGATGTATTGGAGGTCCATAGTATGATATTTGTTTCTTTTCTCTTGCTACTCTTAGGATCCTTTATTTATCCTTGACTTCAGGAGCTTGATTATTCAATGCTTTGCTTATCTAGAAATGTATGAAATTCTCCTTCATTCTTGATATTTTTTTCTGGATACAGATTCCTAGTTGAGAGGTGTTTTTTTTTTTTTTTTTTTTTTTTTTCAGAATTTAAAATACGTAATCCCACTGACCCCTGGCCAACATGTTAGAAATTAGTTCTTAGTTTTATTGAGAATCTCTTATATGTGACAAGTCTTGGTTCTCATTCAGCTTTCAAAAGTGTCTTTGTTTTAGGATCCTAATGATTGACTATAATGTATCTCACTGTGTGTATCTTAAATTGTATTTTGTTTGGAGTTAATTTAATTTCTTGGATGTGTATAATCATATCTTCCATTAGATTTGTGAACGTTCTAGGTATTATTTTCTTGTTTTTCCACCCCTTTTCTCTTTATCCTATCCTGGGATTCTTATAATGCAAATATTGACACCCTTGATGGTATCTCACAAGAACCTCAGGGTCTGTCTATTTTCCTTCAGACATTATTCTTTCCACTCCTCATACTAGATAGTTTCCATTGTACTATCTGAAAGTTTGCTGATTCTTTCTTCTGTTTCCTCAAATCTGCTATTGAACCCACCCAGTGAAGTTTTCATTTCAATTCTTGTAACTTTCAGTTTCTAAATTTCTGCTTGGTTCTTTTCTATAATGTATATCTGTATATTGATATTTGTATTTTTTTAGACATTGTTTTCCTGATTTTTATAGTTGTTTCCAATATTTTCCTTTATGTCATTGAAAAAAAAAATTTTTTTTTTTTGAGACAGAGTTTCACTCTGTCGCCCAGGCTGGAGTGCAGTGGTGTGATCTCAGCTGACCACAAGCTCCACCTCCTGGGTTCAGGCCATTTTCCTGCCTCAGCCTCCCGAGTAGCTGGGACTACAGGCGCCTGCCACCACGCCTAGCTAATTTTTTGTATTTTTTTAGTAGAGATGGGGTTTCACCATGTTAGCCAGGATGGTCTCGATCTCCTGACCTTGTGATACACCTGCCTCGGCCTCCCAAAGTGCTGGGATTACAGGTGTGAGCCACTGTGCCTGGCCTGAAAATTTTTAAGACAGCTGATTTAACTCTATTTCATGTTAATTTCTGCCTCTCAGCTTAGTAGGAATATTTTCTATCAAATTATTTTTTCTTGCAATTGCTCCATATTTCCTGTCTCTCTGTATGTTTGTTGTTGCTTTTGCTGTTGAATCTGGATATTCTGAGTATTATGTTGTCTTAGCTCTAGAAATCTAATCCTCCCAATCCTCAGAAACTGCTGATTTTTCTTGTTTAGGGCTTAAGATATCTGTTTGTCTTTTCCAAACTAGTTTTTTTAAAGTGTATATTCATTGCTGTATGCGGTCACTGAATTTTCTATTCCATTGTCCCTGCAGTCAGGCAGTGACGTGGTGAATATTTCCTTAAATTTCTGGCTCCAAAAGTAGAAGAAAAAATAGAAAAAAGGGCCTGTCTCTTTAATTGCCTCTCAGCTAAGACCCTGCTTTGGTCCATGATTATTAAAAGAATGATTGGCCTCTGTGCCTTTCTCTTAGTGATGAAGTGCAACGAGCAGCAATTAAAAAAACACAACTGTAATTTTTGGAAGACGAGCTCCTTTATGCCTACCCTGAAACCAGCAAGCCATATCAGGAGCACATGCCATCATTCTCGTGGCTTCTTACTGTAGGGCCACCAGATGGGGTATGAGAGTTGCTACACATAATGTGGATAGTCACTAAAGTTTACCAAAATATACCAGTGTCTTTTTCAAGCTCTTCCCTGGATACTGCAAGTGCTTTATTATATTCCAGAGTCTCAAAATAGTTGCTTTAAACAATTCCTGTTAGCCCAATTGCTATTGTATTGACAAACCAATTTCTAGAGCTTCTTAGTTTTCCATCTTCTTTGACTTTTGCAGAATTGGGGGTTAACAAAATACCGTAGAAAAGTAAAAAACAATATTTATTCATTCCAGATTTTTAAAAATTCCTCTCTAGACTTTTCTGCCTATCTCTTTGGCACTTATTTAACTATGCAGAAATGATATCAAGGAAAGCCAGTTACCAACCCAAACTTTTCTGGAAATAATGGCAACTGAAATAAGCAAATGAAATAAAATACAATTAAAAATTCACTTATTTTTAACAGTGTAGAACATTCTCCAATGTTCAAAATAGTGCCAATTCTACATATATTTATTGTCTCCCTTTATATGTGACAGACACAGAATTAAGATATTGTGAGATCAAAAATAAGCATAACACTATATGCACCATCAATAACTTTCTGATCTATGAAGGATGAGCAGGCGAGATTATGTGCTAGAGAGAAATAAAAAAAATAGAGTCATGGTTCATTTCTAAGTCAATCCGTAAAAAGTGCAAATACATTCTTTGTGAATTTATAATTGCCTCAGATTCTGTTTCTTTAACTGTAGAATGATCTCTACAGGTACATGTTAGGCTCAAGATCTAACATTTTATCAGTAAAATATTCTGAGTTCAAGGTTTTTGTTTTGTTTTGTTTTGTTTTGTATTGAGACAGGGTCTCACTCTGTCACCCAGGCTGATCACAACTCATTGTAGCATCAACCTCCTGGGCTCAAGCAATCCTCTCACCTCAGCCTCCCTAGTAGCTGGGACTACAGGCACACGCCACCCTGCCCAGCTAATTTTTCTATATTTTTAGAGAGACAAGAGTCTCACTATGTTGCCCAAGCTTGAACTCCTGGCTTCAAGAAATTCTTCCACTTCACCCTCCTGAAAAGCTGGGATTATAGGCACGAGCCACTGCATCGGGCTGAATTCAAGGTTTTTGTCTGGATACAAATTTTACTTGCCCGTTGTGCTACACTCCATCCCTCAAATCTCTTCTGAGGTCAGCATTTTTGGAACATCTTTCCTAAAGACAGACCGTCCACTTTTTCCAATTTGTTTTTTCAGGAAGAGAAAATATACATAACTTCCAGGTTGAAGAATTGCCCATTCTTTCTTCGTGTTCTGCATCGCATCTTTTTAATGAATAGGCTTCCTTCCCAAAGTCAGGGAGAGTAAATGAATCTCACTGAGATATTCTCCTTTGGATCTAACTTAAAGACTTAATGCACATACTTGCAAGTTGTGTGATAATAGTGTTAAATCAAGGAATTGAATAGTGAAAAAGAAATCACTCAGTCAGCTGCTTATGTCATCTTTGCAGTGAGAAACAATTGGACTGATTTTTATTTATATTTTTGTCCATTTATGTAACTGTGTTCTTTTCTTTCACTTATTTGAATGAGCCAGGTGTTTTAGTGTACTGTAGACATAGCCTTGATCATTTGTGTTTTTTAAAAGGCAAATTTAAATGAAGAAAAATAGACAGAGAAAATGGTCAGAGATAACAGGATGAAAATCATCCAATATAAAATATTCAAACCATACTCTAAAAAATACTAAGTGAACAACATGTTAAACTTGAATGATTTATTAATTTTATCAGGAAACCCTTATTTTCTACCATGTTTTAAAATCAAAAATGGCCATTGAGAATATGAAAATAAATATAATGGAATTCTGTTCCTAGTTAGGTTAAATTTGAAAGTGAAGCATACTTGTAAGCATTTGAGTACCTGCTGTCTTTATGCAATAAATATTTATTGTGCCATGTGTGATGCTGGATGCATAAGGTAAACACAAAATAAGAGAACAGCAGATTTTCTCACCATGGAGTTTATAACCTAGATAGAAGAGACTGATAAGACAAGGCCTTATAATAAATTATCATGATTGTCATGAAAAATCTGTAGTACCATGTGATCCTTACCTGCCATTAAAAAAAGTGAACATCTGAAAATTAGGAAAGATGTCCCTGGGAAACAGACATTCAAGCCCAGCCTAAAAATAACTTACTGAAAAGCAGAAGCAAAAGTCAATAGATGGATATTACTGTGAGAGAGACTAGGAAGTAAGTACAGAAACATTCAGCATTTTTTAATTCACTAAAACAAGCCCTTCAAGTATGAACCTTTGTAATATCTCAATATTAAAATTAATATAGAAATCAATCTACATGTCCATGAATGGATGAATAAATGTGGTGTATATATAGACGGTGGCATATTATTCAGCTTTAAAAGGAATAAAATTCTGTGATTTGAAACAACATGGCTAAATCTAGGCACAGAATGACAAATATTGTATATTTGTGTGTGGGCTAAAAAAGTTTATCTCATGAAGATAGAGATGAGAATGGTAGTTACCAGAGGCTGGGAAGGGTAGTGGGGTGGATGTGTAAAGACAGGTTGGTTAATAGGTACAAAATGTAGTTCAATAGAACAAACAATTTCTAGTGTTCACTTGCAGATTGAATGAGTATCATTAACAATAATTTATTCTTTTTTAAAAATAGCTAGGGGAGGAGGTCTGGAATGTTCTCAACACAAAGAAGTAAATGCTTGAGTTGATGGAGGTCCTAAATACCTTTATTTGATTATTGCACATTATATGCATGTTTAAAAATGTCACATGTACCCAATAAATATGTACAATTATTATTTACCCGAAAACTAACGTAGAATTATTAATCTATTAGGGACTGAGCTAAATTTGAGTTACTCTAATAAACCATCAAGAAAAAAAATGAAAGGAAGTATTTCCTTCCAAAGAAGGATTGAAGAGCTCTTTTCAACAACATCTTAAGAAGTAAGGTGCAAATGCACTTAAGTTGTCAGGTCCATGAATACTGCATTTCTTTTCTTAGCTAATGCAGTTTTCACTTTAGTTTTGAAAGAAACAAGTACCACACCAAGGTATTTAAAATAATAAATGTTAAGGCTTTATGTGATACTCAGAGTGATGCTTATCTAAAGGGGGTGCGGAGCCTTTTTAGCCAAGGAGCCATTGTCCATCTTGTTTTTCACAAGAACTTTCCATTTGTCTTACAGGTCTGGGTTTGATAACAATTAACCATATATTCTTGGTCAAAATGCCTAACACTTGATAAGAGCCTAATAAATATCTGCAATTTTAATATTATTATTAAATATTATTAATAGTATGTAATATATTATTAAATATTATCAAATATTATATTATTATTATCATAACATATTTCCCTAGCATTTTGATTAACAAAAGGAAAGCTCACTTTAAAACATAATCTCACTGTTCACAATATTTTCTGCTGATGGTTTCTATCCTGGGAAGTAGAAAACTGAAGAGTATTACTCTCACCCTTACAGAGAAGAAGAAAAAACTACATCAAATTAGTAACTTAGTTTGAAGTCATTGAGAGTTGAAGTCACAATGCAACAAACTAAACCAAACTCTGAGAACTGGTACCTACAGGAAGAGAAGTGAGAGAAAGCACTCCTTTGAATTATGCAACCAGATGTTAGTAGAAAGCAATAAGCAAAATAGTTGACACATTGCTTAAGACCAGGTGTAATATTTTAGGATCGCATAAAACCCCACAGTGCCATAGAAACTGGGTGAACCTGCACTCTCTTGAAGGCACTTTCTTAATGAACTCCACCAGGTTATCCCAGAAAATATCAGAAAAAAAGCTCACAGGATTGTCTATTGTAATGCAGATCTAAGGAGGGGAATATTTCTGAGGGACTGCTCAGACACTCTGCTTGGATTATTATCCTCTTCTCCACGATGGAAGAAATGCCTTACTCTAGGAGGAGAAGGAAGGGAAGCACTGCTGTCCCTAAAACATTAATGAAACTACCAGAGGTAGGGGACTGGAAGAGGTAAAAAACTAAATCAATAAAACTGGCATTGGGCCAAAGAGCATGATTGCACACTGATACTACAATTTTAGCTAGAGAAAGGGCATGAGATAAAAGAAAAAAAAAAGGCCACACCCAGACACCCAGGAGATTCAGGGAAATAATGTATACTTAACACAAAGTTTCAATCAGAAGAATAGAAGCTGCAACCTCACCCCACCCTGAATGAGTTAATGAGCATGAATTAGAAAGTAATAGCAGAATGCAGTTGGTAAAAGAACAAGAGATGCCCTTTCTGAGACACAATGTAAAGGAAATACCTAACACTGAGAAACAGACATTGTTATGGAAAGACAACCTCCATACTCCATACAGCAATTCATTTACATCAATTTGAAGTTTCTGGTGAAGACCTAGCAGAAAGAAAGGTGTGTCCAACTTCAGATATAAAAAGTATTACCTAGTGTCTAGTGTACTATAAAAATGTTTGGCATTTAACAAAAAAGTAACTATAAAGCATGTAAAACACAGGCAAAACCTCCAACGAAGTTATGATTAGAACTATACTCCAAAATGACATAAATTTTAGACTAATAAAGAATGTTAAAAAAAGATCGATATGCTAAAGACTCTAATGGAAAACAGATCAGATGGTTAGTTTCGCAGAGAAATGGAAATTATAAAAGCAAATCACTGGAACTGCTAGAAATTTTTTTTTAAAAAAAAACAGTAATAAAGATGAAGAATATTTTTAAATAGCTCATCAGTGTATTCAACACAGCTGAAGAAAGAATCTGCAAATTTGAGGAAAAGTCAATAGAAATCAACCTAACTTGAACACACAAAAAACAAGAGTACAACAGCAACAATAAAATCAAGACTGAGCATGCAAGAGCTGTGAAACAGTATCAAGTATTCTCACACGTGAAATGAGAATGCTGGTAGAGAAAGAGAGCAAACAAGAAATGTTCCAAAATACAGCTGACACCAAATCACGGATGCAAAAAGATCAGAAAAAGGGAAGCAGGATAAAAATAAAACAAACAACAAAATAAAATTTAAACACACACACACACACGCGCACGTCTAAGGGTATGATATTAAAACTGCTAAAAACAAAACAAAAAAGAGAAAATCTTGATGTCTCTCAGAGAAAAAAGAAACATTTAACAAGTAACAAAGATAAGCATTGCAGAAGAATTCTCGTCAGAAGCCATAAAAGATAATTAAAAAGTCATATTATTAAATGAAATAAACTATAAACCCAAAACATTGTCAACTCCGATTTCAAAACTCAGAAAAAAAATATATATATAATATTTTTTATCAGAAAGACAAAAAGTAAGGAAATTAATTGTCAATAAACCTAAATTAAAAGTTAAAAAATTCTTCAGCTGGGAGGAGGGTTGGAAAATGCCTGACCAGACTCAAGTAATGTGCACCTCCTCCACAGAGGACAGCCATAATAGTAAGCAGATACTCACAATCCAAGCACATCATCTAGGAGGGAATGCCTGGATTCATCAGAGAAGAGACGAGAAGTCCCAGAAGTAAGTAAGAAGATGGGCTTGAGGCAATTTGCCCAGCCGTAGACCAACTGAGAGTGGGAGAGGCTGGACATGGAGAAATAGTAAGAAAGAAATCCCCAGAGCTCTGAAACAGGCTTTAACAACTTGGCTACAGGGGAAACACTCAACCTACTAGGACTTTATGCCTGGCATATGGAGTGGCCTAAAGTCTGCAGAGATGTTGCTCCAGAAAGAGAACGCGTACAGAATCCCACAGGCAGCCAAGCCTGGAGCAGCTTCAGCTGAGAACCATTTTGAGAGCCCCGATACCGGGAGTAGAGACATGGCTGCGGCTGCGGCACTGCTCCAAGGAGAGAGAGGAAGATGGGGTGCGCCCACTCACCCCCCGGGAGAGTATTTGCTGCCCTGCAATAAGCCACTGGGACTGAGACGTGATTAGACCACACTCCCCATAGCTTCTCGCCCAGGCTGCTTTCCTGCCTGGTATCCTCCACCTTCTCTGGTCCTAGACCAAATACCATTTTGAGAATTTAATGCTAGGCTGCACCCCTCACTCAACCTGAGTTTAGGCTGACACGCTGAAGCTGCTGCCCAGCCTCCAAGGGAGGGTTACCAGGACATCCTATGAACGTCTAGTCTAGCATAATATGCTGAAACGGGCTGCTATGAGACAGGGACTTGAGTGGACTGTATTTCCCACAGATTCTTGCTTATATTGCTTTCCTGGGTGATGCCCTGTCCTCTCTGATCCCCACCAAGGTGGCATTTTGAGACTTTAACACTGGTCTGCCTCCCAACCTTGGCCTGAGCTTGAATTGACATGGCAATAGCTGCTGCTCAGGCAAAAAGGCACAGGGAGATGAGGCCATCCTACACATGGATAGGACAATACCCACTGCCCTGCAATGGGCTGGTGTGGCTGAAAAGTGATGAGACTGCACTGCCTCCAGCTTCTTGCCAATGGTGCTTGTCTGGGTAGTGCCCCACCCTCCCTGATTCCAGGGTCAGCATATAATTTTGAGAGACTAATGCCGAGCTGCAATCGTGCTTGGCCTGAATTTGGGCTGGCAAGGCTGAAGCCACTGACCAGCCAACGCGGGACAGGGAAGCCAGGTTCTCCTGTGCATACCTAGGACAATACTAGATGCCCTGCTATGGGATGTTGTGAGTTAGAGTTGCATGTGGACTGCACTTCCCACAGTTTCTTGCTCATGCTGCTCACCTGGGGGGCCCCACCCTCTTTGGTCACAAACCTAAAGCTGCCACCACTTTAAAAATTTAGAGACAGTGAATCAGCAGCCACAGCAGGCATTTTAGTCTTAGGCCAGAGATTGGAGCACTTGTTCTGGAATGAGGAAGGCCCTCACAGCCAGAATTAACCAGTGAGTGTGGAGAGTACCCCTGCAGTAGGTGCTGGAATTAGGCTCTCCTTCATCTTAGGGCTGGAATGGGAGGAGAGTAACTAAAGCTGAGGTTTCTCCTGGGCAGTGAGACTTTCAGCAAGGGACAGCTTTGTCACCTGGAACTAGTCTATGTGTATCATTTTGGATGTCTGAGCCTGATCCCTTGGTCAGCTGGAGCATAATACCCACAAAATTTGAGGAGTGGGAGGAGGACCCCACTCCCTTGGAGATCTAATGCTCTGTGCAGTCCACCCCTAAGAGAAGGGAAGTGCGGGTCATCATAGACCCCCTTGGACCAAGGGAAATGTGGAGTGTGTCACCAGTCACAGAAGGCAGCACCATTCAAGCCCAGGAAAGGACATGGGGTCACCTTTCGCTTCCTAACTCCCTTCTCAGTGGCCTGTTTCAGACAATTACTGTTCCCATAGGCTCTTCAGGGAACATGGGCTGAAAGACACTACTTTTCAGGCTTCTCCAGTGGCTTCTCTGTGTGCTGGGGGAGGGCACTTTTCACACTTTTCCGTTGCCTCTGCCCTCTCCCTACTGACTAGCTATTACTCCTCAGTGCCATCTACTGGAATTCAACCTGAATTACACCACCAAACAAAATGATGTTGCTACAAGCTACATCTAAGAAAGCCACTGCCCAAATTCTCCTCAGAAAGCACATAGAAATGGAAACAGTTGATCATACACAATACACACCACAGCATACTCTCAAGGGAAAAAAGAAAAATAATCAATAAGTCCCATCAAAAATGTAGCAAATTCAAAAAATAGAGTGCAAGAACTGTGGCCATACGAAAAGCCAGAGTGTCTAGTCACCTCCAATGCATCCCACTAGTCCCCAAGCAATGGATTCTAGGCAGAACAAAATGTCTGAAATGACAGATATAGAATTCAGACTATGAATGGCAAAGAAACTCAATGAGATGCAAAAGAAAGTTGAAATCCAACAAAAAGAAGCCAGAAAATCAATCCAAGTTTTGAAAAATGACATAGCTATATTAAGAAAGAACCAAAAAGATGTTCTAGGAATGAAAAATTTATTGCAGGAATTTCAAAATACACTTGGAAACTTGAATAACAAATGGGACCAAACAGAAGAAAAAATTTCAGAGCTCAAATATCAGTCCTACAAGTTGACTGTATTAGACAAAAAATAAAGCAAAAGGAATTTTAAGGGCCGGGCGCAGTGGCTCACGCCTGTAATCTCAGCACTTTAGGAGGCCGAGGCGGGCGGATCACGAGGTCAGGAGATCGAGACCACGGTGAAACCATGTCTCTACTAAAAATACAAAAAATTAGCCAGGCACAGTGGTGGGCGCCTGTAGTCCCAGCTACTCCGGAGGCTGAGGCAGGAGAATGGCATGAACCCGGGAGGCAGAGCTTGCAGTGAGCTGAGATTGCACCACTGTACTCCAGCCTGGGCGACAGAGCGAGACTCCGTCTCAAAAAAAAAAAAAAAAAAAAAGAATTTTAAGAAGTGAACAAGGCCTTCTAGAAATATATTATGTAAAACAATCAAATCTATGACTTATTGGCATTCCTGTGAGAGAATAATAGAAAATCAGCAACTTAGAAATCATATTTGAGGGTATAACTCAGGAAAAATTTCTTAATCTTGCTAAGGATTAAGAAACACGCAGATACAAGAAATTTAGAGATCTCCTGTGAGATACTATACAAGATGCCCATCCCCAAGGCACATAGTCGTTAAATGACTATCCAAGGTCATTACAAAAACAACAAAAACAAAGCAAAACAAAACAAAACAAAGTTTAAATACATCTAGAAAAAATGGTTATATTACCTATAAAGAGAAGCCCATCAACCTAACAGCAGAATTCTCAGAAGAAACCTTAAAAGCCAGAAAAGATCGAGGGCCCATTTTTAGCATTCTTAAAGAAAAATATACCAGCAAAGAATTTTATATCCTTCTGAATTAAAACTTAATAAATTATAGAGAAATAAAGTATTTACCAGACAAGCAATTGCTAAGGGAAATTGTTACCACTAGACCAGCCCTACAGGAGATGCTTAAAGGAGTCCTAAACGTGGAAATGAAAATTAAATGCTTGATGCCACAAAAGTACACACAAGCATAGCCCACAAATTCCATAATGCAGTCACACAATCCAGACTACAAAGCAACTAACAACACCATGATAGGAACAAAACCTCACATATCAATATTAGTTTTGAATGTAAATAGACTAAGCACCTCATTTCAAAGATATAGAGTATAAAATTAGATAAAAATCAGGACCTATTCTTTTGCTATCTTCAAGAGACTCATCTCATGTGTTCTGACACCCATAAGCTCAAAATAAAGAGATAGAGAAAATTGTATCATGCCAATGGAAAACAAAAAAAAAAAGCAAGGGTCACTAAATAGACTTTAAACCAATACCAGTAAAAAAGGACAAAGAGGCCAGGCACAGTGGCTCACACCTCTAATCTCAGAACTTTGGGAGGCCAAGGCAGGCAGATCACAAGGTCAGGAGATCGAGACCATCCTGGCCAACATGGTGAAACCCCATCTCTACTAAACAAAATACAAAAAATTAGCCAGGCACGGTGGCATGCACCTGTAGTCCCAGCCACTCAGGAGGCTGAGGCAAGAGAATGGCATGAACCTGGGAGACGGAGCTGCAGTGAGCAGAGATCACGCCACTGCACTCCAGCCTGGACGACAGAGCGAGACTCCGTCTCAAAAAAAAAAAAAAAAGGACAAAGAAGGACGTTAGATAATGATAAAAGATTCAATTCAACAAGAAGACCTAACTATCCTAAATATGTACACAGCCAACATTATAGCACCCAGATTTAAAAAAGAATTACTTCTAGACCTAAGAAAAAGCTTTTACATAAACATAGAGATAGTGGGATACTTCAGCACCACACTGATAGCATTAGACAGATGATCAAAGCAGAAAGCTGAACAAAGAAATTCTGGACTTAAATTCTACACTTGACCTATTCGACCTCCATCTACAGAATACTCCAACCAACAACCACAGAATATACATTCTTCTCATTTAAATTCTACACTTGACTAATTGGACCTACATCGACAGAATACTCTGGCCAACAACCACAGAATATACATTCTTCTCAACTGCCCACAGAACTTGCTGTAAGATTGACCACATACATACTCAGTCATAAAGCAAGTTTCAACAAACAAAAAAATTTAAACTATACCAAGTATCTTTTCAGGCAACAGGGGATAAAATTAGAAATCAATACCAAGGGGAAGTCTTAAAACACAAATACATGAAAACCAAACAATTTGCTCCTCTTAAATGATATTTGGTTAAAAAACAAAATTAAGGAGGAAATTGAAAAATTGTTTGTAACAAATATACATAGAGACAAAACATACCAAAATCGCTGGAATATGGCAAAAACTGATAAGAGGAATGTTTGTAGCGCTAAACACCTACATTAACAGACAGAAAGATCTCAGATTAACAAACTAACCTCACACCAAATGAATTAGATAAAGAAGAATAAACTGTACCCAAAACTAGCAGAAGAAATGAAATAACTATGATCAGAACATAATTAAATGAAATCGAGACTCAAGACAACATACAAAGATTAACACGATAAAAAGTTGGTTCACTGAAAGGATAAACAAGATCGATAGACCACAAGCTAGATTAACAAAGAAAAAAAGAGAGAAGATATAAATAATCACAATCAGAAATGACAAAAGAGATCATAACTGATCCCACAGAAATAGAAAAAGCCCTCAGAGATTACTATGATCATCTCTGAATACAAACTAGAAAATCTAGAGAAAATAGACAAATTCTTGGAAAAATGACACCTTCCAAGATTGAACCAGAAACAGAAATCTTGAAGATACCAGTGGAAAGTAACGATATTAAGTAGTTAATAAAAAGCCTACCAGTCTAAAAAGCATTGGATCAGATAGATTTTCATCTACATTCTACTAGACATAGAAGAACTGGTTCCAATCCTACTGAAATTGTTCCAAAACATTGGAGAAGGGTCTCCTCCCTAACTCATTCTAGGACCAGAATGCTCCTGTTACCAAAAATCTGGCAGAGATACATTTAAAAGAAGAAAACTACAAGCCTGGTGAACATAGACACAACAATCTTCAACAATATACTGGCAACCCAAATCCACTAAAACATCAAATAGTTAATTAACCATGATCAACTGGGCTTTACTCCTCAGATAAAAGGATGGTTTAACCCATATAAATCAATAAATGTAATTCATCACATAAACAGAACTAAAAAAAAGCATATAAATATCTCAATAGCACACAAAAAGCTTTTGATAATATTCAATATCCCTTCAGGATAAAAACCCTCAATAAACTAGGCATCAAAGGAATATATACAAAAATAATCAGAGCCATCTATGTAAAATTCACAGCCAAACATCATAATGTACCTTAAAAGCTGGAACCATTCTCTTTGAGAGCTCAAACAAGACAAAGATGTCTATTCTCACTGCTCCTATTCAACATACTATTAAAGTGCTAGCCAGAGCAATCAGGCAGGAGAAAGAAAAGACATCTAAATAAGAAAAGAAAACAGGAAGTCTAATTATCTCTCTTTGCTGACTTTATGATTCCATATATAGAAAACCCTAAAGATTCTACCAAATTTCTCCTAGGCCTGATAAATGACTTTAGTAAGTTCTTGGGATATAAAATCAATGTACAACAATCAATCAGGAGCACTTCTACACACCAATAATGTTCAAGCCGAGAATCAAGTAAAGAGTGCAATCATGTAATCCCATTTATGATAGCCACACACCCACACACAAAATGTAGCAATACATCTAGTCAAAGAGATGACAAAGAGATGAAGGATCTCAACCAACAGAATTACAAAACACTGATAAAAGAAGTCATAGACAATATAAACAAATGGAATCACATTCCATGCTTAAGGATTAGAAGAATCAATATTGTTAAAATATCCATACTGCCAAAGTAATCTACAGATTCAACACTATTCCTATTCAATTTCCAATGTAATTCTTCACTTAATTAAACAAAATATTCTAAAATTTGTATGAAACCAAAACAAGAGTCTGGATAACCAAAACAAACCTAAGCAAAAAGAACAAAGCTGGATACATCACACTACCCTACTTTCAACTATACTACAAGGCTGCAGTAACCAGTAAAGCATTGTACTGATAAAAAAAAAAAAGGAAGAAAGAAAGAAAGGAAGGAAGGAAGGAAGGAAGAGAAAGAAAGAAAAGGAAAGAAAGAAAAAAGAAAAAGGAAAGATAAAGAAAATGTCACATGGATCAATGAAACAGAATAGAGAAAGCTGCAAAGCTACAACCAACTGATCTTCAACAAAGTTGACAAAAATGAACATTGGAGGAAGAATACCCTAACCAATAAATGGTGCTGAGAAAACAGCTATACATATGCAAAAGAATAAAACTGGGTGGGCACCTCTCATCATATAAAAAATTAACTCAAGGTGGATTAAATACTTAATTTAAGATCTCAAACTGTAAAATCCCTAGAATAAATCCTAGGAAATACCCTTCTATCCATTGGCCTGGGCAAATAATTTATGACTAAGTCCACAAATGCAAATCCAACAAAAACAAAAATTGAGAAGTGGGACCTAATTAAACTAAAGAGCTTCTGCATGGCGAAAGAAACTACCAACAGAGTAAACACACAAGCTACATAATGAGAGAAAATATTTGCAAATCACGCATCCAACGGAGGTCTAATATTCAAAATCTGTAAAGAACTTAAACAGATCAACAAGGAAACAACAAATAACCCCACTAAAATGTGGGCAAAGAATATGAATACACATTTCTCAAAAGAAGACATACAAGCAGCCAATAAACATATGAAAAAATATTCAACATCGTTAATGATCAGAGAGCTGCAAATAAAAACCACAGTGAGATACCATCTCACACCAGTCAAAATGGCTATTACTAAAAAAAATCAGAAAATAATAGATGTTTGCAAGACTGTGAAGAAAAGGAAACACTTATACACTGCTGGTGGGAATGTAAATTAGTTCAGCCCCAGTGGAAAGCAGTTTGAAGATTTGTCAAAGAACTAAAAACAGAATTATCATACGACTCAGCAATCTCATTAATGAATATATACCCAAAGAAAAATAAATTGTTTCAGCAAAAAGACACCTGCACTTACATGTTTATTGCAGCACTATTCACAATAGCAAATATATGGCATCAACCTAGGTGCCCATCAATGATGAATTGGATAAAGAAAATGTGGTACATATACACCATGGAATACCATGCAGTCCTAAAAAAGATTAAAATTATGCTCTTTGTAACATCATGGATGAGGCTGGACGACATTATCCTAAACGAATTACTGTAGAAACATAAAACCAAATACTGCATGTTCTCATTTATTAGTGGGAGCTAAACTGAGTTTACACAGACACAAAGTTGGGAACAATAAGTACTGGGGATTCCAAAAGGTGGGAGGGAGGGAGAGAAGGGACACAGGTTGAGAAACTACCTGTCAGGTACTCTGTTCACTATTTGGATGACAGGATCATTAGAAGCTCAAACCTCAGTGTCATACAATATATTCATGTCAAAAACCTGCATATGTCTTCCTTCAATCTAAACTAAAATGTTGGGTTGTGTGTGGTGGCTCATGCCTGTAATCCTAACACTTGCAGAGGCCAAGGCAAGAGAATCACTTGAGTTCAAGGGTTTGAGGCCAGCCTGAGTAACATATCAAGACTTCATCTCTATTAAAAACACATTAAAAAAAATCAGCTGGGCGTGTGACACATGCTTGTAGTCTTAGCTATTTGGGAGGCTTAGATGGCAGGATCACTTGAGCCTAGGAGTTCCGCTGACTTCTTTGCAAAAATTGAGAAGATAGTCCTAAAATTCATATGGAGACTCAAAGGACCATGAATATTCAAAATAATCTTGAAGAACAAATTTGAAAGATTCATACTTCCTAATTTGAAAAATTACTGCAAAACTACATTAATCAATACAGTGTGGTATGGTCCTAACAATGCATGTAAATCAATGGAATCAAGTTGAAAGTTCAGAAATAAATCTTCACATTATGTCTAATTAATTTTCTACTGGATAGAATAGTAGCTTCAATAAATAGTAATAAAGTGACTAAATAGCCACGTGAAAATAATAGTGTGTATGTACCTCTACCTTATACCATCTGTCACAATTAACCCAAAGTAAATGAAAAGCCTAAATGTAAAAGCTCAATCTATAAAATTAAAAGAAAAAAACCTAGGCATAATCTTTATGACCCTGTAAACATGACACAAAAAGCAAAAGCAACAAAAGAAAAAAAACAGACAAATTGAACATCACCAAAATTAAAAACTATTGTGCTTTGATGGACCTCATCCATAAAGGACCTCATCAATAAAGTGACAACATAAGCCATACAGGGACAGAAAATACTTACAAATCAACTGATAAGGGACTTATATCTAGAAAATATGCACAACTATTAAAACTCAATAGTAAAAAGACAATAACCCAATTAAAAAATTTACAAAAGATTAGAAGAAATATTTTTTCAGAAGAAAGTCACAAATGTCCAATGAGCACATGAAAAGATGCTCCACATCGCTAGCCATTAGAAATCTTGTGGCCATCTCATAGTGACCAAATAGACCTCACAAAATGTTTGATTCAGCCATCAAGATTGATGATGGCACAAGGACCAAGGTGGCAAGAAAAGTTCATCATTTATATAATAAAGCTAATGAGAAGAGCATGGCAGCCCTCTTAATCTGATTTAAAAAGTACTCAAGAGAGCAAAGAAAGGAAGTTGGTTTGGAGTTTTTATGGAAGTTAGGAAGTGATGCTGAGTGAGAGTTCCCATACTTGAGCAAGGACTTGCGTGCTATGAGACTTCTGTCCATGCCCAAAGACGGAGTGCTCTGGCTTATATATCACCTTGTGCAGACACAAGGCAGAGGGAACAAGAGAGGGGCTTAGTGGCAGTCAAACATTAAAAATTGATTCAGACTATTTATTTCAATGCAAAGCTAAACCAATCAAATACCACTTCATGTCCACTTTAACAGCTACAGTCAAAAAGATAAACTTTGGTGAGGATATGGAGAAATTAGGTCCCCCATAAAAGGCTGGTGGGATGTAAGATGGCTAAACTATCCTGGAAAACAATATAGCAGTTGCTCAAACTATGAGACACTAAGTTACTATGTGACTCATCAGTTCAACTTCCGGATGTATACTCAAGAGAAATGACAACTTGTCTCCACCCAAATGTTGTACACAAATGTTCATAACAGACTAATTTATAACTAAAAGGTGGAAACAATTCGAACATTCATCAACTGATAGATGACTAAATAGAATACGGTATGTTCGTAGAGAAACATATTACTAGGCAAAAAACAGAAATAGAGTACATTTGTCACTGGGTATTGCAGAGCAGGAGACTGGTACTAGGACTAACCAGGTAAACCCAAATCTGGGCAGACTCAAGTTCCAAATTCAGCTCTGTGCTGTATAGGAAAAGTCACCCCTCCACTCTTACAGGTTTTGCATCCCATGAATGCTGTCTTTCCAAACTGCATTTGGTTTAAGACAAAAAAAAAAAGCATGTAAGTGAACCTGCACAGCTCAAACCTGTGTGGTTCAGAGATCAACTTTACTTGACACGTGCTACAACATGGATGGCCCTTGAAAACATTATGCCAAGGAAAAGAAGTCAGTCACAATGGGCCACATATTGTGTGATCCTATTTGTATAATGTTCAAAATAGGCAAATGCATAGGGACAGAAAGTACATCCATGGTTTCTTAGGGCCACAGAGGGGTGGGTGGTTAAGATCAACAGTCCGAGGGTGTGAGTTTTCTTTTTGGGGTGATGAAAGTGTTCAAAAATTGAAATGATGGTTGAACAACCCCCTTAAAAGCCGTTTAATTATAACTTTAGTGGGTGAATTGTATGGCATGTGAATTAAATATCAATAAAACTTTTAAATAAAAAAACTTCAACCTTTTTCTCACACCTAATATAAAAATGAATTCAATATGGTTTCATGATTTAAATGTAAACCTAAAACTATAAAATTTCTAGAAGAAGATACAGGAGAAAAATTGGTGACCTTGGATTGACCAAAGAATTATTAACTATCACTCCAAAGTATAATCCATAAAATAAAAACTTGATAAACTTTAGTTGAATCAACAACTTTTGCTTAGTGAGCAGCAATTCATTCCCAATGAGAATGTAAAATAGTATACAGCCATGTCTGGAAATGTTATCTGCTTTTTTATATAAAGTTAAACATACTCCTGCCATGTGACCCAGAAATCCCACTTCTGAATTTCTACCCAAAAGAAATAAAATATTTTCTTCACATAAAAATATGTATGTGAATGTTATGGCAGCTTTATTTATATTGCCCCAAACTCGAAATAACCAGATGTCTTTCAACCCATAGTGCATAAACAATCTGTGGTCCATCCATACATTAAAATACTACTATTAAAAGAAACACACCATTGATTCATAGAACAACTTGGATGGTTCTTAAATGCCTTTTAGGAAGTGTAAGAAGCCAGAACCCAAAGGCTACATATTGTATAATTCCATTATATTACATCCTCTGAAAACTAGAGGAAAGATAACCAGTCAGTGGTTTCCAGGGATTGAGGGAAGGAGAAATTCTTCACAAAAAGAATGTCTGGGGTGGTGGAAGTGTTCCGTATGGAATGGTATTAGTGGACACGCAACTTGCTCATTAGTCCAAACCCCATATAACTATAGGAAACACAATGTAAACTTTACTGTATGTACATTTTTTAAAAGAAACCAAGATGGAGGCAAGTGACTCTTTAAAGTGAAAATAAGGAAAGAATAATCATCTGTCCCAGATTAGGGGAGACTGAGAGCCAAGGCAAGTAAATACAGTGTGGAATCCTGAATGGGATCCTAGAACAAAAAAAAAACAACTGAAAAACTAATGAACTTCAAGTAAGTTCTGTACTTTAATTAATAGCATGGTCTCAAAGTTCATTTCTTAGTTTAGATAAATGTCCCAAGATTGAGACGTTAGAATAAAAGGAAACTAGATAATGGGAATATAGAAATTGCAAATGTTCTGTAAGCCTAAAATTAACTCAATTTTTTCAAATAAAAAAGCATTAAAAAGCAGAGTTAAACACCAGTGTTAACCACTAGGGTTCAAATGCTTTCACTGACTTCTTTCAATATATCTTTCCTGTATTAGCTCATACTTTTTAATTATGTGATGTGCATGTCCTAATTCCTAGAACCTGTGAAATACATTGCTTTATGTTGGAAAAAATTTTTTACGTATAGGGACGTTATCCTGAATTAGTCATATGGCCCAGTGATGTAATCATATGAGTCCTTAAAAGAGGGAGGCTGGGGGTCAGCTTTGGAGACAAGAGAGAGAAGAATGTGGGAACAGAGAGGAATCTCAGATGTCCTGGCACTGGCTTTGAAGATGAAGCAAGAGCTGCAGGCATTGGAATGCAAGGACGGCAGCTTTAGAAGCTGGAAAAGACCAGGAAATAGGTTCTCCCTAGAAATTCTGGAGGAAGCCTAGCCCTGCTAACACCCTGATTTTGTCCCAGTAAAGCTGATTTTGAGTTTATGTTTTCCAGAACTGTAAGAAAATGACTTTGTGTTGTTTTAAGCCGACAAGCTTACGGTAATGTGTTCAGGCAACAATAGGAAAGCAATATGTAGGAATATGTTCTAGTCACTGTATGGGTTCGGGAATGAAATGGGACAAAAATTGATAAACTGCATTTTATTAAAAGTAATAGTAAAAACAGCAATTACTTTTGCACCAATCTAGTATTTCAAAACAAAAATGTATTTGATTGCAATTGTAATTGTTGGGTGGAGTAATTTATAGCCCCCAGGGCTATATGGGCACTGATGATTGGATGGGGGGCGGGCCTGAAGGAAGGAGTAGGAGGTGCCTTCTTTTATTGGGTCTCATTTGGCGGGCCGACGTAGTGCTGGGTGAAGAAGAACCCGGAACCAGCGCCATCTTTTGGTGCCTTGCGTCACCTAACAATGCCACCTGGACTCAGTGAGACTTTTTTTAGCTTGCGAATGGAAGCTTTTAAATGAAGTTTTATGGATCAGGGCCAGTTGTGGTGGCTCACACCTGCAATCTCAGCACTGTGGGAGGCCGAGGAAGGAGGATTGCTTGGGCCCAGGAATTAGGGGCTGCAATGAGCTATGATCATGCCACTGCACTCTGGCCTGCCTGGGCCACAGAGTGAGATTATGATTTAAAAAAAAAAAAAGAAAGAAGGATTAGAACGTCTCTCAGTGGACCTAGATTTCAAGTCGAGTTTGATTCTCACTAATAATTCCTGATGACTACTGTATCATAGGCATAGTCATAGTGATGGTACATTCTATAGCAACAGCATCATAGCTTTTTCCCAGCTTATAGATTACATCATTGAGAGTTACCTATTAAAGATCTCTGATTAAATTAATAAAAGCATTAAATGCAAATGCATATATATCTGTGAACATGACCAATTTTATGAGTGCACTGTGGGAGTGATTGTGTCCAGAGAAAGTAGGAGAAGAAGCTGTGTTCACTGTCCTCCTCCCATTTGTCCTACAGAAATTTTATAAGGGGGTAGAGGTTGGGCTATCAGGTGGCAGTACAAGGAGGATACTGATGCTAGGTGGGCTGACCCTAGGTCATTTTTCTTAGGTTGGCTAAGGTCCGTGTGTTCAGACAGAACCTTGATGTTCTCAGATTAGGAGTTTCAATATTTGCCATTTTGTTTAGGTAAATTTCTTCCTATAACCACTCGCTTGCCTGGGAGCCATTTTCAGTACTCTCATTAGACTGTTCAAAAGTAGAAACTCATACCTGGAAGGCAGTGGCTCTTATCTTCTCCCCAGCCTATTATTGTGTTTTTATGTACATAAAAGAGATTCAGATACTATCCTTGTTTATGACCTCTTGTTTAATGTATAGGGAGAAAAATAAAACCAAACATTTAACCTAAAAATGTATAACCTTTAAGACCGAGATACCTAAGGGCATCCCCTCTGGCAATAGGTAAAATTCAGATCCAGAACATTTTGACTGGATTAATTTGAACCAAAATTTGTCATGTGTGAGGATGGGCAAAGGGAGTGAGGGAGGAAAAAGTCGAAATTGTTAAATATTTTTTACTATGTCAGTGCTACCCAGAGCAGTTCACATATGTTTTGGCCTCATATCCAGGCTCCTCTGGTTAGCAGTTTGACATTTTGAATGATGTGCTTACTTACCATCTCTCCCTTTCTGTTTCCTCACCTGATAGTAGATTAAAATCTGTATCACTGCATTGTTGTGAGGATACAATTAAATCAGGCAAAATGCTATAGTAATAATACAAAGAAAAACCTTATGGGTAATTTATTAGAGACGACAATAATATTTTTGCTTATACTATTATTTAGAACTTTGTTTGAAATATATTATCTATATCTGTTATAAATTTAGCAAAAGGAGATATGTTGGAAATTTCCCAATGATGCTAAAAGCTGGTCAATCAATTTGAGTCAAGTAATGAAGCATTATTTCCTTGCTGGGTTATGCATTTCTAGACCATCAGATACTAGTCTAACCTAAACTATCTTCACAATGTCTACCTGTTAGAATGTCCAGCTAGAGTCAAAATTTGAGTTATAAAAATTTACTATTTTTAGAAATGCAATTTTCTTGTTTTTAAGTCATATAATAACTCGTAATAAACTGAAAAGGAGCTATTCAATAGAGACATGAGGAAGAATTCTTTCAATCCTCAAACATGACTGATGTGTATTTAGCAGAAAAATCCTCATAACAATAGGAGCTTTTTAGTATGTGAAAGAGGTAAGCTAAGTAATTCATGTTGTTCTTTACAGTCTTTTAAGACAATGATTGCCATCATCAATACTTTTTATTTTTAAAGTACTTTAGAAATAACAACTCTATATTCCAATTTCTCTATTTCTCACTGGAATTTGAATAAAATAAGTCTTGTAGCACCATTTCCAATGCAATTTTAGAAAGTATTTACAATGGCCATGGCTTGGTGACATAAATTATAACAATTATTTTTATAATAAACACTAGTATTTCTTAAAAATTTAAGTTCATAAAAAGCTATAAGCCTCACAGTTCTATTCTCAGTAAATATTAAATATATTCAAGCTGAGGAAGCTGTGACTCATTTATTCAAAAATAATATAGTTTATAATTGGTAAAGCCGTATCTTGAACACAAGCCCAACACTTTTCCCATTACATTTTATTTCTCAGTTGAATGGGGTAATTGGCTCATCTGTATAAACCTCTATAAAGTGTGCAGGGGCATTCAGTTACTCTGTCTGTCCGCCTGCTACGTGGATCCTTTACTTGCAACGCAGAGGCAGCAGGTGACTGTTCATCTTGTACTAAAGCATCTTCAGTGTGGTTGACCAGAGATGCAAAACAAAATAGCAGCTAGCTCATACTTATGCTATTAATGAAGAAATATTTCCAAATATATCATGAACAGGAAAAGAATCCAACTTCCAGCCAGTAATTTCTCATTAATGAAGAGAATGTCAGTTCATCTGATTTATTGAGAAATCTTTATTTACCAGAACAGAAATGTGTTCGTGTCTCAAGTTTTATTTTCCACTGAATTACCTGATGGATATGTTATTCTGGATTACTTGAAACTGAAGAATTCTTTTTAAAATAAATGCTAAAAAAGTACCAGTCCTAATGGCAAAATTAAATTGATAAGTTGAAAATAAAATGTCAGAAATCCAAAAAAATTAGAGTTCTCATAGCAATATTAACCCACCATATGGCACATCACGTCTAGATTATGGGGAATTTACTGACCTAGTAGCAAGCTAAAAACAACTTCTGTGAAGAGGAAAATAAGAAACTTTGATCCAATTTTCATGCCATCATGAATAAGTCTTGATAAGTAATTAGGTCTTGATAATACAAATATTACTGATTCATTATTATTGGTACTTCAGTCAGTATTTATGACAGAAAGAAAATCTGCTTTGGTATTGGGGAGACATAAACACAAATCCACATTTTTCTCCTTTCTCAACTCACAACCCTGATTGCATTGCTTTACCTCTTTGTCATTCAGTTTTCTTATCTCTTATGTGGAGGAAATATTTCTGTGATGTGAAAAGATCTAGAACAGTAATTCATACAGTGCAGGTTCTGGATCAATGGTAATTCCTTTCCAGGAGAATTTTTTTTTTTTTCCAAATGGGATCTCCCTCTGTCACCCAAGCTGGAGTGCCGTGGCATGATCTCAGCTCACTGCAACCTCCACCACCTGGGCTCAAGCTATACTCCTGCCTCAGCCTCCCAAATAACTGACTACAGGCATATGCCACCACACCTGGCTAATTTTCTAAATTTTTCGTAAAGCTGAAATCTCACTATGTTGCCCAGGCTGGTCTGGAATTCCTGGGCTCACGTGATCCTCTTGCCTTGGCCTCCCAAAGTGCTGGAATTACAGGCATGAGTCACCACACCTAGCCCCCATAGGAATTTATAAGTATTTCAACAGTCAAGGCAAAATGATATGGCATGATACAAAACAAGAGAATCCAATGTAGGTGTTCATTACTCTCACTCACCAGGCTTGTAATTTCTCAAAATGTCATTGAATGTATGTGCTAATTTCTTAATATATTTTATATTCCTTAAAACAATTTTAGCCTAGCAGAATTTGAGATATGTAACAATTTTGGGAAGGTGATAAAGAGATTTAATAAAATTCTGAAATAGTAGTGTAATCAAAAGACACATGAAGATCCATGGGAATTAATAGATACTTGCCAAGTGAACCTTTATTTGACAAGGAGGTAGGGGGCCATCAAGGTAAAGTTACTGAGCAAGATGGCTGTGAGGAGTTTTGTAAGAAGAAAAACAATTCATTTCTTTTTTTCTTTTTCTTTTCTTTTTTTTATTTATTTTTTATTTTTTTTGAGAGAGTTTTGCTCTTGTTGCCCAGGCCAGAGTGCAATGGTGCGATCTCAGCTCACGGCAACCTCCGCCTCCTGGGTTCAAGCAATTCTCCTGCCTCAGCCTCAGGAGTAGCTGGAATTAGGGGGGCGCCCACAACCATGCCCGGCTAATTTTTGTATTTTTTTTTAGTAGAGGCGGTGTTTCTCCATGTTGGTTAGGCTGGTCTCGAACTACTGAGCCCAGGTGATCCACCAGCCTCGGCCTCCCAAAGTGTTGGTATTACAGGCGTGAGCCACCGCACCCAGCCAGCAATTCATTTCTTGTCATTAGTCCTTGCCTTATTCATCTACAAATTGAGATGGCTTTGATTAGACCACATATAGAGTGTATTACAACTATGACATCAATCTCTCCTTATGAAAAGGATGCATCATTTCTAGGGTATTAAAAAATTAAATAGCTATTTCCAATCTCATTTCTACTCTTTGTACTTGGCCTCCTCCTCTTCTTTTTTGTATTTTTCTTTTTTGTTTTTTTAGACCTCTTCTTTCTCTACCACTTATTCTTTCTTCTTCCTTCCCTTGGTCTTCACTTTCTTCCCCTTCCCTTTGTCTCCCTCTTCTTACTCCCTCTTCTTTCTCAGCCAGAAGGAGTACCTTCTCGCTGTTTTTCCTTTTCAGGGTTTATAGAAAAGCTCCCGATATTTTTTGTTAATTATCTAACAGAAGTTTGGTAACTCAGGCTTATGATGCTGCTTTGTTTTCCTCTGTTGTTTTGTTTTATTTTTTCTTTATGTAAAAGTATTCTATTCCTCCTGATTCAAAAATATTCCTGTCTGGTGACTCTTCAACTCTGAACCGTCTCCAGGTTGCTTACAGCTGTAGCGATTTTGCTGTAGGTCCACGGTAACAGTTACTTTTCTCACTGCCGTGCATTGGCCCCCGCATCTCACATTTTGAACTATGAGATCGTTTTAGGATTTGTGAACTTTTTCTTGTCACATCTATATTTCAAGCACATCTTATTACTGATTTATTCATATGCCATTTCTTTGCTAAAAGGGTTTGAGGCAGAATAAAATAAAAATCATAAATAATAAAGCTAATAAAACAGGAATTACATTTTTTAAAAAATCAGACGTTGAAAATGAGAACGAAAACATGTCTGCCACCCCATGTTTAGTTAACCATGTGCTTCCTGGCAGCCAAGTAATAAAGAACTATATGGTGTTATCTTTCAATTTCTCATCAGAGAGAATAAATCGTCCATTTAAAATAAGACTCCATTTTATTCTAGCAATATATTGAATATAAATTTATCCTGAAGTAGCTTATATAGAAGGTATTGTGGATCATAGTAATATAATGATATTCTCTCATCTTTGAGCATATACAGAATTTGTTTTTGGTTTTTGATCTTTTAATGATTTCATTTTTTTAACAAAAGCATATCATCATATCGTAATTAACTAATTGAAGGCACTTCTACAAACACAAAAACGTATTACCCATATTTTATTGCTTTTTTAAAAAAAAGATGTTTAAAAGTAATCACAAATATAATGCCACCAACATGTTTAAATGAAAAATTTAAACAGATCTACCTGTTCTAATCTTCCATGCAGTCTCATTCCCCAGAAATAACTGCTTAATTGAACTGTTTTGCCTGGTAGTTACTACTATATTTTGAAATAATGTGCTTATACTCCAGTTTCTTAATTTATTGTTTATACAGTAAGTGTGCCTATTATGATAGAGGAGGAATTAGCCCTATAACTAATATGCATACACATGTACTCTTTCACAAATCTCCTTCATCATTTCTAGAATATAGTTTATCTTTACTATGACTTAATAGCCAAATTTTACAGCAATGTAACTAAAATATGATCACCGCAGAGTCAAAAATGTGTATTATGATTATATTTCCTAGTTGGCAAGCTCCGTGTTGACATTTTTCTTTTGTGGTTGTTGTAGTTGTTGTTCACCCATGCATCTCCAGATTCTGAAAACATACCTGGTCAACAGTCAATGTAAGGAACTGTTGAATAAGTAAACTTTCTTTCAGAGCATTTCTGTTTTCCTAAATTGATAATCACCTCATGATTTTCTCTGCAATTTAACATTCATATGTACATTATTTTCTTTTTCCAAAATCACCCTCTGATTATTTTATTTCCATTGTACTTCAGTTTGCCTAGACATAGCATAGACATATCACATTCAGAAGCCTTTATTCAATTGCTCTAGACTAAACTAATGATTCCCAAGATTATCATTTTAACAAATTTTAGTAAGTAAAGATAATAAAAGCATCTAAAACATAAAAATGACAGACACATGGGAAATGAATAGAATTATTATTTTTTTCATCTCAGCATAAATTCAGCAAAATATTTTAATTTATTAATCCAGTTGCTCATTTACTAGGCAACACTTTGAGAGCTTACTATATGCCAGACAATGTGCCTACATTGAATGTCAAAATACACTCCTCAAGATATTTACAATTAGGTTAAGGAAGACATAACAAATCAGGCAATTGCACTCAGAATATTATCAGAAGGTAACTTAGGGATACAAAAGAGAATATGGAACTCCTTGGTAGGAGATAATCTCGGAGAGTCTACTAAGAGCTGATGGCATTGGATCAAGTTCATAAGGGATAAATGGGCAACCAGGAAAATTAAGGAACACAGTCAAAAGCAGTAAGTCAAAAAACATGGAAGTTACACAGCACACAGAAAAAAAAATATGGTATAGAGTAGGTGGAGTGTAGGCTTATGAGGCAATGAAGTAAGATAATAAAATAACTTACGGGCCAGTTAAGGCAATGTGTTGCCTTTGATGAGAATTAAGGAAAATATTTGGATTTAAGAAAGAGTATTTGAAAGCTGTATGTATGTAGGATGTATTGGAGATTGAAAGACTAAGGACAGACCATTGAGGAAGCTATTGCATTAGGCTAAAAGAGGGCTTTGAAACTCCGAGTTTAGAAATTTTCAGTAGGGTTGTATAGAAGTAGGTAGAACCGGCCAGGCGCGGTGGCTCACTCCTGTAATCCCAGCACTTTGGGAGGCCGAGGCGGGCGGATCACGAGGTCAGGAGATTGAGACCATCCTGGCTAGCAGGGTGAAACCCCGTCTGTACTAAAAATACAAAAAATTAGCCGGGTATGGTGGCGGGCACCTGTAGTCCCAGCTACTTGGGAGGCTGAGGCAGGAGAATGGCGTGAACCCGGGAGGCGGAGCTTGTAGTGATCCGAGATCGTGCCACTGCACTCCAGCCTGGGCGACTTAGTGAGACTCCGCCTCAAAAAAAAAAAAAAAGGAAGTAGGTAGAACTGAGAATTAAATAAGGGCCTGAAGGCAAAGAATTTATATCTGAGAAAAGATCGGTTCAAAAATCACACATTTAATGAGGCCTGTCTTGATAATAGAACTGAAAACTTCTTACTTTAGGTGCTTTTTAGGAATTGATACACACTTCATCACAAGAAATTGTCACATCTAATTTATTTTTCTTTTGGTAAACAAAAACATTACTCACCTAATACATACATATACAGCAATCCTTGCCTTTGCAAAGATTAATCCTGGTTAAAAAAGAAAAGCATGTTGCATATGAAACAGTTTAGAGTATTACAATTAGAAACAGAGCGTAAATATAGCAGCAGTTCACAGAGATGAGTAGAAGACAAGCATAACAACACTGCAGACAGGTCACTTACTTTAACTTTTCAGATATGTCAAATCCAAATAGATTTACAAGACCAAGGATAAGATATAAAGTGATTATTAATATTTGAGCAATAATAACTGGTATCTAGTAAGGTCATACTCTAGCAGAAAGCAGAGTAAACTCATCATTTTAATGTATTATTTAAAAGAAAGCAAATTGAGGAGAATTAAGGAAGATAAAAGGATCAGAAGTGAAAAGTTGGTTTAAGATATGCAATTTACATTGACGCTGTGATTTCTTTCCTCATTTGGAGTGTAAGACCCCATGAAAATTTATATTCCATCAATGAATATTTACTGTGTGCCCAGGGAGACCAGCAGAATAGAAGATTCACCATGACTGACCCAGGGAAACTTTCTTCCTGAGGAGCATGACATCTTTACTTTTAGAAAGCGTTTTTCTTTTCATGCCATTAACGTGCTCCTTACAGCTTTTTGTCTAAACAAAAGAAATATAAGCAAAAATAATAATATAATACCATAGCTGTGTGTGCCTCTAGGTGTTTTGCTTCTGACCTAGGGAAAATTTTTAAATTATTTTCACAAAATTACCACCACATCAGGTCTCACTCCAGTTAATTTTGTGATGGAAAATAGTTATTAATGAATAATATCCTTGCATATGTATTTCAACTTAAAGCAGTTAAATGACAGAAGGGGAAGCAATGCACCAGAAAGAGGCAGTAGGGAGTGTTCACCAACCGAAGAGGAGACTGCAAAGTGGGTTACGTGCTCCACTCACAACAGCTTTTTCATCCCTATTACTCAGACTATTAATATTAATGAAATCTGGGAGAGAAAGTTAGGGACCTAGTCTTCCATGTTTCTGTACAGAAACTGAATATTGCATGATACAGAATAAATGGAGTGTTACTGATGCCATTTTGTCTCAAATGAAGTTATGCCAGAGAGCAATCCTTTATCCTCACTCCCTCTCTTTTGGTTGGAGTCTAAGCAAGATGTAGCTAACCCTTACCTCAAAAACAAAACAAAACAAAACAAAACAAACAAACATTTTTTGCTTGCTAAAGCTGATAGGGCTGTGTTAGATGATTGTGAGTTGGGCAGGAATCTGACCGTATCCCTGCCAGGGAACAAGGCTGCATTCTCCAGCCTGGGTGAAACAGCAACCTGCCCCCTGGCCCTGTAATTTGAACGTGATTTAAGAGTGAGAGACTTATTATGGTATTTTTTCCCCCAATAGAGGTGTTTGCTCTTGATGTCCAAGGAAAATTAGGCATGGAATTAAAATAGGCTGGCTGGATTCATTAGCTGTAAAGTTTTCATTTTTCATTATGTGCTGTAAGTCTGAGTGATTTCATTAAAAAAAAAAATAGTGCACCAGGTACAGGATATTAAAGATAATAAAGATAGGTAGCTCCACACCCAGGAGGGGATATTTTTCTAAGGGATGCAGATTCATTAGCGTTTATGGCTGTGTAGTTTAGAGTTGACAAGGCTTATACATTTCCCAGCCAGTGTTATTCTTCCATTAATGACACATTTCATTTAGAGTTTCGAAGGTGTGTTGAAATTGGTATATTTTGGAACAAATAATGGTTTCTGCTACATTTACACCCATGCATACATGGCTCATGGACTGTAGGAATTCTCAAGGAAAAAAATACTTTTATGTGGTGGCTCAAAAATATTCAGAAAAAAATTTAAAAACCACAAGGAAAGAAATAATGAAAAGTAAAAACTAGTTTCATTCTTGGCACTGACAAAAATAATCTGATCAAAAGTGTTTGAGCCAACAAGTTGTATGTCTCACTACTGCTACTTATACAGAAATGGTTTACTGTAGTGTATTTTTATACAAAGAAGAAATCATAAACATATTATTTTGCCTTAATTTGGTAAATATTATCTCTGTGATGTGGATATATTTTAAAACTATTGAGAACACTTGTTGTCGATTTTTGCATTAGAAACATCACTATAAGAACAGCATTTGCACAATGCCAGAAGCAGAGGTGTAATATGTGTGGTCTGTTAAGAAACTACAACTGGTTGCATTTGAAGTATAAATAAATTAATTGGGTCACAGGAGAAAACACAGTTGGGGGGATTTAAAGAAAAAGGATTATATTTCTCTTGAATATATTAGCATAATTTCACAGCGAGTATCTGGAAATCTGGTTTTCCTAGTACTATTTGTTGAAATGAATACCTTTTCCCCGTTCAATTCAGTTGGCATCACTACTGAAAAATAATTGAACATAAATAGGTCAAAATAACTATAGATTCTTAAATGATTGGGGAGGTGAGAGGTATCTGAGCTGAAAACATTTCTACACAATTAACATGGGAAGGCTTTTTTTTTTTTTTTTTTTTGAGACGGAGTCTCGCTCTGTCACCCAGGCTGGAGTGCAGTGGTGCAATCTCGGCTCACTGCAAGCTCTGCCTCCCGGGTTCACACCATTCTCCTGCCTCAGCCTCTCCAAGTAGCTGGGACTACAGGCACCCGCCACCACGCCCGGCTAATTTTTTTGTATTTTTAGTAGAGACGGGGTTTCACCGTGGTCTCGATCTCCTGACCTCGTGATCCGCCCCCCTCAGCCTCCCAAAGTGCTGGGATTACAAGCGTGAGCCACCGCGCCTGGCCTGGGAAGGCTTTTATTTTTAGAAAATGGAGATAATGTGGACCTTATATTCTGGTTAATTTTCTAGTTTAATTAGAATAAACTATGTCAAGCTTTTAAAATACTTACTCTTCCATTAACTCATTTTTCCTTTATTCATTTTTATTTGCCTTCAGGCACTTTTCTATTTTATAATGTTAGCTCCTGAAGCATATCTTATAATTTATCCTAAAATCCCCAGTGTCTGACGCAGAGTAGGTCCTCAATAAGCAGTTAATGATTAAATAATATTGTGCTGTTTAGATACCATGTTCGCATCTCTCTGCAGTTGCAGAATTAAAAACCTGAAGAGGATTTTTTAACTTGTCCCAGATTGCACAGCAAAAACTCAGTCTTATAATTTTAAGATGGGCATTTTTATCTCCTCTCCAGACTGTGGAATGATCTGTGTTTTAATAAAGTTTATTGTAAGATGCTTCAATGCAATAATATACCTGGCTCAATATTAAAGTGCTAAATTAATGATGCAGAAAAACAGCAATTAATGCTCACAGGAATAAGACCAAATAATCTAAAACTAAAAATATCATTAACAGGGAAAAATGGAGTTTGAATCTCGGGAATAAAGATTTTGTGTTTTTCCTTTCAAATTTCCCCAGTGTTCATCTGCAACATTAAACCAAAGATGTTTTAAATAAAGAGGATGGCCTTCTAGACTCTCTCCAGTGGAATCCTCAGAAGAAATAAAAATATATATCCTGGATTGCTCAGGATATTGACTAAATTTCAGCATTTGACATTATGCTTTCTAAAATTACGGTGAGAAATAGCAGTTAAATTCTGAGGCAAGATTTAACAGAAGAATAAAGAACCTTGCTCAATCATCATAGGGTTCTGAAAACTGATCATAGCTTAATAGACAATTGCAATAATCCAAAGAGCCGGCGAGCTGATGCAAAAACAATGATAATAGATCAGTATAAGCATCAACTAAAATAATTCCACTCTACTTAAATTTTACAAGTCATTTAATCTCAAAACACAAAAATAGTTTTTAAAAAATACCTAAGCCACAAAAAATGAACTTTTATATTTGATTTATTTTTAAATTAAAAATAAAAAATGAATATAACAACAGAAGAGGCATGATGTTTGAGAAAGAACATGACAAATATTTGTGCTGTGTGACCTTGGACAAGGTTTTCAATGTCAATACTATTCTATATTCTTGTTTCTTAAAGGAGCGATAATAACTGCATAAGATTATTGCGAGAATTAAATTAGAGTTAGCAGAACTATTAGTTACTGATCTTAGAGCTCTTTTCCACTCTTTCCATCTTTTTCAGATTGAATTTGTTGACAAGCAGCTTCTGAGATGACTTACGAATGAAGGTCATTGAGAAATGGTCTCTGGGTGATCATCTAAGTGGGAGTAATGGAAGGAAGATGGGCAAGAGAGGTTGGCTGCAAGACAGCCTCAGGAGACATGTTTGTCAACCCCATAATGACTTCTGAAGCCAGGAGTCCCGTGTTGAGATAGGGGCTAGGGATTTATATTCCACAAGACCAGATATTGGTTATAGGCTGCCTGGGAATTGTGGCTTGTCTTTGGGTGAGAAGCTGTCTTCAGTTGAGGGTATCACAGCATAGTTGCAGATATAAGTACCCCAGTCATGAAGGGAGTTTTGGTGAAATGCCATAGTTTCACCTCACTTCAGCAACATGCTGGCATTCCTTATGAGATTGAAAGTTAAAATTAGGCACATTCTTGGCATCGTTTTTTGTTTGAACATTGTCCACGTACAATAACACAGCACTGGACATTGAGAGCTATGGGGTTCTGAGAATGAGTTCCCTCCCTCATGAAAGTGAGGGAGAGAGACAAAGAAAGGAAGTAAATTCTGTGCAGGAGAGTTCTTCCCCTTACACCCTTTCCTTTCCTACCTTGGGCAGTGTTTTGTAAAGGCACAGGCCTTGCTGCTATAGTAGCCACCTTCTAGAAATTTAAGGAAATGGGGAGAAACAAAGGTCAAGCTAGAGCTCACCTGATGCCATTCAGTAACTAAATTAAACAATTTTGGAACTTCTTATCTTGCTATCTTTATTACAGATGATAGTCTCTTTCCTGGTGTTTTAGGCATATTTTCTTTTTGATGTTCTCCTTGGAGAAAAAAGTATCTTAATTAATGCAGAGTTTTAGAAGATGAAGGATCTGGTATATAATAGATGTTTAACATTGATTTCTTCCTCTATAAAACAAAAATTTTTACAGGATTCAGCTGTGTAGGACTCTTAAAAATGTTTCATTTTAGAGAGCTAGATTTTATAATAAGCAAATCATCTGATGGATGTAATTTTCATATATAAAGTATAATAATTTACTATCTGGGGAAAAAGTCTTCTAAATAGTATTTACATATTAACTGATATCTGCTTTGTACATTAACTGATATCCATTCATATGAACAATACTAGTAAATAATATTTTAAAGCAGGATGTGGTGAGGTCAGACGTGTGCCTCCACCCGAATGTTCTCACGCTTCTGTTCATCTAAAATCCTTGTTACTTTTTGTAGCTCTGCTCATGCCATCAGGCTGCCCATTGCCAGGGTCCACTGCAGAACAAGTGTTTATCAACCCAGGCCCTGGTACATTTCTGTATCTGTAGTGATCTACAAAGACTTCAGAAATCAGTAATCAAATCCTACTAGAACTAGGAGCAAATGATTAATGCAGAAACCCTCAATAAAACCACTGATGGCTCTTTTTTTTCCGTGCATTTTACTAGAGGTCCATCAGTATTGTTGGCTCATGCCCTGAATTTTAGCTTTTCAGCCACATGTGGTTTCAAAAGAAATAGACTGTAGGTAGATGAAGCCTTTAGTCATTCTTTTCCCAATGTCATCTGTGCTTTCTTGAGTAACAGTGGTATTAGTAGTAATAGTTGCTATATGTTAAATTTGTACTGCATTGGGAATAGTAATAAACACTCTATAAGATATTATTTACTCTTAACAAAGTCCATCAAAATGAGTGAGATTATTTCTGTTTTAAAGGTGAAAAAAATTAAGAAAAATGTTCAAGATCAAATAGATAAATGGTTCAGACCTGGCCATTAAATTTACATTTTATTTACTTTGTTAAGTATTAAAACAATTTAAACAGGCCGGGTGTGGTGGCTCATGCCTGTAATCCCAGGACTTTGGGAGGCTGAGGCAGGAGAATCATTTGAACTTGGGAGGCAGAGGTTGCGGTGAGCCGAGATCACGCCATCGCACTCCAGCCTGGGCAACAAGAGCGAAACTCCGTCTCAAAAAAATAAAAAATACTAATTTAAATATTGTAGACCCATGCACAGATATGGACATATATACATATAGCTTTTCCTGTTTTGGGTTATTTCAACTACATGCCAACAACTCCAAAAATCACAGTGGTATAAAGAACTGTCCATATTTTGAGAATAGTATAGCCAAAGCATCAAATCCACATAGCAGAATTCAATCCTCTATTGCACTTTTTTCTAAAATATGTATCCCCATTATTACAAATAAATTGTTAATGCATAGTGCAGTATTTCATAGACTGGTGAATGTCACACAGTCTGTAGTCATTTTTGAAAACTCAGGCTCTCTTTCAAAGAAAGAGAAGTACTCTACTGAAAATATGTTCAATGGTATGGCTCCATAAATACACATTTTTGCATCTCATTTTCATGAAGATCTCGTGGGTACAGCAGTCACCGAGCATTACCGAAATACTTCCATGCCAGAAAAACAATATAACTCAACAGACTCAATATAAAATTATTATTATTTTAAGTGTTATTACTTTTATAGCTACATGAATGCCTGTGGCGCTTTGCAGCAAATAAAATACATGCTATCAAATAAATGTATACAAAATATCAGAACTAAAGAGCTTACAAGTTAAAGACTAAACTAGCAAAAGACTGCAGGTGCTTAAAAAATGAGGACAACACTGCCTTTGGAGATTGGGATGAAAGAAGAAAAATATGTAGTTCTGAATTTTGGAGGATGCTAAGATGGCAGATTTATCAAACCATTTCACTTTCATTTAGATCATGGGAAATAGTAGAGTCATGCACATCAAAATTCAATCTATTAAGGGTGAAAAATGAAATACACATTTTTGAAAATCAACAACACAACATCAGTGCTAGGATGTAGTGAAAAATGTGTACAAATGTTTTCATCCTATATTGCGCCATCCTCTTCAGCGTCCTCCTTCCTGTCCTGAGGCTGTCTTCAGAAACTCTGCTTTTCCTCCTTTTTACTCTTCTTCCCAGTTTCCTTCTCCTCTCTTTTGCCCAAAGGAGCTATGCAGGGCTCTTCATGATTTCCAGTGTTTTAACTTTTCACTGTCATCTCTTGGTGACACCTCCACCAACACCTACCCACCCTCAAGTCAGATTAAACTACTTACAGCTGCCTCAAGTATCTCTGAAATTCTAATCCTTAGATCAGAAAAGCTACAAATAAACGTAACCTAACTTTCTACTCCTTTGCTGCCTCCCAGCTTTTCTCCACGGGGATATTCCTGTTTAACTCTACGCACTCATCTCGGACCTTGTCATCTTCAGAAGACCTCCACTCTCCCAGGCTTGGTTGTGCAGCCAACTGTTCTCACCTGTCTTCCTGTGTCCTCCTGTTGGGTCAAGGTGGATGTATTTTCTCAATCCTACAAAAGCCTGAGATCAGTTCCTTTGGAGAATGGTTGTCTTCTATCTCTCTAGTCCACTCCAGGCTCCTCCACACTCTTTGTCCTCTCCTTAAACCGCCTCAATCACAAACCCAGATCCTTGACTCTCAAGTTGACATCATTTTATGATTCCCACTCCCTCTTTTTTTATAGTCTCCATTGTTTTATTGACAATGGCATGACAAGCATTTCCCCTATTCCTATAATAACAATAATATGTGTTGTTATATATTCCCTATTTTATATATGTAAAAAATAGGAAATTTATATATATAATAGGGATATATTATATATATGTATAATAGGGAATATGTAATATATCCCTATTTTGAGATATATCTATATCTCTATTTCCTATTTTGAGATATATCTACATCTATATTGATCTATCTTTCTATATATATTTTTTGAGATATATATATCAAAATATATATATCTCAAATATATATCAAAATATATATATCTCAAAAATATATATATTATATATATAATATATATATACTTATATATATAATATATATATTTTTTTGAGATGGCATCTCACTCTGTCACCCAGGCTGGAGTGCACTGGCATGATCTTGGCTCACTGCAACCTCTGGCTCCCAGGTTCAAGCGATTCTACTGCCTCAGCTTCCCGAGTAGCTGGGACTACAGGTGCATGCCACCAAGCCTGACTAATTTTTGTATTTTTGGTAGAGAAGGGTTTCGTCATGTTCGCCAGGCTGATCTTGAACTCCTGACCTCAGGTGATCCATGTGCCTCGGCCTCCCAAAGAGCTGGGATTACATGCATGAGCCACAGCACCCGGCCAATAGGGAAGGTATTTTCTAGATCTCTTCTCAGGCAAGAATTCTTGTTTTGGTGGATTTCCTCTCCCTGTTCCCCTCATGCTCAGCCAAGGAGGCCCCTCACTCCACTCAGAAATAAAAATTGAGTGCATATAATTATTTAGAAAACATAGATACCAGCAGAGACTAGGTGATACCAAAGAGAGAGAGACAATAATAGGAGACTTCAAGGGGTGACTGATGCTTAATCCTACAGGAAAACTCTGGGAGGCCCTGTGGATACAGACCTTGCTAAGGGACAAGAAGACAGGAGTATTTATGTGCGCACATCTGTTATTCATTGTTTAAGAGCTTCCACCAGAAGGACATTTACTCAGGAATACAGGATTTAGCAGCCACCCTCAGGGAAAGCTTCTAAACAAGATATAGATGCTGACAGTTGAAAGGCAGGCTGGCATGTGTGGGCACAGCAAGGTGGACGAAGGTATATGGGTGGAGCACCAATAGCATCTGCCATCGTTTGACCATCATATTCTCGGACCGCTTTGGGTTATGGCTATAAGAATGTGGAATCCTTCCAGCCTTCCTGTCTTCACATTGTCTCACAGAACGTATGTTCTGCTACAAATTTACTTCTTTAGATTTCAACAAATATACAAGACACTGCTAACATGTTAAACATAAGATGATACCTTTTAAAAGTCTCCTACATGTATTTTGTAGAGTGAATACTTAATCTGACATTATTTTACTCTGTTACATCGGGGCCCCTACTAATCGATGCTCTTACCCATTAGGCACACACTGAGGTATAAACAGCTGAAGGCAACTGGAAGTGTGACACCCTTAATCTGATTTCCTTTATTCTCTCCCATCCTTATTTCCTAAAGCAAACTACATTTTAGTAGCACAAACATAATTCAAGATTCTTGACAAAAAGTGATGATCTATCATGTTGGAAGATTCTTTGTCCTTCTTGATCATATGTTAAACATAATAATATCAACAAAGAGAAGTAGTTACAATATAACTAGAATTTATAGTGCACTTGGGGGATGAGAGGAGATAACTAGATGGGAGTTAAGGAAGTATTAGACCATTAGGAAATCTATCAAAGCATTGAGTAATGGCCACTATGATTAATGGCTCACGCCTGTAATCCTAGCACTTTGGGAGAACAAGGTGGGTGGATCACCTGAGGTCAGGAGTTCGAGACCAGCCTGGCCAACATGATGAAACCCTGTCTCTACTAAAAATACAAAAATTAGCTGGACATGGTGACAGGCATCTATAATCTCAGCTACTTGGGAGGCTGGGGCAGGAGAATTGCTTGAACCCAGGAGGTGGAGGTTGCAGAGAGCCAAGATGGTGGCATTGCACTCCAGCCTGGGTGACAAGAGCGAAATTCCATCTCAAAAAAAAAAAAGGAGAATACATGTCCCATTCAAATTTGTAGACTGTGGTCTGAGTGCACAGTCTTAGGTGCTGAGTGTTGCTAGAGAAATAAACGCATATGCTAGATTTTCCCTCCTTCCATGTTAGCAGAAAGTACGTTTTAGTGCCGAGCTGGAAAAGTTCCCCAGCATGGTTTCAGGCCTGATGTTTTTCAAAGACATCAGAGGTCTTTCCTGCTGAACTGTGAAAGGGTTTAAAGTTATTCCACACTTGAGAAAGCTGTTAAAATAAGGAAAATTTTGGTTATTGCTCTCATAACTGTTTGATCTTTCCATTTGTTTAACAAAATGTGTGCTATCTCAACTGTTAACCACAGGATGAGATTTGTTCTGTGTCATAATAAAGGCCTTAGAGGAAAGGCCAACATATGACTCATCCTAGTGATACAAAATCCTTACAAATCTGGGATAATGTGTGAGCCCTATCTATTCATGCAGGTGTTCCAGCAGATGCTGACATTTTCTCCATTCTCTTCAGTAGAAAAACTTGAACTGATTTGCTGACTATTGAATTTAGAAGTCCACTGACAATGAGAAATTTTAAACAGTTCCTTTCTGGAAAACCAGTGTATGTGATTGTGTATATGTGTATGTATTGTATTTGTGTGTGTGTGTGTGTGTGTGTGTGTGTGAGAGAGAGAGAGAGAGAGAGGGAGACTGTGTGGGTGTGTGTGTATGTTTTAGAGGAAAAAAAAACAGCCGCCAAAAAAATGCAATTAATGAAGATTTTCTGTGCACACTTTGTTTGAATTCCACAGTCTACTTTAAACACTCTGAATGATTATAATTAAAACTCTTCCATGGAAAGATAGAGATTGCTGAGTCTTTAGAAAGAATCTTCCCGGAGATTAAAATATCTATTTTCCTTTCTTTAATATTTGTCTATGTAGAGGGACAAAATAGAAATAATTAAAGTGAGTACAGGAATACCAAACCCTAATGAGTGCCTGTTTCGGATATATTTTTAAATAATGTGAGATCTTCTGTTGAAGAGAGTGCAAAGACATTTCTAATGAGGATTGCAGAAGAAACTGAATGTAAAAGATCTATATAAGGCCCGGAACACCATAGGTGCTCTTAATATCTGAACTTTCTAACCTTTTCATTTCTTCAAGCTTGAGTTATTCAAATTCAAAGAAGATTATCAATCTTCTTTTGAAATAATACCAAATAAAAAGTATAATTGTAGTTTTGTTTTGTTCCAATTTTATTTGAAACACAGATGCAAATTTTGTCACCAGAAATTTAATGAGTGGAAAACTGAATTTAGGCCTGGTCTTGTTACATCTATAAAGGAGACAAAATGCCAGCCCTGTGTTTCTCTCTGATGCAGCCATCTCAGGTGAGTGAAAAATTCTATTTGTGCACTTGCATTTAGATAAGTCTGTAACTGGGACAATAAAAGATATCTCCGACAAGTGTTATTTGTGAAGGGTAAAGCCACTACTATGGGTAGTGCACTAATCACACTTTTTTTTTACTAAATTTATTTTAATTTGTTTAATGAAAAAATGAATGTGTAAATTTAAAAATCAAATAAGACTAAATTTTCAAAATGAAAAAGAGCAATCTTTTGTTCAATCCCTTCCTATTCCATAGTTCTATCAAAGGTGATCACATTCAAAATTAAATCCTATTTTCAGGCAAATGCTGTAGTGTGGCTAAATAAGATGATAAAAAAAGAAAGCTATTTCTTGGCTTAACAATATTAGACATCACTTAATATAGTAATTGAGACTTAATCTCTCTTACTAAACCATCTTTATATTTAACTCTCCCAATATTGTAACATGTCAATATTTTTTGTTAAGTTGTCACAATTTTTATTTTATTATTTGTAATTTATAAATAATGTCTAGCTTAGTCAGGAATTATGTTAATAAACTTTGTTTTCTTATCCACATGTCTAAATTCTTGTTTGACATTAATAAACATTCACCTGCCATACCATAACACATCCCTACTGGAGAGCCTCCTACCAGCGGTACTCCCCCTGTCACCTACAGAGTGTTGTTGCTAATGGTTTGGAATCACCTCAGGGCCTCCAGCCCAGCTGGGGCTTGAGTTTGAGGAAGCAGAAGGCAAAGCCACTGACTCAGTCCCAGACCATCAGGATTCGAACTCATAACCCAAGAGTGTGGAGCTGAGTCTTACCTCCTGAAAGCATCCAGAAACAAAGCCATTCAACTATACCCAACTTGTACCACAATCAAATCCTCAAGGGCAATAAAGATCCTAAAAATGAAAAACCCCCTCCAAAGTACAGCAACTTCAAAGGATAGAGGAACATCAGCTCTCACAGATGAGAAAGAACCTATGCAAGAACTCTGGCAACTCTAAAAGCCAGAGTGTCTTCTTACCTCCAAATGATTGCACTAGCTCCTCAGCAATGGATTCTAACCAGATTGAAATGGTGAAACGTCAAACATAGAATTCAGAATCTGGATGGCAAGGAAGTGCATCAAGATAAAACAGAAGGATTAAACCCAATCCAAAGAAAACAGTAAAACAAACCAAGATTTGAAAGACAATATAACCATTTTAAGAAAGAAACAAACTGAACTTCTAGAGATGAAAAATATACCGCAAGAATTTCAAGATTCGATTGGAAGTATTAAGAACAGAATAGACCAAGGTGAGGAATGAATCTCATAGCTTGAAGACAACTCCTTTGAAACAACACAGAGAGACAAAATAATAATAATAATAATAATAATAATAATAATAATAATAATAATAAATAATAATAATAATAATAATAATAATAATAATAATAATAATAATAATTTTTAAAAGTGAATTAAATATCCCAAGAAATGTGGGATTATGTAAAGTAACAAAATCTACAATCCATTGGCATTCCAGAAATAGAAGGAAAGAACACAAACAACTTGGAAAACATATTTGAGGATATAATCCATGAAAAATTTCCCAATCCCACTAGAGAGGTCAACATGCAAATTCAAGAAATACAGAGAACCCCTGTGGGATAATATCCAAAGTGACTATTCCCAAGACACATAGTGATCATATTCTCCAAGGTAAACATGAAAGAAAACAGTCTCAAAGGCAGCTAGAGAAAAAAGAGAGGTGACTTACAAAAGGAATTCCATCAGGCTAACAGTGGACCTTCAGCAGAAACCTTACAAGTGAGAAGAGATTAGGAAGCTATTTTCAATATTCTTTTTTTTCTTTATTTCTTTTTTTGAAACAGTGTCTCAGTTTGTTGCCCAGGCTGGAGTGCAGTGGCACAATTTTGGCTCACTGCAACCTCTAACTCTTAATTCCAGTGATTCTCCCGCTTCAGCCTCCCTAGTAGCTGGGCTTAAAGGCACAGGCCACTATGCCCAACTAATTTTTGTATTTTTAATAGAGATGTGTTTTCACCATGTTGGCCAGGCTGGTCTCAAACTCCTGACCTCAAGTGATCCTCCCACCTCAGCCTCCCAAAGTACTGGTATTACAGGTATGAGCCATCACACTCAGCCTCAATATTTTTAAAGAAAATAAATTCCAACCAAGAATTTCATGTCTTGCCAAATCAGGCTTCTTAAGTGAAGGAGAAATGGAATCCTTTACAGACAAGGTAATGCTAGGGGAATTCTTTACCACCAGACCTGCCATTCAAGAGCTCCTAAATGGAGTACTAACTATGGAAAAAAAAGAATGATATATGCCACCACAAAAAGCAACTTATCCTACTGACACTATTAACCAACTATATAATCAAGTCCACATAATAACCAGCTAAAAACATGATGACAGGATTAAATTCCCACATATCAATATTGACACTGAATATACATGGTTTAAATTCCCCAATTAAGATACACAGAACAGTAAAATGGATAAAGAAGCAAGACCCACTGCCTGCTGTTTTCAGAGATCTTTTTCACAAATAATGAAACCCATAGGCTCAAAGTAAAGGGATGGGAAAGATCTATCAGGCAAATGGAAAACCAACAAGAGCAAGGGTAACTATTCCTATGTCAGATGAAACAGACTTTAAACCAACAATGATCAAAAAGGACCAAGAAGGGCATTACATAGTGATAAAAGGCTCAATCCAACAAGAAGACTTAACCATTCTAAAGATATACATACCCAACATTGAAGTACCCAGATTTATAAAACAAGACTTTAGAGATATACAAAGAGATTTAGATGACCACATAATAACAGGGGAACTTCAACGTCCCACTGACAACATTAGACAGATTGTCAAGGCAGAAAACAAACAAAGATACTACGGAGTTAAACTTGATACTTAACCAGTTGGACCTAATAGACATCTACAGAACACTCCACCCAACAACAACAGAATGTATAGTCTTCTCATCTGCACACAGCACATACTCTAAGATTGACCGCATTTTGACCATAAAGCAAGTGTGAACAAACTCAAAAATATATAAACCATAACAAATATATTTTTGGATCACAATGCAATAAAACAGAAATCAATACCAAAAAGATCAATCAAAACCATACAATTACATGGAAGTTAAACAACTGTCTCCTGAATAATTTTGGGGTAAAAAACAGAATTAAGGCAGAAATAAAATTATTTGACACTAATGGAAGCAGACACACAACATATTGGAATCTTTGGAAAACAACTAAAACAGGGTAAAGAGGAAAGTTTATGGCACTAAAAACATATATCAAGAAGTCAGAGAGATTTCAAATTAGCAACTTAATGTTGCAACCAGAGGAACTAGAAGAATAAGCGCAAACCAAACCCAAAGCTAGCAGAAGAAAAGAAATAACCAAAATAAAAGCTAAACTGAACACAACTGAGATGCAAAAATCAATACAAAAGATTAAAGAAACCAAAAGGTGGTTCTTAAAAAGATTAAGGAAGATTGATAGACTACTAGCTAGATTAATTTTTTAAAAATCCAAATAAACACAGTCAAAAAGGAAAAAGGTGACATTACAACTGACCCCACAGTAGTACAATAAAACCTCAGGGACTATTAGGAATATCTGTATGCATACAAACTACAAAACCTAGAAGAAATTGATAAATTCCTGGAAATATACAGCCTCTCAAGGATAGACCACAAGGAAATTAAAATCCTGAAAAATCAATAATGAATTCTGAAATTGAATCAGAAATAAAAGCCTACAGACCAAAAAAAAAAAAAAAAAAAAAAAAAGGCCCTACCAGACATATGAAGAAGAGCGAGTATCAATCCTACTGAAATTATTTCAAAAAAATTGAAGGGGATGTAGTCCTCTCTAATTCATTCTACATAGCCATCATCATTCTGACACCAAAGACTTCCAGAGACACAATGAAGAAAAGAAAACTTGAGGCCAATATCCCTGACGAACATAGACACAAACATCTTCTACAAAATACTGGCAAAGAAAATCTATCAGCATACCAAAAAATTAATTTGCCACAGTCAAGTGGGCCTTATTTCTGGGATGCAAGATTTGTTTACCATATGCAAATCAATAAATGTGATTCATCACATAAACAGAATTAACAACAAAAACACATAATCATCTCAATAGACACAGAAAAGGCCTTTGATAAAATTTAACATCTTTTCATGTTAAAAACCTTTGACAAATTAGCCACCAAAGGAACATGCCTCAAAATCATAAGAGCCATCTGTGACAAGACCACTATCAACATCATGCTGAATGGAAGCATGAATGAAACCTGGAAGCACCCCCGTTGAGAACTGGAACAAGACAAGGATTTCCATTCTAACCACTGCTATTCAACACAGCCCTGGAAGTTCTAGTCAGAACAATTAGGCAAGACAAAGAAATAAAAGACATCAAAATAGGAAGACAAGAAATCAAACTCCCTCTGTTAATGATATGATTCTATACCTGCAGAACAGCATAGACTCCACAAGAAGGTTTCTACAACTAATAAAAAATTTCAGGAAAATTTCAGGATACAAAATCAATGTACAAATATTAGTAGCATTTCGTTACACCAGTAATTGTCAAACTCAGAGCCAAATAAAAACACAATCTCATTTACAATAACTACAAAAACAATAAAATACCTAGGAATACAGCTTAGCAAGGAAGTGAATTACCCCTACACTAAGAATTACAAAAACATGCTGAAAGAAATTAGAGACAACACAAACAAATAAAAAAAATCCATTCTCATGGATAGGAAGAATCAATATTATTAAAGTGGGCATACTAATGCATTTTTTACATTACTATAAAGAACTACATGAGCCTGGGTAATTTATACAGAAATTAGGTCTAATTGACTAACAGCTCTGCAGGCTTTATAGGAAGCATGGCTGAGGAGGCCTCAGGAAACTTAAAATCATGGCAAAGGGTGAAGGGGAAGCTGACACAGTTTACATGGCTGGAGAAGGAGGAAGAGAGAGAAAACAAAGGGTAAGGTGCCACAAACTTTTAAACAACCAGATCTCCTGAGAACTCTGTCATGAGAAAGCACTAGGGGGATGGGTCTAAGCCATTAGAAACCACCTCCATGATTCAGTCACCACCCACTAGGCCCCATCTCCAACAGTAGGGATTACAATTTAACATAAGATTTGGGTGGGTGGGAACACAAAGCCAAACTACATCGTTTGCCATACTGTCCAAAGCAATTTATAAATTCAGTGCCATTCCTGTGAAACTACCAATGTCATTTTTCACAGAAATAAAAAAAAAGTATTTCAAAATTCATATAGAACCAAAAAAGAGCTGCAATCACCAATACAAATCTAAGCAAAAACAACAAAGGCAGAGGCATCGCACTATCTGGCTTCAAACTACACTACAAGGTTACAGTAACCAAAAAAGCATGGTACTCTACCAAAACAGACATACAGATCAATTAAAAGAATGGAGAACCCAGAAGTAAAGGTACACCCTTACAACCATCTAATTTTCAACAAATCTGAAAATAGCAAACAACACAAAAAGGACCCCCTATTCAATAAATGATGCTGAGATAACTGGCTGACCATATGCCAAAGATTAAAACTAAACCCTATCTTTTCACCATGTATAAAATTGACTCAGGATGGATGAAAGATTTAAATGTAAGACTGAAGACAATAAAAATTCAAGAATAAATCCTAGGAAATCATTTTGGACTTCAGCCTTGGCAAATCTTTTATGACTAAGTCCTCAAAAGTAATTGCAGCCAAAACAAAAGTTGACAAGTGGGACCTAATTAAACTAAAGAACTTCTGCACTGTAAAACAAGCTAACAACAGAGAAAACAGATAACCTACAGAATGGAACAAGTGATTTGCATATTATGCCTCCAACGAAGGTCTAGCATCCAGAATCTGTAAAGAACTTAAATTAGCAAGCCAAAAACAACCCCATTAAGAAATGGGCAAAGTATATGAAGAGACGCTTCTCAAAAGAAGACATACATGAGTCCAACAAATATATGAAGAAATGTCATCATCATTAATCATTAGAGAAATGCAAATCAAAAGCACAATGTGATACCATCTCACATCAGTCAGAATGGCTATTATGAAAAGTCAAAAACAACAGACACTGGTGAGATTGCAGAGAAAACGGAACAACGTATACACTGGTGGGAATGTAAATTATTTCAGCCACTGTGAAGAGAAGCTGGAGATTTCTCAAGGCTCTTAAAACAAAAATACTTTCCAACCCAGGAATCTCATTATTGGGTATGTACCCAAAGGAAAATTAATTATTCTACCACAAAGATCATGTGTGTATATGTTCATTGCACTGCTATTCACAATGGCAAAGGCATTGAATCAACCAAGATGTGCATCAGTGGCAGATTGGATAAAGCAAATGTGGTACATATTACACTATGGAATACTACATAGCCATAAAAAGAATCAAATCATGTCCTTTATAGCAACATGAACACAACTGGAGGCCATTATTTTTAATGAACTAATGCAGGAACAGAAAACCAAATACCACATATTCTTTTAACTAGAAGCTAAATGTCGAATACATATGGGCACAAAGATGAGAACAAGAGATGCTAGGAAATGCTTGTGGGGTGATTGTAGGAAGGGGGCACAGGCTGGATGGCCACTTATTGGGTACTATGCTCACTACGTAGTTGATGAGATTATGCATACATCAAGTCTCAGTGACACGTAATTGACCTGTGCAACAAACCTGTACACATACTCCCTGAACCTAAAATAGGAGTGTAAAAAACAAGAACACTAAACACTTATTTAAAAATTGTATTTGATTAGTTTTAGCAGTATCTGTCATTATTTTTTTCTCTCCTAGCTACAGTAGACCTTTAAAATCCTATACGTGTTTTCCAGATGCTGAAATGCAGAAATCACCTATTAGTTCCATAACAAATTTCCAAGATCTTCCCCATTCCATTGGGCCAACAGGACTCCAGACATCCTACACAGTGCTTGAACTTCCTTTGCCACTTCACTGTCCAGGATCTTTTCTTTCCTAGATCCCATATCCACTACTTTAAAAATGTTACTTTGTTGTACTAAAGTAAAATTTCTTGTATTTTTTAAGACAGAGATTGGTATTATCAGGGAAAAGAAATACCTTTACTTCCCATCATGGCTGAGGCCCTTATAACAAAAGGTGGATTAACAAGAGAAAAGCATAATATTTTATTTAATAAAACTTTTGTGTGACACTGGACACTTTATAAGGAAATGAAGACCCAAAGAAAAAAGGGTAAGTCTGTATTTTCATGCTTAGGTTTGATGAAGGGGGGCAGTCACAGAGAAATATGATTGGAAGACAAAAGGGTATGATCTAATGATGATAAACTGGGGGTAGCATTTTCTGAACCCCATCCATATTCATAATTTTTTAGACCTTGTGTGTTTAAAAATACATCTAATCTGTCTTCAAGATTAAGAATTTGGCCAAGGGTAGAACTCTATGCTCAAATTAATATTTTCTTAAGCTTTTGGAGATGTTGCTCCACTAGAATCCTGTATCACTATTGAGGAGTCAGGTGATGTCTGACTGAGAAATGTCTATTGAAAAAAGATATTAACTTGTGTAACCCTATGTATGTATATGACCTTGTATCTTTGTGACACTCAAGTTTATCATCAAACAAAATTTGTTGTCTGCTGTATGTATAAAGTGGACTATAGTAACAAGATTGTATGTGCAATTCAAAGAGGCTTGATCCCAAGAAGCCGTCAGAGGCAGTGTTTTGGGAGAGTATTTAGAATTCAGTAATCACAGGAGTATTCTGAGAGTTAAGAGCGTTGCTCCTGGCTTCATTCCCAGCTCTACAAGGTATAAGTTTTGTGACCTTGAGCAGAGAAACTCACCATTCTGAGCCTGAATGGCATCAACTGAAAAATAAATATATTGATATCTGCCTTGCAGATTTTTCATTATAGATTTAGCCAAGACTTCAACAATCAGCAATGTCTTTTTATGTTAAGTGTGCCTATTTTACTTTATCAAATAGTAAATTTTAAATGCATTTTGCAAGTTGGCTTTTTAAAGAGTTAACCTTATTTTGATATGCAATAATATATTTTGTGCCAGCCACTAATTATACAAAAAACAAAAAATTATCAAGGATGAAAAGCTGCATTTGTTAAAAACATGCAATATTTCAGCAAACTCAAGACACAGAAGTCAGTGCTAGAAGCTATCCTCCAGCAAATCCTCTAGTTGAATATACACAGTTTGAAGTGGGAAATCAAAATAAAGCTGAAGAAAAATAATATAAATCAAAACAGGAGTGCATTCATTTCTCTCATTAAAAATCAAAGAAATTATTAACTTCATCACTTTTATAACTAAATTAATGTGTGTGGAAGAACAAAAACAGCAATGCATCATATTCTAATCAAAGTGTAGAAATGAAAGAACACAAATTAAGTAGCTCATTATACATGTCAATTATGTGCATTAGACAACCAACTTTAAAATTACATCTTGCAACCATGGATAGAAATTCCTTTCAACTATGCAAATGTACTTACACTTAATTCTATTTCCCTGATAGGCAATCTAACACTTCAGGCTTTTCTTCCCTTTTTTTTTTTTTTCCCTCCCTTTAGCAATTTAAGCCCACCTAGTGTATTTCCTGAGTATTCATCTCACTTTATCAACAAAGATTAAAGACTTAGACTATCTGGTAATCCCATTATCTTGCATGATAAAAGCAAATGTATCTTTGGCCACTCTCTGCAGAACTCAAGGGATTTTCCATGACTGAGTATAAAATCCAATTAATTCTCAGCTCTCTTAGCAGTCATGTGGATCATTAGTTTATTCACTTGAACGCATATGTTTACCACTATTTTACCGGGAGATTTTCTAGAATTTATTAAAACTTGATTTGATTTGGCTTAAAACTAAAATTTAAAACAGGACTTGTTTATGTAGAAATAGTTTACAAATCAAGTATTCCCGTATGAAAAACAAATAAGAGGTCATCCATTTTAATAAAATGAAGAGCTGGACTCATGTTTCATTTGAGTAGGCTCATTTCAAGATCTGAGCTAGAGAGGGGATTATGTTCTTCAGAACAAATCCAAATTTTACATCTGTTGGGGTGAAACACATTCTCCCAGCTCTTATCACAAATTCCCCTTAAACATACGCAAACACACATGCACAAACCCTACAACAATTTGACAAATGAAACTGGCTGAGAGGAACAGGAACACTTGGGTAATAATCAGAGATTTAACTTTGTTTATCAAAATTATGGTGCTATTGTGAGGTCTAGATAATGAGATATTTTGTACAACAGTTAACAAACTTCCCAAGACATAATAAATTGTAAGAAATAATTGCTCTTATTATTATACTAGTATAAAGGCTCAGAAACCAATACTCCAAAATATGGTTCTTTCATAGGCTGAACTGAAGGAGCAGCCTCAAGCTCTGACTACTCTCACCGCTATCTCTCAATCCTCTGTCTCTCTCAAAGTACAGGATGAACCCTGAAGTTCCCTTATCTCTCTAAGGCCCAGACCACCAAAGAAGGAAACAGTTACTGGCGGTCCATTTTTTGAGTTTTCATTAACTGACCTCATATTTCAGGAAGAAAGAATGAAAAAGAGTGTAGAACCATCTGTACCCCACTGCGTGGTAATCACCCTTTAATTCACCCGCATGCACATTGACACATTTGAATGCCATCTCTTCTGTTAATCTACAGATACAACAAACATTACTAAAAGTAAAAACAAAACAAAACAAAACAAAAAAAGGAAATAAAACCACAGACATCAGTAAGTCTGTTGGAAATATCTTTTAAACATGTATTGTATCTGATTCTTACCAGTTAAGCATGCTTTCGTTTAGAAACATTTTGAGTTCAGTAAACGTTTATTGAGAGCTTGCCATGGAAAGCAAGGCTTTGTGCTAGATATCTGTAGTTCAGCATTTCACATATTCATTAATTTCAATATAGGGATTTAATATAATAAAAACCTATATTCTTATTTTACAAATCAGGGAACTGAAACTTGGAGAGGATTCATAATCTGCCCAATGTGACAGTACTAATTATTTGACTAAATGCCATTCTTTTTCTGAAAAATGATCGTGAAGGATAGTTTTATGTAGAGGGTATTGAATTAGGTATTGTGGAGTTATGAAAAAGGTAAAAATATTAGGATTATTTTCAGGAAGTTGTTGAAAAAAAAACAAACAGGAAAACAGCCCTGTAAAAAAAAAAAAAAGAAAACAAATTCAGATTGAAAGATGCAATCATGCCTGTGCTCAGCCTCTGCCTACACGATAACTCAAGTATGATTTGTTAAGTGACCATAATTTGTGTAAAATAGGGTTTCTGTTTGCATCTTCTCTTTACTTTGCATGTACTTTGAATGTAGGTGGCTGTTTTGGTGAAGGGATGGAGAGTTGCATTTCACCGGTAATTTACAGCTAGGATTGAATCTGTAATTTAAATTAGCACCTTTATTTTATAAGCCAGAAAAATAAAGACAAGACTTCCTCCCCAAATGTCCTTATGAATTTATGTAAAAGCCTCTGTATTTTTTAAAATATGATTTTGCCTTTGATATTTCGACTTAAACCTATACATCCCAGTGTCCTTATTTAAGAAGCTAGATTTTTTTTACTTTCATGAAGCATGGATTTAATTTTATTAATTCAATAAATATTTATTCTACACCACTGCAGGCACTAAATGTATAAGGTGGAAAAAAGAAAAGACATAAACTGTCAAGGGTCTCACATTGAAAGAGATCTCATGTGTAAGAAAATATTGCACTCAATGGTAGTGAAAGAATAAAGGCATAAGACTCATTAGAAAGATGGTAGCCTTCAAGATGATTCCCAGTGATGCCCACCTCTGGATCTCCACAGCCTTACTTAGTCCCCTCCTACACTGTACCAGCATTGGTCTTGATGGTCAATTGGATAAGGCATAAGTGGTAGGATCCCACTCCAAGATCAAGTTATAAAAATGTAACTGTAATAGTTCCATTGCCTGATGTGCAGCAAATTGATACACTAAAATATCGAGGGTTGTAGTAGAGAAAGAGTTTTAATCATAGGGCCACCAAAAAAAGAGACACAAGGAAACCTCAAATTTGCATTCCCAGAGAGTTTGGGTCCAGAGATTTTAAGGAATTTGGAAGGGTAGTGGGTGAAGGTGTTGATTGGTTGAAGTGTGAAGTGTGATGCCATGAAATAAGAAGTGAAGAAACTGCATTATCACACTGACTTGGCTCATTGACAAGGTCTTCAGAGCAATTGGCATCAGCCATTGTGAAAAAAACAGATCAAAAGAAATGTTTTAAACTCCTAAAGTTAAAGGTGCTGATATGGTTTGAATCTGTGTCCCCACCCAAATATGTTCAATTGTAATCTCCACTGCTGGAAGTGATGGGATCATGGGGGCAGTTTCTCATGGCTCAACACCATCCTTCTTGGTGCTCTTGTCACAATAGTAAGTTCTCTGAGGTCTGGTTGTTTAAAAGTGTGTGGCACCTCCTGCCTCTCTCTGTTTCTCCTGCTCTGGGCCGTGTAAGATGTTCCTGCTTCCCCTTCACCTTCTGCCACGATTTTAAGCTCCCTGAGGCCTCCCCAGAAGCAGAAGCAACTATGCTTTCTGTACAGCCTGCAGAACCATGAGCCAATTAAACCTCTTTTCTTTATGAATTACCCAGCCTCAGGTATTTCTTTATAGTAGTGCAAGAGTGCCTAATGCAGATGCTATCTATAGAAACAGTGAGGAAGTTAATGGTTTAAATCATGGCCTATGTGGTCCCTAAGCCCCTACAGAGAAGCAGGTCAAAAGGCACCCTGATTAATGCTTCATCTAAAGCCCAGCTTCTTGTTAACCCTGTGGAGACAGTTTCAAAAGGCCAAATGTATTTTGTTTTGCTAACTTTTTCACACTCTTTCTCTGCTCCTGGACCACACACATGCTCTGGAGGAAGCCAGCTGCCATCCCCTGCCCTGTAGACGGTCTCATGTAGTGAGAAATGAAATCCTCCTAGTAGCTCCACAGGAGTGAGCTGGGAAGAGATGCTCCGCCCCTTCAGATGACTGAAGCCCTGGCCAGCACCTCAGCAACAGCCTCCTGAGAGACCCTGAGTCAGATCCTCTGAGTTAAGCCATGCTCAGATTCCTGATCCTCAGAAACCGCATAAGTTAATCAATGTTTATGTTTTAAGCTGCTAAATTTTGGCATTGTTTTGCAACAACAGACAACTCATCTAGACAGTTGCACAATTAAGGAAAATACAATTCAGAGATGGATATGATTTCTTCCTGTGTGGACAAGTTAAAGTAATAGAGCACACTGTTAGGGAATTCATAAGTGAGTGAAATGGTTTTAAGGAATAGTTTGTGTTTTTATATTAATTTGTTAGAGAGGAGATCAGGAGATCCTGAGGTGAAGAAAATACTTAAAAATACAAAGGCAGAAGTGAATTAGTGAGAGAGCATGAATGTTCCAACTCCCTAGACTCTGGATTCCTTGAGGCAGTTAAATAGAATGAAATGTTGGTGCCAGATGACAAAATGCACACTTACCTATTGTCCAATGTAGGAACTAGAACATTGTTTATTAGCTAAGGAGTGAGAAGTAATTGTACTAATTGTATTCTATTCTTAATAAGAGATTCTTGAAGTTAGGCTGTGCTTTAGAGACTTTTGTGGGGCAGTGGCAAACTGCAGATATTCTTTAATCTATACCCCCGAAATAATATTCTAAGGAATTAGAGACCATTCTCACTGCTGAGAAGTTCACAGTTTAGTGGGAGGTGTGGGCAGGTAAAACAGTCACAAGGTAGGTTGTATGTGCTCTAATAGAGGGATGCAAAAGCTAAGACAAGTCATGTGTACAGAGTAGTGTTTTGTGTGTACCTCGATGCTGACAATGAATAAGGAGTAAACAAAGAAAATTAAGAGGTTAAAAGGAGAAAGTGAGAAAGTATACATGTTATCTGCATGCCGCAAGGAAGCCAAGTCCTTTATACGTGTGTAAAATTCAGTCTTTATAATAGTACTCAGGAACTGATACTTTTTAATGCCAATTCAGGTGAGAAAAAATGATGCAAGTACTTTAGTCACACAGCTGGGAAGAGATCGAGCTGGGATTTAAATCAAGTTCTATCCAATAATACTTTTCTTACACTTTACACTCTTCTCTGATGCCAGAATGCTGTGTTTGTCAGCAGTCACTGTAATTGGAAGTCAAGTTTGCCAAGCAAGGCTGAATCAGAGAAGACTTTTTTCTTGCTTTCTAACTGAGAACTAGATTGTCCCTTTTAGGGCTGATACTCCTACTCAATTAAGCTAATGCCATATGATGAGTTTGGTAGAAATTCATTATCTTGGTTGAGTGACTGAACCTACCATGTTGTGACTCAGAATCCATCAAAGGGCTTGGTCTGGTAGCCCTGTATAAACAATACCTAAAATAAGCTCCTTACAAAAATTTATTTTGCTTTGTGGAGTCACATAAGGTAAGATGGGAAAGAGACTACTGACTTGTAAAATGTCAAGCTTGAGATAATTAAAATAATTTATTAAATGGGAGTGGTCTCTATTAGATCTAAACAGACACTAATTTTTTTAACCCAGGTGCTTGGCTGTAAATCAATTATGATACTAATAATAGCCTAGATGAATAAAAATAACAGATCATTCAAATAGAATTTTTATTGTATTTAATTAAAAATAAATTAAAATTAACTTTGTATTATCCTATTATTCTCCTGGGTGTCATGTAGTCACATTTTTTCCACAATAAAAAAGTAAGCAAACATTAAAAAAAAATGCACTATTACTATGTTGCAATCCCCTAAGAGATTTATATTTCAAAATGTGTTTGTCAGGCGTTTGATGTAATTCATTGTTTTCTGCCTGAAGCACAGGCATCTACTCCGAGAAAAACAATAAGCTGTTTGGGACCCATGAGACTGCTGACACATGGACTTTACTTCCTCTCATTGTCCTCTCCTTTAACATCATTTTCATGTTTCACTGGGTCTCTTTCTTCCTTATACCAAATCGTGGTGATCCCCTATTTCCTTGGGACTCACTGAGAGGTACTGACCTGGCACATGAATGCTGCAACAGAACACTCTCGTAATGAGTTGAAAGGGGACTTCCCAAATACCTTACTCTGAAACTGTTTATCCTTCACACCTCCCCACCAAAGGTGATCTTCAGTTTGACGTGAGCAGGGTGTTATGCTGGCCCAAAACAGTCTAGAAATACTGTGGCCACATAAAATTTGTAATTTAATTTTTGGTAATTGCTCATGTTAAATCTTCACCTGTATATTAATTTAAGCCCAAACCTCTTAAAGGGCAACAGTAAAAAAGAATCTGAGATGCAAATATGTTACTGATCTTCCTTCCTTAAAAGAACAATGACCTGTACATCAAGGACTTGTGCCCATTTCTGAAGGGCCTTGGAAAAGTCAGTGCTTGACATACTGCTGTGTTTTAGGCTTTTACTTGAGAGTCTACCTATTCAAGTCCAAAAGAAAAATGTTCAATTTACAAAATTTACAAACTCAGCCTAAAACCACAACCACACCATTAACTTTCTGGCTAGAAAACTTCCTTTTTTTTTTTTTTTTCTTTTTTTTTTTTTTTGAGACAGAGTCTTGCCCTGTCACCCAGGCTGGAGTGCAGTGGCACCATCTTGGCTCACTGCAAGCTCCGCCTCCTGGGTTCACTCCATTCTCCTGCCTCAGTCTCCCAAGTAGCTGGGACTACAGGCGCTGGCCACCATGCCTGGCTAATTTTTTGTATGTCAGTAGAGATGTGGTTTCACCATGTTCACCAGGACGGTCTTGATCTCCTGACCTTGTGATCCTCCCGCCTCGGTCTCCCAAAGTGCTGGGATTACAGGTGTGAGCCACCATGCCTGGCTTGAAAACTTCCTTAAATGTTTAACTTCCAACAATGAAATTAACACTTTTAAATTTTTCTCCGTCTTCTGCATTCTTACACACACACACACACACACACACATTCTAGGTATTAGAACTATGTCTTGAAGATAAATGAAATACAGCAATTCTATATTTTAATCCTCCAAATTTAAGAATTTCCAAATTACTTATTGTGTCACTACTATTAGGAAAATATTTTAGGTGTAGAGAGCACAGTATAAAGGAGCCAAAGAGCAGAACAAAGAGATACCCTTTGAAACCATAGGAAAAATATTTCTGGGATGTTGAATGATTGTAAAACATTACCTGAGTATTTTTCTGTTAATTTTCTAAATAATAAATGATAATAAAAAGCTATGAGCTTCAGTCACTGAACATTTATTTCGAGCCAGACAGTGCAAGAGAAATTCTCAAAGTCCATATTCATATCATAAATTATCAAAGTCATAAATAGCTACAATGTTTAATTGTCTCAGTAGAAACATAGTCTTACACAATTGAGCTGATTCCCCACAATTGATATGGTGGAACACATTTAATGAATTGTATGATTGAATTTATCACTCACATTATCAAAATTGATTTCCATCAAGATAGTTGAACCAGTAGCCTTGTGTAGTGACACTGCCAAAGTATACATTTATTAAGTATTCTTCTCACCCTGTAAAATCCACCATCTCATTCACCCCTTGTAACAACTCCATGAGGCTAGCAGTAGTATTTCATTTGTGTCTGTCTGTCTGTCTGAGACAGTCTTAGAGAAGTGATGTAACTCACGTGCAAAAGTCTCTCCTTCTATGTCACTCCCACGGTGATGATTCTTTCAGTCTCTGCCAGCAAAACTTTTCCCAGTCAAGCTAGATCACTGAGAGGTATGGTGAGCAGCATTGCTATAGAATAGCCAGCTCAGCAAAACCAGGAAGGAGTGAGACACTTCTATTTTTGACTATATATACCCTGTCTCTATCCTACTCACATTCATCCATTGATTAATTAACTCTTTTATTATTTTTATTAACATTGACTGAGTATCTTCTGTGTGTCAGACCCTGTTAGCTTCTGTGGTTCCAATGATATATAAAATGCAGTTCTTGCTTTCAAGTTGACTGGAGATGAGTGGCTGAAATAGACAAACAGACATGCACATAATTAAGTGAGTGAGCAAAACACTATCATAGTAATAAGCCCATGAGCAAGAGAAAAAGCCTGTAAACCGATGCGATAAGAAGTAGGTTTTGTCTGGGATGGAAACTAAAGGAGAACTGGCATTGTAAAAGGCTTTTAGACATAGAGAGTACAGTGTACAATGGCCAAAGAGCAGAAGAAGACAAGGCACACCCTGCCCTTCACATTCATCTGTGTACCTGCCTGTAATCGGAGGTGAGAACAGTGAAGTAATATCAGATTTTCATTTAAGATTAATCACTCTGGCTACAACTTGGCTAATGGATCAGAAACTGCAAAGCCTGAGATCATGAAAATCAGAATGATTTGAGGTAGTTCACTTAGTAGGTGATGGTGAGCTGAACTAAAGTAGAGGTAGTGTGACTAAGAGAAGAAGAACCTTAAATATAACAGCTATAATGATTAATACAGAAAGTGGTGGTTGATTTGAGTAAAGGATCAAGCAAGGATGCATCTCGGGTTTCCAGATCACGGGACTACTGTTCTCAGCCTGTAAATTCCATCCGTTTGATAACTGGAACTCATAATAATGAGTAAAAGGAGGGAAGAGTTGCAGGTTGTGTGAAGTATGTAGAGATGTTCAGAAGTGGCTGGAAGGAAGACATTCAAAAGTTCTCTGAACACATTGAGTATGAAGTGCTCATGAGCTATCTAAGAGATGTTGAATCACCAATTGCATATTGAGGTCTTGAGCTCAGGAGAGAACTGTAAATGTCAGCAGCTTATAGGTTGTAGTTGAAATCAGAGGAATAGATACCTTGCCCAATGAGACTGTGTGTATGAGTGGTTTTAATTCTATTCTAATCAATACTAAAAACTAACCCAGAGAAATGTATCTACATCTACCTATATTAAATTTTATAATAAAAACTTCAGAGATTACGTTAAAATAAAGAAAAAATTGTTCTAATTATCAAAAAATAATAATATGGGTAAACAATTCCATTGATGTAATGATGTCAAAAAACAAATACAAAGGGTTGAAAGACAGTTGGAGATGAGAGTATTTTTTCCATATTTCACATAATTGCTCTGGCCTTCATGACCAAATCCAAGGTCACTTCTTTCTTTCATCACCTCAAATGTTTCTGACACAGAGCTCAGTGCACAAGAAAAAATCACTTGTGGTATTAGAATAGATGTTGGAATTGGCTGGGCCCAGTGGCTCATACCTGTAATCCCAGCACTTTGAGAGGCCGAGGCAGGCGGATCATGAGGTCAGGAGATCGAGACTATCCTGGCCAACACGGTGAAACCCCATCTCTACTAAAAAAAATACAAAAAAAAAAAAAAATAGCTGGCTCTGGTGGCGGGTTCCTGTAGTCCCAGCTACTTGGGAGGTTGAGGCAGGAGAATGGCGTGAACCCAGGAGGCGGAGCTTGCAATGAGCCAGGATTGCACCACTGCACTCCAGCCTGAGCAACAGAGCAAGACTCCATCTCAAAAAAAAAGAGTAGGTGCTGGAATTTTAAATGTTGATTCCTAACACTACACTTTACTAACTTGATAATGTTAGGCTATTTAATTAGCCTTTCTGAGTTCCATGGCATTCGTCAGCAAATAATTAAATATAAAAATACCTATTCCAGGGTGCTGTTGTGAGGAAGACATGAAGGAATATAGGAGAAAGTGCTTTATAAGATCCAATAGGTTCTAAATAGCCTGCAAATTTGGTATTAATAACATGTGAATGCCATCCTTTACCAGTCAGGTTATGGGGGTGTGTGTGTGTGTGTGCGCGCACACCTGCACATACACTCACTCATGTGTTTATTCTCTTTACTGCAGTTATTTTATGTTATTGCAATGGAGGTATAAAGATTAATATTTTGCTTACATGTTGGATCATAATTTCTAAGCAAATACCCACATCGTAAAAAGAAGGAAAATATGCTATACCCCCAGGCAGTATTAATAATATCCTATGTTGTTACAAAATTGTGCTACTTAATGAACAAATAAGTGGATTTTATTCCTTCCTCTGGGCCTTTCTCCAATTGTTCTCAAGACTCAAACTTGAGGTACAATTACCAGTGGCTAGAAATGTCATGAACTCATAAACAATGACTGTGTTCATGTATGGAAGAATTTCTGCAAACAGCCTCACCATTCTCCAGATCGTCTGGGGCTGGAGTGTTTGGTAGCTTCCATCCAACTGTCACTTGTTCATCACTGACATCTGTCCACTTTCCTCTATTTGCTAACTATGATGATTCACTAGTTTAGGCCTATAGTTTCCCACAGGTGCGAGACTACAAATGTCTTTCAAGTGGTTCCTCTCTACAAAATACTGTTCTCAGTCCTAAAAACCCAATACCTTCTTTTATAACACACGCTTTTATTTATAAACTGTAATATTGTACTCTAACTTAAGTGCATGTGATTTTAAAAGAAAGACCAATTGAATTTCATATTTTTAACGGAAGATAAAACTATATATATATATATATATTTCAGCATGTAAATACTGAGACAAGACTACACTAGAACACATGATTAAATGGTCAAATGCCAAGATTCCCTTGTCTTGTATAGGTGACTTAAATAATAACAGTTGCTGATAAGATTTCCTGAAATAGTAGACATCTCTTGGTAAAGTTATGTATAAAATAATGTATATTTGCCCCTCAATTTACCAATTATGTATCAGAAGCATTTCTGTGTATACATATAAAATAGAATTAGGTTCTAAGCTCAAATGGTTATTAACTTATTTTCAGCTACATGAATTTCTACTAGGACATGGCAAGTTTAAGTGTGCAGAAAAGACTGTTCACCAAAAATATATATATATATATATACGTATTTTTCTGGTAGCAAAGCTAGACAAATTCCCTGGCCTCACTTGCAGTCTAACTAATAAAATAAAGCAGAAACCAGGTCTGCCATTTTTAGCCAAGTCTTTTAAGAAATATTGTTATGTCTTTTATATCAACCACACTCCTTGTCTGAAATAAATGATAGGCTCAAACTGAGTCATTTAAGAAGAGTTTAATAACATGATTATAAAAGTGAAGTCAGGATATAAGGATGCCATAAAGGATAGTGCAACTCCCAGGGCTAATAGCAGGGAGGTCTTTGAACTCCCTAAGCCTGGAAGAACATGAGGAGGATACAGATACCAGAAACACAGAGACAGAGAGGCCTGTAGAGGGGACTATCTGCCAGGAGATAGAACCTTCGGCTGTGGACACAGCCAGCAGGCAGCAACTCCACTGGGAAGGGAATTAGTAATCCAATCTCTTCCCTCTCTCCCACGTGTTGCTTGCTCATATTCCTTATTGGCTGAGCCCAAATTCAGCCTAGTGGTGAGACAGGACCATTGGTGCAGGTCTCTTGGGGCATAGAGCAGCCCGAAGAAGGATAAAGAGGAGTGTCAGAAAAATGTCAGCACATTCCTCTGAAGCACATTTCCCCTCTCATTTGCCTGGCTTCAGTGACTAATGATTGCTCTAGGGTAGTGCTTCTAGAACTTGCTCCCAGAGCAGCAGCTTCTCACTTGGGGAAATGCTTAGAAATGTAAATTCTTCAGCCCCACTGCAGCCTTACTTAATCAGAATATGTGAAGGTAGGACCCAGATTCCTGTGTCTTAACAAGCCATTCAGATAATCCTAATGCATGCTAACCTTTGAGAACCAATGCTCTAGGAAGGTGGGAGCCTTTGTTGAGAGGGTCCCAGAAGAAGGAAAATCATCAGTCAAAGAGCCTCCATCGTAGACTCTTGTGTGATGAGAAAATAAACTTACATTGTGTTGAGTCATTGCACAATTTTGTGTTTATAGTTTCTGAAGTCTATTCCCATCCTAAATAATACAAAGGTATTATTTTTTCTATATGAGCATCCCCCTCAGGTTGCTGGACATCTGGAATGCTGGGCTTTTGCTAATCCTGAGGGAGCAACCCCTAATCTCAGTCGATTGGACCGATTACTTTCATGGGTAATAATTTTTTCAGAGATTGAGCAGAACAGAGTCTGTGTATATTTTAGCAGAGATAGTTTGGAGAAGGTTTAGCAGAGAGGTTAAGATTAGAATATCTTTGACTTCCTACCACTGTATCTACTAACCTGCTCGCATCTTTCCACATATATTCTGCCTTTTCTCTCATTGCACTGGGAGAAACATGCGTGTTTCTTTCTAAACTTCTCTCTATTATCTATTTGGTAATCCTCTGGATTCCACACCAGACTCTGACTATTCAAAGTTTTAATGTTTACAGATATATTCTATCTTTCCTGCATGGCCAGGGTAGTTAGATGGCCAAGCCCCAAGGCAAGAGAAAGAGTTGAGTACTTTGCCTACTTTACTTGGAGACATAGCAAAAGATACGAGTATGTGATCTAATTACAAAGGGGAAATAGAGAGTTGCAAATAATTCAGTCTTTCCCAGGTAATATACTGTCATGTAACAATATTTTTATAGGTTAAAGAAAATGACCAGGAATGTCAAGAAGAACACACATACACCCCAAGTGGCCACATTTGCTGATTAATTCCTAATCATATCTTACTTGATGTCATATATTTTTTTTACAATTGATCATTCCTACTTCTTGAAAATTCTTGTTCTCCAGACTTCTTGAACACCATACTTCTTGTTATACTACCACCCTACTATTTTTTTTCTCTCATGTATTTTGCATTTTGCAAATTCTTCATTTTTTCCCCAGTTTTGGGACCCTTGACTTTTATATCCATTTTCTTTCCCTAAGAGCTCTCATTCATTCAGCCACATGGCTGTAAGTGCAGTCGGTGTTTTGATGACCTCACATTATATGTCTCTAGCTCTTCGCCTGTGCTCCAGAAAGACTGGCTACTCACCTGGCATCTCCATCTGGATGTCTAATAGGGATCTGACCTTCAACAAAACTGCTGTTTCCTCATTCACAAGTTCTCTTTTGTCTTTCTGTCTTTTCTGTTGGCATCACCATCCACCCAATAATTCAAGCCAAAACCTAGGCATCCTCCTCTCATGTTTTTTTTTTCTTGTTTTTTTTTCCCCCTCGCCATCTCCATATCCAATCTAGCAAACTCAGTACAACTCCCCACAGTGTATTTCCTGGCTTGGCAATTTTCTCATCACCCTCACTGCTAGAACCTTGGCTCCTGCAGGTTTTCCTTATGTTTTTTCCTTATGTTTCCTTCCCTCTAACTCTAGCCTTCCTCCAACCCCTCATGACCCTCAAGTTTACTGCATGCATTTGTACTTCAGGGTGAGCAGCACCATAGTTTGCAGACTGCTTGTTCTTCCTTCTTCCTGGAACACTTTCTCAATGATCTGTATGTTACCAGCTCCTTTATAACACTGAACTCTCAGTCCCTCAGGGAGCTTCCCTGACCATGGCAGCGGAAGCAGCTCCCTCCCTACCCCATCTACAGGAGACATTCTGTCTTATTATCCTTTGCATTTTTCCAGGGGTACTTCTCATTAACTGGCATTATTATTTATTTGTTTACATGTTGATCATCTATCTTTTCTCACAAAAATATATTCTGGATGATGACACAGGCTTTTTATTTTCTTGTTATTCTCCTACTTCCTCCCCCAATAATTATGTCAGAGTCTAGTAAATCACAGATAGTAAATACATAGCTATTGAATTAGTGAAATAAGAATTTGTGTTTCTATTTTAAACACTGACCCCATATAAGGAAGTTGGTTGAATTGGCCAGAGTTCCAAAGCAAGAGAAGAATGGAAACTACTATCTTTTTTGTCTTCCAACTATTCTAAGCCATGCTGCTATATTAAGCAGTTTTAAGGTGGTAAGCACATTTCATGGTGGTGTAATAATATTTTTTCTTACTTTATCTGATCAACCATTAATTGTTCTGAAAAATATTTTCTGTGTTAATGTATTGCAATTTCTCTGAGTGGTACAGCAGAGGCCTGAAATTGTAATTAAATGAACCAGACTTTAGCAAAACAATACTTGGATCAGCAAAAATTTTCCATGTTAACTGTAATCACAGAGTGTGAAGTTGTGAATTTGCCAAAATACAAATTTATTGTGGAATGGTGTATTGTGGGGATTAGCATGCCAATCAAATCAGCAGGGAAGAACGATACAGCTTGATTGGTTTATTACCAGAAAAATTAATATATATGCAGGTGCTTTGTTCATTAGAGATTGTGGAGAATAAGAATAAACAAGGTCACTATCACTGAAAAGTGTAGGAACAATAACAAAGACAACAAAACAAATAGAAAAATGCTCTCTTGAACTTTTGTTCTTCTTCCATCTATATGCACTATAGACGTATCATTTGATCATTGTTCTTTCCTAGCAAAGAAGGAAACCCAGATTTATTGAATGCCTCATGTAAGATTTTATACAAATGATTATTTGAAATCACATTATTGTATTTATCAGAAAGTCAGTGAGGTAGCTAGTAACTGAACTCAATTTTATTTCTAAACAGCAGCAGTAAAACAATAACTACAACCTCTAGCATGTATTATTATGAACTCAGCACTGTGCAAAGCATTGTACATGCATAATTTAATACCCATAATGAGCATATAAGATATATTTTAGTACTTCCCTGAGAAAACTAAGATTTTTCAATGTTAAGTTCTTTGCCCAAGTAACCAAGGTCCAGGTTTCAAACCCAGGTCCATCTGAAACCAAGGACTGTGGTGCTTATAATTAAACTGCTTCCAGGAGTCTACGCTCTTCCCGCAATGCTACCCTGGCAATAATATCATGAGAACACTTTGCCCAATTCTGGTCCTTTTCTCCGAGGTCTAGTTTCTAATGTTTTCTGCATTCAGGTGGCCGGTGAATGGAGTGGGTTTATCAAATCACTTGAAATTTGTTCAGATCAAGGATCTAGAGTTGGTTGAGTACAGTGGGAGCAGAGAAATAGGAAAAAGCTGCTGAGTATAGAGTATAGCAGAAAGTGGTGTCAGACAGGCAGTGGGTGATCAGAACTTGCATTTTGACAAAATGCTACTAAGAGTGTTGAGCTAGCTAAAATTCTAAAATTTGCTTTTTGCTTTGATAGAACACATTCATTTATAGAAATAAGAGTTTGAGAAATGTCATCTGGATTAATGTGTTTCAGTCCTGGAAATACAGTATGGAAAAAAAAATATGTATATAGTACTTTCCTTAAACTTGAGCTTACTAGAGAGCAAAGCTAAGTGATACTGTGATTAATGTAAAAAAAATTCAAATTACTATTTTCAAATTGATGTTGAAAATAATAGTCCAGAAAAATGATTAACTATTAGCTTTTCATTTTACATGAGATGTCAAATGTCAGAAGGAACCAGTGACCAAATTATGAGGGCCCAGGGAAGAAGACATGGTACAGCTTTTTAAAATCTGATCATGGAGCTTCCAAGTCTTCATTTTGAATACCATTTATCCAATTTTTAGGGATTGGTAAGACTTGTCTCAGGATTACTCAGGCAATTCAGTCAAGCCCACTTCTAAATCCCAAGCAATTCTATTCATCTATTACAAACATGTGTCCAGCATGATTTCCCTCAATCTGGTAGATACAAAATAAGGACTTCTAATAAATCTTAGCTCACAATGCATTTGTAATTAGATTGGAGAAGCGATGCATATATATGAAACAGCATTCTGGATATATGAAAGGACTTTGAGATAGCTGATAAAGTTGTCAACCAACACTTGTAATATGTGTTCTAAAACAGTATTTCTAATACTAAAAATTCATTCTTTAATTAACATGTTCACATATTTCATATTCTTGCTGACATTTGGATATTTTATAATCTATGTCTATGAGAAAGTATAATTAATATGCCATATCAAAACAGTTGCACCTTCAAATTATTATTGTTTGATTCTTGACATTTTTTAAAGTCTAAATGTAGTCATAGAATGCCCTTCAATATGTAAATGTCTTCCTTACAGCAAATCTGGCTTTTATTTACATTGTGGCAGAAACCCAATTTTTTGATAAAATTATTTCCACCAAAGGTTGAGAATCATTGTCATGGCTTTTAGTATCTGCTAAAAAACAGCAAAAAATATTCAAAAGAAGGTAATAGGTGACTGTGAAACAGAATTATTAGGAAGTAAGGCTCAGCACTGTTGAGTAATTTGATGGAGGTCATAGAGATACTAATGGTAGAATGGGAAATTGAATGCATATCTAGCTGAGACTTTGTATATTCTAATAAGCTCATGTCATAGAACCACTTTCCTAAGAAGGACAGGGTGGGATTCAGATAAAAAGAGAAGAAGAAAAAACATTCACACACCGATACAACATGTTCCTGAGGTGGAAATGATGAAGACAGATAGGACAGAGAAGAAAGACACAGGTGGGTTGAGGAGTGAAAGTTATAGTGAGAAGAAGATGAATGTTGGTGTGATCTCCTCAGTGCAGAACTCTGTCATTTGGGGTTTTTGGAACAGAGTCAAGCTTATTCAGACAAGAAAAAAATAAAAACATAACAAGTTTGGATCCCTTTACCAGGATGGTGATAATATGAAAGTGGGATCTGCCTGAATGCACCTGCAGACTTTCCACCCAACTGTTTGCATGAGGAAGAGACAAGCCTTGGAGAGGCTCACTCTTTTGGGGCAGGAGCTACACAAAGCTTTATTTAAGGACAGGAGTAAAGAGAAAACTGATAAAATGATCCATTGGAATTGGAGATGGATTGGCTATTGAGGAAAGGAGGAGATTGAGTCAAAGGCTGTTCTGGAGAGTGGGTGCTCGGAGATCTGGAGGAATGATGTACGCAGTGACTAAAAGTGTGTCTTTTAAGGAAAGCCAATCCACACACACAAAAGTAATAATTTTCCCATGGCCAGATACAGAAAAGCAATGAGTCGACCTGAACTGGCATTCTTGTGAGGAAAGCCATCTTTCAATATATATATTTGTACATTTTTTTCTTGAATCCTGAATTGCTTTTGATCTAAGGGTCGCATCTTGGTCCTGTGATTTAGCTTTGCAAAATAGCTTGATTGTTAGAATAAAGGCAATGTACAAGATATAATCATTACTATAATTTTAAATGCATAAGTTATAAATAATTGATGGCTGTTATTTATTCATCATTGAATTAGAAATTCATATTGAAGTTAAGTGAGCTTCCTGAAAGAGAATTTCTATTCTTGTGCCAGCTGAAAATACTTGGAAAATCACAAGAGCTTATGACTGACTGATTGTCTTAGTATTCATAAAACGGCCAAACTGTGTTTGATATCCTCTAGATTACATTAAAATGGAACACCAGCAATATTAACAAAACAACTAACATAAAACATACACTTTTTTGGTTGGGTGGTGCCAGATGTCAAGGAACAGTGAGTTGCATTTAAATCTAAAAATATATATTGGGGCCCAAATACTGACATTTCTTAGCAAAAAACCCCTCAAACCACTACATGGATCCTGAAAACTCTAAGCAAATGCATATTCTTTATTATTTGTTTGGAATTTGGCCCATATCTATATCTAAACTCTAAATCTATTGAACAAAATCAGGCACTGTAGAAGACTGCGTCTGAATAATCTATTGTACATTTCAAAATAGCTAGAAGAGAATAATTTGAATGTTTCTGGCATTAAAAAAGACATATTTTTAAGGTGATGGGCATCCTAAGTATGCTGAGCTGATCTATACAAATTATATGAGTGTATTTAACTATCACACAAACTCCAAAACTATGTACACCTATTATGCAGAAAGAAAAAGAAAGCTCATTCTTGTTTTATTATTTTGTCCCTTTAACCCTGAAATATAAAAGCCAGCCAGACCTGAGTTTCTTCCTTTTACACTATTTGCTGATACCACCCACTGTGTCACTCCATAAATAAAGAAAGAGGCAAGTACCAAGAAAGTTTTTCTTGACACACTCAAGCTTAGTAGTTAAAAGCATGAGCAATGGAGTTAGGATGTACAGGAAGAAATCCTGGTCTCATCATTAATCCACTGAATTACTGAGAAAGTCATTAAAACCCTGGTTTTCTTGTTTGCTGAATGGAGCTGGTGATAGTGCCAGTGTGACATGGTTGTGGGTACAGTCAAGGGTGTGCAAATGGGAGCCCAACACTTAGAAATACTAGTGTTATTATTATTGCCAAAAAATGTATTTTTGGATTGTTACAGCTGCCCATGTGCTTTTTGTTCACCCAAGGACAAGGCATAATTGTTCCTTGCCCATTTCTTTCTGGTCTGCAGCAAGGGTTCTCTTGGTATTTCTGACCTCCTAAATATAAGAGAATAAAATAACAAGAAATAAATTTTGAGAAACAAGAGAATGCTAACATATTCCAAATATGGTTCTAAACAATGAGAACTCTTCAAGGCATTGGACAGTGAATTTACTAAATTCACTTATGAGAAGTCCTCCTATAGGGGGTAAGGCTGGGAGAGGAGAAGCTTTCAAGAAGTATTCTGAAGTTAAAAGACATCCAAAAGTGGGTGCAGAGGGTTGTTATTTCAGCTGTAATTTGGCTTGGACATCTTCCCAAGACAAAAAGAGGTGGGCTGAAAATTGTTTGTTAAGCAGGGGAGGAAAAACTGTATAGGTAAGAAGCATAAAGGGTAGCACAGAGTAATGGTTCTCAAATATGAATGTGCATAATTAATTACCACAAAAGCGTGCTTAAACAGTTTCCTAGGCCCTACCTCCAGATTCTGATGCATAAGTTAAGAATCATGAATTTGCATTTTTAATAAGCCTCCTGGTAATACAAACAGGCCTGTGATTTACCCTTTTGGAACCACTCGAATAGAAGAAAAGAAAAATCACCCATGTGTTCTAGAATAACCCATTCTCCAATTTTTCTGCTTTCATAGTTTACTAATGTTCCTGCTTGATATATGCCAGACACTTGAAATTAAGGAAGGTAAATCAGGGCCACAAATATCTTTTGTGTAGAGGAATTTCTTAGGATAGTAACAACAATAAGATCGATAACTACCATTTATTTTGTTCCCATCTCTTTACATACATCAAAACTAATATATATAGTAGTATAACAAAGGCATTAAGAACATCATTTTGGAAGAGAAAAAAATTGATGCAGATAGTTTATGTCATCTCTCCAAAGTAATACAGCAAATGAACAAATGTAGGGGACAGGATTCAAGCTGATGCTTTGCTGATATTAAAGCCTGTTTTTTCAGTGTGATGTACCAACTCCAAAAATGAGTAGTTATCAACTGGTCATACTAGACGTTAGCTTAGCAAAGAGGAAATCAAGCATTAAACAGATAAAGCAGTCATGGTTATAGACAACTTCTCATTAAATCTTAGTGTTTGGCCTTTACAAACATTTTTATTTCTCTACAAATCTCATGAGAAGGTGTCATAACCTGAAGAAGGATTATAATTCATTTTTACGCTATGAAGTGTGATATAGAAAATGGTGTCACCCTGGTTCAGAGCTCTAAAATCTAGTCAGGAAGCCATTCTAAGAAGAACTACCCACACAACCTGCAACCTTGCAAAAAAAAAAACAAAAACAAAAACAAAGCAAAACAAAAGAAAATGCAAGAACTTGCCTTGAACCTTTGAACTGGGCCAAAGTGAAATGACCAGAACATCCTGGAAAACAGCAGCATTTCACCAAAGCTGCAACTTCTGAACAGTCACAAAAAATGATCTATGGATTCATGTACTAAGTCAGCCACCTCCACCTGTGACAATTTCTTCAAGGAAATTTATGTAATCACCCTCAGTGCACTTTTAAAATTCCCTACTCTCTTCCATCTCTCTCGACACAGTTTACCCTTTACTGTAATTTGTGTCTATGTAATTATAATTCCCAAGACCCATCCAAAAAAAGCACCTTATCTTACTGCTTTGCAACCTCGTCTTTCCCCTCTTTTGGTTGAAAATTTTTTTTTTCGTATGTGTGTGTGTGTGTTTGTCTAGATACTTTATAAACTACCCTACCATTCCTCCGTATTTGCTTCTAAATGCATGATGTATGTGTGTATGTACAAATTTTCTGGGTAAGGTACAAAAATTCGTAACATATTTAATTTACTATTTTAAATCCAACATTCATGTATTTCCAACTATATGTTTATTTGATAGTGTATAGAAAAAGCTTTTAGACATTTCTATTTTCCAACTTTTCTTCTAGACATTTTGAGAGAGTTAAGTCAAGTCATTAAATTATGCTTTCTTTCCCCACAGCTAAATAAAGTTCCTTCACTTTTCTATTTTAAATCCACATCTCATTCCTATAAGGCATGAGTTCATGGGTCTTCTTTTCAAGAGAGTGACTGGCACGTACAAGGGCCTTAATAACCATGTTTTACTGAGTTACCAAACAACTGCCTCAACCCAGTTAATACCAGCAATGAAAGAAAAGAGATCCATTACTTGTTTACAGACAAAAGTCAAGACCAATTTGATTATGACTTTGAAAATTTCCAAGGTGGCATAATACGTGCCAAATGATGAAAAAGGAGGAGAGAAGAAAGGAAATAAAGATAAGAGAGGGGAACAGGGAGAGAAAAATTCACCTTACTCTGCTTATGGTAATTAGCAGGATTTATTTATAAAGTAAAAAGCATATTGGAAATTGAGTGCTCAGACTAGTGGTACAAGCAATGAGTTTTGAGTTAGAAAAATAAAGATTTGAATCTCAGTTCTCCCTTGGACATTTACCCCTGGGTATTACCTTAGCTTTTCATATCATTAATTTTATTTTTCATTAAAAACATGGGAATGTTATTCTCATATAGATTATTGTGAAGGTTAATGAGATAACTGCTAGAGTGTGTAACAGAGTTTATGAAGTTGACGTTTAGCAATGGCAGCTGTATTATTATTGTTGTTATTATTATTATTATTGTGGTTAGGATTTTGAAATACTCAGCCTCATATTCATGCCCATTTACATCCCACAGCTCTGGTTTAGTATTCTTACTCCTCCTATTTGAATTCTTGAATTAGTCTCCTGGCTCACCTCCTGCTTTTAATCTCACCTGTCTTTAATTCTTGGTGGAATTATTTTAAAATACAAACCTGATCATACTATATCTCTGTTTAAGAAAGGAAATTGAGATGTCGCTAATTTTCATGAGCACCTATACGCACGAAGCATGTTTCATATGTTCACATAATTTCTCTTATTCCTTATAAGCCTAGAGAGGAAAACTTTCCATTTCTATGTTAGGAGATGAAGAGTTCAAAATTCAGAGAAATTAAGGACTTTCACAAGTAGTTGGCAGAGTTGAGATCATAAGAGTGCAGAGCTTGACTAGTGATTACAGGATGAAACAGAAACTTCTTAGAACGGCACGGAAGGTATCCTATCTCTTGATCTGATCCTGACTTTAAAGTTACCAGCACCTCCAGCCTCTCATGGCCCTGGGATGAGTCCGGTGTTTCTGTGCTTTCACAAAGGCTGCTTCTTCTGCTAGTATGTTTCTCCAACTCTTTCCCCTGAACACCACTGACTGATCTTTTTATGACTCTGCATCAAGAGACGACTCTTTGAAGCTTCCCTGGAATCAGACAGAATCTTTCTTATTCCTGGCTCCCAGGGTAACCCATGCTTGAACCTGCACAATTATTCCAACCCATATTACTATTGTGAGTAGATAAGTTTGCCTCACCCAGAGACATTTGTTCTAAGGGGAAGGAGTTAAGCCTTGTCTGTCTTTGTGACCCCAGTCCCTAGAACAATGACCAGCACTCAGAAAAGTCTCAATAAATATGTGATGAAGGAATCAACAACTGCATACATGAAAACAGCAAACAATGAAACTCAGCCCATAGTTCCAGTTGAATTTTACCCAGACTCTGATCATAAAGGAAATTTAAAGCCATGTCTTCATCCACTTGAATTTTCTAGTTGAGGGATAAAATCTACAAAGAAACAATCCATGAGACAAAATAACTCAATCAGTACAGGTATTGTTTTTGTTACAGTTGGTAATCTAACTTTATTTTGTAATTTCATTGCATAGATGACTAATTATTATACTGCAAATTTCCCCCAATACTGCAAAGCAACTAACTAAAATGATTTTACAAATTCCTAATTTAAGAAATCCTTTTGGCCAGGCACAGTGCTCACACCTATAATCCCGGCGCTTTGGGAGGCTGAGGTGGGAGGATCTCTTGAGCCCAGGAGTTCAACACCAGTCTGGTAAACCTAAGAAGACCCATCTCTACAAAAAATTAAAAGGTTAGCCTGGCATGGTGGTGCTTGCCTGTAGCCATAGCCACTTGGGAGACTGACGGGCAAGGATGCCTTCAGCCCAAGAGGTCAAGCCTGCAGTGAGCTGTGACTGTGTCACTATACCCTAGCCTGAGCAACAGATCAAGAGGCTGTCTCAAAAATTTTTTTTTTCCTGAGCAATATTTATCTATAAGTATATGGAGAAAGATGCAAAATCAATTAAAGCAAAGAAAACATATGTAACTTTACATAACATACATACATAACATACATAACATAAAACATACAAACTTTTACATAACAAAAAAACATACATAACATTAACTTGTATATAAAACTGAAAAATAAGAGAAAGATGAATATAAATCATATTCATAAATATATGTGGAAAATAGGTAAAATGAGTAATAGTGGTTATAAAAAGGTTATGTGGGTCATCCTGGAGGTGGGTTTAGAGAACGAGAATTTTCAGGACTTTGGAGGGCTAGGACGCAAGCTCTCCCAGAAGTAACTAAATCTGACACTTCTGGTGACTTCTCTTTCTTAAAATATTTGAATGACTTTGTAAGAAAGCCTAATGATTCACTATCTTTCTTTTTTCTTCTGTAAAGTACCTGGAAGGCCCTACAATTCACCCACTCTGCCCTCACTAAGTCTCACTTTCACCCGATGCACATATTGTGGCTGCTTGGCTCTTCCTCCCCCTCATTAAAACTTAATTCATACAGTCTGGGTGGAATCACAAATGAGTCTACGTATTTCTTTTTTCTCAGCAAAAACAGCTCATTCTACTCAGTTTGAGGAATCCTAAATAGATCAAACACCAAGAGCAGGAATTTATCTCTACAGAAGTCAAGTAGAGTTAGGAGAAGATGCCTAAGTCTTTAATAAAATTGGCTTTATTTTCCTGTAACATCATCTCTGGAATAAAAGACATTATATACATGCAAATAAATACACACATACATACATACTTACATGCATATTAAGGAACACTTTTTCACTTGCTGATTCATACCTGGCTTCCTAGTAATGGTCTGTGTGTTCCAGAATGTCAAAATTAAATACGTAATTTTCATTAATGAAGAACTCCATTTTTCAAATTAAGCTCAATGTGACATATGACAGCACACCTCTAATTCAGTGTTTTATGCCAATACTTGCCTCTCTCTGGAAATAATGAGAGATCTCCACATGGCAGTCTCCTGGGGAAGTGATTTGGTCGTGAGTGACAGAGAGAAAGGAAATAAGCTGAGTGGATAATGCAGGAAGGAGTCACAGGCTTTGCTTGACAGGGTATTAATCTGAAGGTTTTTTTTATCCTCATGCCAGTTTATAATGATGATGTGGTAACTGATGAATGTAGTCTATTTTAATGGGATGCTGTGTTTTTAAATGTCTTCACCATTCTTTACGTTCATGTTGATTTCATGCAGTACTTCCGTATAGTGTGCTTCATTATAATACACTGTTTTGGTTACTAGCACTACTTGAGATAATAGAATGAAATCAAATTAGGAACTTTGAAGCACGGGGAATTGAAAAGGAAAACTTACATACTGTTTGTCTCATGTCGAGGGGCATAAAATGGTTTTCTAAAATAAGAAAGAAAGACATACAGAAATAAAATTTTTTAAAGGGAAATAAAAAAGGAAAGAAGGTAAAGAACGAAAAGAGGGAGAGAGGAAGAAAGAAAGAAGGAAGGCAGTCATTTCATGTTGGTTCACAGAAGTGAGAGAGTGTATATAGCACACAGGCAGTAATAGAAAATAAAGCTTAAACTAGAACATTATCCCTACAGTTGAAATGAAAGCAAGCATTTCTGCCTTCCTCTTCCACCACAGAAACCAGTAATATCCTCTCAAGTTAATAGGCCTTTCACTCAATTCAGATATTCAAAATTTGTGTTGCAATTATTTGAGGAGGAAAATTATAAGAAGCTCATGCAAATATCATTAATATTGGAGTAATTTTACAAAAAGTCCAAGGGGGTTTACAGGCCATCACTGTAACAAGAGCTGTTAATGAGGTTTCAAATGCCTGAAGTCAAAATTTCTTTATGGGAAAACATGACATCACAAATAGTAAACCAGCCTGTCTTGCATGAACTATGGCTTTGAATGCTCTTACTCTTTGCATGCTATTTTTGCAGTGATGGTGAGTTTCTGGACTGTAGCTACTAATTCACATATTAGTGTCTCTACATCTGGACCACATCAGCAAATACAAGGCATTAAGATATTCACTACCCCTCACTAGTATCACTGACATGACTAAATAGGCACATCACTCTTCTCTGTTGAGGTCAAATTTAACCCTTTAATCTTTGGTATCACAGTTTGCCATTATCAGCTGAATAGATGTGCTATTGGAATCAAATGTATTTGCTACTCAGGGTCTAGAATGGTGACTTCTTGAGGTCAAAGACTTGTCTTAATCTATGTTAAGCCTGCCAGAGATGATGGTGATGATGATGATGATGGTGATGAAGATAATGACAATGATAGTACTTTCAATTCATTGAACATACATAATATAACTGGTACTAGGATAAACTGAAAGTTTTACAAAAATAACACATGATTGTGGTCCTTATGGAATTCATGAATCTGACTATGGAATTCTGACTATGGAATATACATATATATATATATGTATGTATGTTTATATACATTGATATATAATATATAATGTATTTTATTGCAAGGAAATATTAGTTACTTAACATTTCATGATTAAAGATGATGTACTTTCTGCATGGAAACAAGATATATACTCTCACTATGTCTATTAAACATTTTATTGGAAGTTCTATCCAGAGCAATTAGGCAAGAAAAAAGATAAAAAACATTCACATTGGAAACAAGTAAAACTGTCTCTATTTACAAATTTCCACATGAAAATCACAGAGAATTTATTTTTAAAATGATTAGAATTAACAAAGGAGTTCAGCATGGTTCCAAAACATAAGATCAAAATACAAAATTCAGTTGTACTTTTATATACCAGCAATAAACAATCTGAAAATGAAATTAAGAAAATATTTCCACTTATAATGGCATTAAAAATGTAATGCACTTTGAAATAAATTTAATTAAAGTGCAAGCCTTGTACACTGAAAACTACATATCATTGTTGTTGAAAGAAATTAAAGAAGATATAAATGAATGGAAAAAATTCTGTGTTCATGGATTGAAAGGCAAAGAAGAGTAATACCAATCTTCCACAAACTCTTGCATAATAGAGAAGAGAATGGAATATTTCTCATTAAATTTAATAGAACCAGTAATACCCTGATATCAAGAGTATGTAGCTGAAAAATGAAGGGCAATACTTATATAAAGACCATAGTCTCTATAAGAAAACTATACTCCAGTATATCTTATAAACACAGAAGTTAAAGAACTAAAAACAAATCTTAGCAATTCAAACCCATCAATATATGTAAAAGAGAAAAAATAATGTATTATGTTTAAGTGGAGTTAATTAGAGGGGTACACGATTGGCTGAACACTTTAAAGTCAAATAACTGTGGGACTGTAAACTAGTTCAACCATTGTGGAAGTCAGTGTGGCGATTCCTCAGGGATCTAGAACTAGCAATACCATTTGACCCAGCCATCCCATTACTGGGTATATACCCAAAGGACTATAAATCATGCTGCTATAAAGACACATGCACACGTATGTTTATTGCGGCACTATTCACAATAGCAAAGACTTGGAACCAGCCCAAATGTCCAACAATGATAGACTGGATTAAGAAAATGTGGCACATATACACCATGGAATACTATGCAGCCATAAAAAATGATGAGTTCATGTCTTTTGTAGGGACATGGATGAAGCTGGAAACCATCATTCTCAGTAAACTATCGCAAGGACAAAAAACCAAACACCGCATGTTCTCACTCATAGGTGGGAATTGAACAATGAGAACTCATGGACACAGGAAGGGGAACATCACACGCCGGGGACTGTTGTGGGGTGGGGGGAGGGGGGAGGGATAGCATTAGGAGATATACCTAATGCTAAATGACGAGTTAATGGGTGCAGCACACCAACATGGCACATGTATACATATGTGACAAACCTGCACATTGTGTACATGTACCCTAAAGCTTAAATAATAATAAAATAAAATAAATAAAAATAAAAATAAAGTCAAATAACCTACAAGTTATATTGAATCTAAAAATTTGATTATCTTAATATAGGTAGAAGACAACATTTGACAAAGTATAATATACATTTAGGACAAAAAAAGGTAACCAACTATGAGAACTATGGGAACGTCCTCAACCCAATTTTTTTAAAAGGCTTCTACAAAACAACAATAGCAACATATTCTACAACTCAAATCATGATTTTCTACCAAGATCAATAATTAAGGCAAGAATGTTTATTCTTACCAATGTCTTTTAGCATTGCAGGTTCTAGCCAGTTCAGTAAGACAAGGCCAAGGAAGAAACAGTGTACAGGTTGCAAACTGAACGTTAAAACTGTCTTTATTCACAGATGATAGGTTGTCCATGTAGAAAATTCTAAGGAACACATGAAAAATGTACTAGAAATAAGTGAATTTAGCAGAAGTATACATTTTCTATGTTCTATAACACATTACCACAAATTTAGTGTCTTAACAAAGCCAACATTTGTCATCTTATGATTTATTAGAGTCAAAAGTACAATCATGGCCAGCTGATTCTACCATGTAGGTTTTCACAGGCTGCAATCAAGGAGGCAGACAGGGATGGGTTCTCATCTGGGGATTCAGCTAGGAAAATATCCACTTTCCCATTCATCTGGTGTTGGCAGCATTCAGTAGCTTGAAGTTGACGAATGTATGACAACTTGCTTTATATAAACCAGCAAGAGAGAGACTAAGACAAGCCTGATAGCAAAAGAAAGTCTTACATAATATAATGTTATCATGAGAGTGACGAACATCATCTTTGCCAGATCACGTTGCTTAAAAGTAAGCTGCAGTCCAACCCATGCTGGAAAACCAGAAATCACTTTCAGTCTTCTAAAAAATCTTTAAATTTAACCACTTAGAAGAAATATACCAGTTCTTTGAAAGATACAAACTACCAAAACTCCCTAAAAAAGAAATAGATAACCTGAATAGTCCTGTATCTCTTAAAGATATTGAATTTGTAGTTAGAAATGAAAGAGGAGACATTACAACTGATTCCATAGAAACAAATTTTCAGAGAAAATGATCATAAGGGATTACAATGAATAATTATTTGTCAGTGAACTGGGCAGCTTAGAAAAATTGTATAGATTTTTAGAAGCATAAAATCTAACATCATTGAATCTCTATACTTAGTATAGAGATTGACTCATTAATCAAAAACCTCCCAACAAAGAAATGCTAAGGGACCAGATGACTTCATTGTTGATTTTTATCAACCATTTAAAGAAGAATTAATGCCAACCCATCTAAAACTTTTTCATAAAATGAAATGGAGGCCAGGTGCAGTGGCTCACGCTTGTAATCCCAGCACTTTGGGAGACCCAGGCAGGCGGATCACGAGGTCAGGAGATCAAGACCGTGATGAAACCCCGTCTCTACTAAAAATACAAAAAATTAGCTGGGCATGGTGGCGGGCACCTGTAGTCCCAGCTACTCGGAGAGGCTGAGGCAGGAGAATGGTGTGAACCCGGGAGGCGGAGCTTGCAGTGAGCCGAGATTGTGCCACTGCACTCCAGCCTGGGTGACAGAGCGAGACTCCATCTCAAAAAAAAAAAAAAAAAAAATGAAAAGGATATCCAGGAGAACATTAAGAGAATCATACACCATGACCAAGTAGAATTTATCCCTGAGATGCAACATTAACATATGAAAGTGAATTAATGTGAAATACCACATTAACAAAATAAAGGATAAAAATTATACGATCATTGTAATAGGTGCAGAAAATTCAACACCATTTTATGTTAAAAACTTTCAATAATTGAATAGAAAGTGCCTCAAAATAATAAGGCCCATATATGAAAAACTCATATATGCAATGGTGAAAAACAGAGTTGTTCCTTTAAGATCTGAAATGAGGCAAAGATGCCCCCATGCCCCCTTTCACATCTATCCAACACAGAACAGACATTCTAGCCAGAGCAATCAGGAAAGACAAAGAAATAAAAGACATTCAGATCAGAAAGGAAGTATTAAAATTGTCCTTGTTCACAGATCACATGATCTTATATGGGGAAAGCCATAAATATCCTTTTTTTAAAAAAAAGCTGTCAGATTTAATAAATGAATTAAGTGAAGTTACAGGATACAAAGCCAACATGCAAAAATCAGTTGTATTTATAAACATAAAAAATAGACTATCTAAAAGAAAATTAGTAAATAATCCCATTTACAATAGCACTAAAACATAAAATAGGAATAAATATAACTAAGGAGGTAAAAGGGTTGTACACTAAAATCTGTAAGACACTGATGAAAGACATTAGAAAAGACATGAATATTTGAAAGACATTCAGTGGTCATGAATTGGGAGACTTATTATTGTTAAAATGTCCATATTATCCCCAAGCAGTCTACAGAATCAAAGCAATCCCTATCAAAATCTCACTATTTTTACAGATATAGAAGAAAACAATTGTACAATTCTTATGGAGCCACAAAAAAAGATGAACAAAGCTGGAAGCATTACACATTTTGATTTTAAAATATATTACAGATGTGCAGTAATCCAAACAGTATGGTACTGGCATAAAAACAGATATGTAGATCAATGGAACAAAAGAGAACCCATAAACAAATTCACACATACATTGTCAGTTGATTTTTGATAGGGAAGACAAGAATACACAATGGGGATAGCATAGTCTCTTTAACAAAAGACTTACTTGTAATGGATTATCCATTACAAGACTTATTTGTTGCACAGCAAACAAAAGAATCAACAGAGTGAAAAGGCAACCTATGGGATAAAAGAAAGTATTTGCAAACCATGTATCTTAGAAGAGGTGAATCTCCAAAATGTATAAGTAATTCCTGCAACTCAATAGCAAAATACTAAAAAATAAGAATAATAACTCTATTTTAAGATGCTCTGAGAACTAGAAAAAACTTTTTTTAAAGAAATATTTACAAATAGACAATAGGTATATGAAAAAATACTCAATGCCACTAATCATCAGGTAAAAGGAAATCAAAGCCATGAGATATGATTTCACATCTGTCAGGATGGCTACTGTAAAAAAAAAAAAAGAAAAAGAAAAGAAAAGAAGTGTAGGTGGGAATGTAAAGAAATTAGAATAGAATACTTGCACACTGTTTCTGAGAAGGCATAATGGTGTAGCCACTCTTGCAAAGAGTATGACGTTTCCTCAGAAAATTAAAAATAGAACTACCATATGATCCAGTAATCCAATTTCTTGGTATTATCTACAAGAAATGAAATCAGAATCTTAAAAACATATTAGCACTACCATGTTTATTGCAACACTATTCACAATAGTAAACATGTGGAAATAACCTAAAAGTCCATTGAGAGATGAATGGATGAAGAAAACTTGTATATACATGCATTAGTATACTATTCAACCTTTAAAAAGAAGGAAATTCTTCAATATGCAAAAACATGGATGAACCTTGAGGACATTATGCTAAGTGAAATAAGCCAGTTTCATGATAAAAACCCATCAGAGAAAAAAAATGCTACTAATTATACTTATCTAGGGCATCTAGAATAGCCTAATTGATAGAAGCAACGAGTGGAATATTGGTTGCATCTATTGTCAATAATACTATATTATACACTTGAAATTTTCATGGAAGAGTCGATCTCATGTGGTGTTCTTAACCACAATAACATTTTTAAATATAAATTAAGAAAAATAAGGAAATTTGAAGACTATACTACCTGAATCCAAAATTTAAAGTAACAACAATCTAGACCTCAAGATATTTACTTAAGAACAGACAATTAGATGAACAGATGAGAATAAAGATTCTAGAAATAAATATTTACAAAATCAATTGTCAAAACTCATGAAATTGAACAGTTAAGGTGTATGCATTTTATTGTAAGTAAAATGATACCTCAATACAATACAAGAAAAAATATCTAAGTAAGAAGCAGTGGGTACCTGAATTGGGTGAGACAGAATTTACTTCTTTGGTTCAGGTCACCATTGAGTTTTGCTTCTGTTATTTTCACAGCTGGTAACCCTACTTGAAGTCTGTTCATATTTGTTTATCATCTATAGTTATCTGCTTAAAAAGCATTTAATGTTTCCTCCCATCCTCCAGGATTATATTGAAAACCAATGAGAAGCTAAGAATTTTTATTATCTAGAATTTTCCTCTGCCTCCAGTCATCCCATCTTCTCTTACTGCAGCCCTACTCAACTCCTTGATACACGTGATAGACTCTATGTCATTTTGCTTTCTCTCTCTTCCCAATATAATGAGCAATGCTTATTTCATCCTGTTTTCCCAGCACAGTGCCAAAGATGTCATGGATGCTTCCTGAATTACTGCAAATACATCTACCAAATATAGTAGGTCCTGGGCTACAAATAAGCGCCAATGTCAGTGCAGCCTCTGATCTTTCTCTTGTGTCTTGCACTGGTGACGACTGTCAGTCACTATTACTATTACTGTCACTTACACATACAGGCAACTAAGTGACCAGATCCAGGTTTGTACCTGATTGCTTCTCTTACTATCTTTTTATTGGTTCTTGGGTGTTCTAGGAGTATGAAGGCTAGTCTACATTTCCAGAATCTAGTTTAATAGAATGGCATTTCATTGTTTGTCGCACTTCCTACTTATTTCTATGTCTCCCTCCAAACATCTGGAAACTGGTGCCCGGGATAAAACCATAAAGCAGAGCAAGCAGGGGAAAAACAGTGAAATACGGGCTCCCATATGCATCACAATTCTGGAAAAGTGCCAAAACATTGGACAATGTCCAACAGCAGGACGTTTAATTCCCAGATTCTTACAATTTTTGAGCTAGAACTTCTGTGTTAACCCTAAAAGCCCTTTACTTTCTAACCATAATAAAGTAGCATCAATATGGTTAGTTGAGTATTCTACCATCTGAATCTTTGTATGGGCTTCTTTTCTCTGCCAGAAATTCCCTTACTCAATTTTACCTTTTTTTTTTTTTCTATCAATGTTAAGTTGTCTTTAAAACTTCAACTCAGATGTCTCCTCTTTCATGAAGCTTTAATACATACATATTTTAAATTTTGGGTTCTTCTGAATTGAGTTGGCTGGGTTGGCTGCCCCTCTACGATCATATAGCAATGCCTTGTGGTTGGAGCACCTAACTCATTCTATTATAATTGCTTTTTTTTTTTTTTTTTGTCTGTCATTCCCCCTAGACTGTGAAGTCCTGGAGGGCAGGGATTCTGCTTTATCGATCTCTGTTTTCCTGCCCAGTACCTAGCCTGGTGGATAGTGTGCAGTTGATACAGCTCTGGGAGGAAGGTATTGTGTGAAGGACTGATAAATGCAGGCAGTCTGATTGTTTGAATTTTAAAACATCAATTTTGTACTAATCATGGTTGAGCCATCAGTGGCAAACCTAACACTCTGCTCTGAGAAAGATGGTACAAAATAATGATGACACACATACCTCAAAAAAGTGCTTGTCCAGGGAAATAATTTCTCACTTGTGAGATTTTCAGGGTTATCTTGCAAGTCAATTAATGTGTGTTTCTAATTAGGATGCTTAATAAAGAGCAAGTGCTTGCTTTTGAGCTTCTGTTCTCATTTCTCATTTATTTTTTGAATTTCTTGTCTTGAGATGGCCCTCCTAGGTAATCCCAGATAAAACAATGATCTATCACTTCTAGTTATGATGTTCAAATATGTAATTGCAAATATTGAAAAAGAAATAAAATTCTGAATACTATGCGATATTTATTTCATATGTCCTTGTATATCTCATTCCAGGGATTATACTGCTTAAAGATTCATAAATAGTTTTTCTTCATTTCCTCTGTTGAGGTCTATGAGGTCTATAAGGTCAGATTTGATTTGCGCTTGCCAACGTCTAAATTGGTTCCAATACCATTTCAACTGATGTGTTATTCTTAATTTATTCATTTATGAATGTTTAAGCTGTCTGACCTAGTATTAATTTACGGGCCTTATGTCAAGACATTTTACTGTGTCAGAGTCAATTCTTGGAATATTGAATGTGCTTCACAGGATAAACATAAAGAATGTTTATATAAACTCCATTTTATGATGTACTTGCCCTGACTTTATTTTCTTGTTGATGCAGTTTTTCTCTGAACTCACCTGCAGAATTTGCTATTAAAAATCCAATCAGATGGAGATTAGAAATGAGTGGGAATAAACATGATGGCTAACTGTGGCTGTGTGTTGATTCAGAATCAAACTTGCTAATTTTGAAAATTGATCACTCACAAGATGATGTCTGATTGATTGTCATCATCCAATCAGTAAATTAAATGCTAAAAATAGCCAATAATTGATTAGGTAGTAAGTAGTTTTTGTTCATTCTTTTTGTTTTGCTTTGCTTTGCCTTATCCTGCTTTTCTTGCAAATTTTATCCAAGACAATATATCCATTAAAAACATATTAATTAGGAAAAAGTGCCTTTATCTGTAAAGCATCTATATATCTACCACATTCAGTCACTATTAATATTGTGTTGTAGAATATTTCGTATATATGTACACACAGATTGAGCATCACAAATAAAAAAAAATCTGAAATTCAAAACAACCTTGGTCCCAAGCATTTTAGATAAGGGATGCTCAACCTCTATGTCTCTGTGTGTGTGTGTGTGTGTGTGCATGTGCACATATGTGTACATGTTTGTGTGTCTGTATATGTATATGGTGCTGCATAAGGTATACAAGTACATTTTATCCTATTATCATTTTTACCATAAAAATTTTTATGCACCGTCAAAATATTTTACTAATGTACTATTGATAGCCATTTAGAAGTCTTCATAACAAGATTTGTGTTTATAAATAATTGCATACATCTATCTTGTTTTGTAGTAATACTTTAGAATATATTCCCAAATGTGAATTTAATGCTGCACAGGTTATTAACATATGAAAGAACTTTGGTACACGTTGGCAAATGGATTTCAAGAATTAATATAGACCGCCTCTGATACGACTATTTTTATTTAAATTTATGACTTAATTCTTGCATGACCTGAACTTAGTTTCTGAAAAGCATAATTTCAACAAGAAATCATCCTGACCCACTTTTTACTTTTACTCATTTAAATCATGTTGTGGGATATCAGGAATTTGCTGAGAATTCCCTTCGACTGGGTGAATGCTTGCAAAAGGCCACACCATTCTTGGACTGTAGTATAGTGTGCTGGATAGAGCCAGGCTAAGGATTCAAACAGACCCAAGTTTTCATAACAGATCTAATATTTACAAATAGTGTAAGTTCTGCAAATTACTTAACCTCTGGGAAAACCAGATTCCTCCTTTGTAAAATGGATATTCATGTTTTTCTCCTGCATTCATACACTCAATTATTTATTCAAAAACATGAGTTGAGTTACTTCTATCATCTAGGCATTATTCTAGGTGTTTGAGATGGAGGAGTTAACAAAACAATCAAACATTTTGGCTTCATGGAGCTGACAGTGCAGTGGGAGAGAGAGACAATAAAGAGATAAAAACATAAGAAATAGAATGCTGTGAAGAAAAATTACAAAGAGTGAAAACAGAAGCCTGGGAGGCCTTTCACATGTAGCCAAGGGAAGGTAGTTCTGAGGGGTATATTAACTGCAAGGGATCCACCCAAATGAAGTGACTCAATGAAGCTATGGGCATATCCAGGGCAACTTCCTCTCCCCACTCTGGTATTTGTGTGTTTCTTTGGTCTGGCTCACCAACAGAAGAAGGTTTTGGAGCAAAATGAGATTAATTCATATTACTGGTCTTGAGAAGACACTTAAATTGGTCAAGTCCTCTCTCAAGATGTTTCTTTCCTTTCCCTGTTGATTCCCTACATTTCTGGGAAAGAAGCTAGATGAATTGAATGGAGGTGCTCGCTGAGAATCCAGCTCATTCCTTGTTAGAATGTATTAGAAAATACAGGTTAAATGCAGATTGATGGACTCCAGACATGGAATGTAAGGCAATGTGGTGTCTGAAATGTGTGTGTCTAAATTTGGGCCTGCTTACTGATGAGGATGTAAGTTGGAGCAAGTGACCTCTCCTTTTGTAATCTTATTACTCTCATCTACATAATGGTGTTGACAACATCCACTTTTCCTGGTTGCTGTGGAGATCAGATAAAATAGTTAGTGCCGAGCACAGACAAATAATAAAGGATTGGTAACTATTGTTATTATTGCTATGAATAATCTGAATGAAGTCTATATTTTATCACTTTGACACCTCCTGAGAGCCTTTTGAGGCATTGTGAAGAATGATGTTGGAAGCCCTGGATACTGTTCAGGGGAAACACCTCATTTTACTTTTGAGAAAACTGGCTCACAGGGATGGCCCGGTCAATCAAGTGCCTAAATGTCTCCTTCTTCCCAGCACAGCCTCTCACCACTGTGGAATTCCTGGATGTCTCTTAATCTTTGTAATTATGCCTTTACTGGCACTCCTATCTAGCAATTTCCAAACTTTTAGATGCCTAGTTTCTCGTTAAAACACTACAGTGTGCCCAAGCTGACAGCATCACCTTTGCATATGCTTTTTGTCAGGATTCTGAAGAGCTTCTTTCTTGCTGCTTTTTGCTCCTAATTATGGCCAGCTGTAAACTAATTAACCTCTTTAGGTGCCTCCTGGGAGGTGAGAGTGCTTGGCAGCCAGGACAATGGCAGCACTGCAGCTGGGAATAAATGATAACAAAGCATATTGATTCCCCAAGGCTGCTGACCATGTGATTTCCTCACCAGCTCCTTTCTAGCAGAGATAACAAAAGCAACCAAGAGCAAAGCATGGCAATGATGATGGTGAAGGACTTAAATGTTCTTAGTGTTTCAACTTTGTTCCACGGTCTAATGTCTAACCAGAGTACTCTGCAAATTAATGCAAGAATGAACTAATTAATGCATGATTGAATGAATATATGTGAGTGAATACAAAAATGCAGTGACATGGTGTAAAACCAAGTGACCCACTCAAAGGTGTCTGTGCATGCATTGTCCACCCTGTTGCAAGGGTTTAGCTAGGTCCTGGGTTCTCGGAGCTGGGCAGTGGATGTAAAGAGAAAAGGCAAGGGGTTGTGACCCTCAAGGAATGTGAACTCTGATTCAAGGGATAAGAGAGTAATTCCACTTCCAAACTCCTGTGAAGAGGCTGGCTCTGTGTTTTATGTGTTTTGTTCTTAAACTGATGTCTCTTTCACCTTTTCTGTGTGTGTGTATTTATGTGTATGTGTATTCTTTTATTTCTAAACTTCTTTTTTCTCTTTAAATTTATTTGAATTTCTTCCCTTCCAGCTGCTTCTGGGAAGAGGTCATGCCTTGTATAACATGGTATCTTAAGATGCTTTTATTGGAATTTGTGCATTAAAGGTAATTGTATTGTTCTACTGCTGGGTAGAAGAATAAAAAAATTTTCTCCTCTCCCCTGAGTATCACCTATGAACTGACGTTTTAAGGCTACTGGAGTGGGGAGTGTGTACCTTTGCACAAAATCCTGAAGCATAAAGGTCTAACTACATTTATTTCTTTGAGGAAATGTAAGCAATTTTTGACCTCAGTTTCTATAAATACAATAAGGGCATGCCCCTTCTTGTCCCTTTTCAATGTTGAAAGAACTTCGGATGATGTACAGAGTTCTCACCTCATTAAGCCCCAGACTCCCTCAGATATCACTTAATCTTCCTGTCTGCTCGTGAGACAATGCAGGCCCAAATGATTGAGGTGAGTTGTCCAAGATCCCAGGCTGTGTGGCGGATAAATGGTGTTAAATTTAATCTACTGCCTTTCTTGTGATATTCTGGAACAAGAACCTCTTACTCTATTAGTTAAAGTCTAACAAATAAAGAGAATTTGCTTTCTTGTTTTGGTTGGGCATATTGGGTTCAATATGATCTCACTGGGCATATTGTATCAAAAGAACTTCTCTTTTAAAAATATAAAAAAGATATACAAATATACAGGATACATACAAAAGCATACAAAATATATGCATCAACATACACAGTAATTATGCTTTGTGAAAAGCTTAATCATATATGTTGACTTTGTAGCATTTCAGAATTTATCCTCTAGATGCTTTCTACATAATTGATGTCACCAGATGCCTTAACTGTAGTTAGACAGTCCATGAAGAATTGTCCCAAATGGAAATTTCACTCTATTATGTTTATAAAATAGAGAAATAACACTCTCTCTATATATATGTGTGTATATATTTTTATATATAATTATTAAAGTGAATATTAAAATATACAATAATTTAATGACATTTCTCATTACTTTTCAATGCTCCCTGGACCAAGTTTTATTTCTAGCCTGATTCTAACACGTTTTGAAACTTAGCGGTTCCCAAACTAGAGTTCCCAAGAACACAGTCTGTGGAGTATTCCTAAATATATTGCTAAGACAGAAATCCCAAATTAGTTTGAGACATACAAGATTAGACAAATTTGAACAAGTCCATTTTCTGTGAGACTGCTGAATCTTTAATCTCAATACTGACATTATGAAATCTCAAATAGGGTATTATATGCTATGATTTCCAAATTTATTTGACCAGTACTCTGTACCCTTGGAATATGTAATAGAATTTTTGGTTTTTAATATATGCTACAAACTGAGGAAGTCTGGCCCAAATATTCCTGTGGACCTTGGCTTATCTGAAGCTCTAATACCCTGTGCAAATTTTATTTGCTTTGCCTGATTAAGGAGATGACTGTGGCATCTCTTCATTGTCCTCCATATCGCAGACACGGTGGACCCTGATGGCAATTCCTATGTGGCAGGCAAGCTAGGTCGTATTTAGATCTCCCACAGTTCTCAGGAAATACCTTAGGATACCAACCTTCTTTGTAACTTCCCGAAGTTCCTGAGTGTTTTTTGTTTTTGTTTCTTTTTCTCTCCCACTTCTAGGGAAGAAGAATGAAGAAGATATAGGATGGTGTATTCCCATCAGCCACATTACTTTTCTGTTTTACTTTTTTTTTTTTTTTGAAATGGAGTCTTGCTCTGTCACCCAGGCTGGAGTGCAATGACGCGATCTCTGCTCACTGCAACCTCTGCCTCCCGGGTTCAAGTGATTCCCCTGCCTCAGCCTCCTGAGTAGCTGGGATTACAGATGCACACCACCACACCTGGATAATTTTTTGTATTTTTAGTAGAGACAGGGTTTCATCATGTTGGCCAGGCTGGTCACGAACTCCTGACTTCATGATCCGCCCACCTCAGCCTCCCAAAGTGCTGGGATCACAGGCGTAAGCCACCACACCAGGCTTACTGAATCCAATTCCTTTTACTCAACACGGACTCCTTGGCAGTGTGCCAAAGCCCCAGCCTGAGGTGGTATGCTGCCTCTGCTCACTCACTGACTATAGTATGAGCCTCTGACATAAGACTGAACTTGCTTTCTGATAGAAGCTACTTTGCTTCTAAAAGTCTTGAAATTGGTGAAATTCCTGGTCATACAAGACTTTTTCATGATACAAAAACAAGAGTCAATGGTCTAATTTTTTTATCTATGAAATCTTTTCTATTACTTCACAATCATGTGAGTAGTTTTATTTAAAAAATGATCTTATGGACAAGGGAATGTAGTTTTGTAGGAATAGATTAATGTAAATTAATTTTTAATTATACAAGTATAGAAAGATAACTTTAATCATTAACATTACCCTGCAAAATACTTTTGGTTTTATTATTTTTAGAAATATTATTAATGTCAAGTGTTAAAAAATCAATTCAGTTAGAAAATGCCTCACAAATATTGCTTCAATTAGTAAACATATTTTCTTGGATTAGCACTCAATCACAGGCAAACCATTGTCTTTTCATTGTTGTTTTACTTTTCTTTCCTAGAGAGGACAAATATCCCCTTTGCCGTCTTCTTCACCTTATCTATTTGCTTAGTAAGAATTTGGTATATTAAATGCTGAAATAAAGCTCTGCCGGCCCTAAGACTTGATGTATTTTCATCCTTAGAAGCAAAGCATTTGTCTGTGTTGTACCCAATGAAAAAGGATAATTAAATCTCTTAGGAATTAGTGCCTAAACATATACCTCAAATTGAATACAGTAACTTGAATACAGGGACAAGAAATAATGACTTATAATTATATGAAGTAATTTTGTAAGGACTTTAAGACGAACTGCAATATTACTGAATTTATCCTGAATTTTACTGCACATTCCATATGCAAGCAGAGATCTCATAAACTTTCTCTGACAGCCCTCTGTTCATTCCTCTGAAGGACAACTTCAGAAGTTAACGCTGTGGTTCTTTTTGTTTGCACATCTCTCTGATCTCTGTGGAATGAATGGCTGAGAAATAGATGCACCAGAGTACATTTAAGTAAAAATTTGTTAATATTTAAATAAATAAAATTTTTAATTGAAACTTGCAACCAAAGATTTCTCCGTGAATCCCCAAAATTATAACAAAAATGCTGGCTGAGAACCATACTATGGTAGAATTTTGTGTATTTTGTGCTATCAATAATTTTCTTGAATACTTACCTTAGAAATAAATGCTTACTTTTCCAAAAACATAAAATTTGTACTTATATGCAATCTTTTATTATCGTTACACTTTATTATTAAGTGTATTCAGAATACAGAAAAAGAAGAAAAATTAAGAATATTAAAAACATTATCTGAAGATCTTTATGCAGTCTCTCTCAATCAAACACACTTGCCAGTACACTAGGAAAATAGGCTGCTGATATGGTTTGACTGTATCTTCAACCAAATCTCACCTTGAATTGTAGTTGAACTTGAAGTCTGATGTTCAAGGGCAGGACGCATCCAGCATGGAAGAAAGATGAAGGCCAAGAGACTTAATGAGTCAAGTCCTTCCATATTCTTCTGCCTGCTTTATTCTAGCCACGCTGACAGCTGATTAGACAGTGCCCACCCAGACTGAGGGTGGGTCTACCTCTCCCAATCCACTGACTCAAATGTTAATCTTTTTTGTGAATGCCCTCACAGACGCAACCAAGAGCAATACTTTGCATTCGTCTATCCAATCAAGTTGACACTCAGTATTAACCATCGCAGCTGGCTTTGTGCTTGGTACATAGTAAACATTTAACATACATATAAGGTAAATCTGAATCCATATATTCAGAAGCTATTTTCAACTCTCTCTCTTTCTCTCTCTCTCTCTCTGTCTCCCTCCCTCTCTCTCTCTCTCTCTCTCTATATATATATATATATATACACACATACACCGATGGTTCTCAGTCTACAAATGGGTTACATTCTGATGAACCCACTGTATGTTGAAAATTTCTTAGGTCAAAAATGCGTTTAATACACCTAACCTACCAAATACCATAGTTTAGCCTAGCCTACCATAAACATGCTCAGAATGTTTACATTAGCTTATAGTTGGGCAAAATAGTCTAACACACAATGCCTTTTTTAATAACAAAGTGTTTAATATCTTATGTAATTGGTCAAATACTGTACTGAAAGTGAAAAAAAGTGGTTATATCAGTACTCAAACTATGGTTTCTGCTAAGTTTTTATCACTTTCACATCATTGTAAAGTTGAAAAATTGTAAGTCAAACCATTGTAAGTCATTGAAACATTTTAAGTCAGAGACCATAGGGGTGTGTGTGTGTGTGTGTGTGTACACACATACAAATACATACATACACAACACACACACACACATATATAGAGAGAGATAGACATATGCCATATTCGCTATATACAGAAATGTATAGAAATATGTATATACACACACACCTATACATTTCTGTATACACACACACACCTACATATGCAGGCATTATTAAAGAACTTTTTCAATTGAAATAGGGCATCAGGGAGAAAAGGAAGTTGGAGAAATAGCAAAAAAGAATGAGAGAAATTCTAAAAACCAAAACCTTAAGATCTGTGCAAAACTGCTGATTTTCCAATTTCAAAAAGACTTACTGGAAGGCAATCTTCCTACATTAAATTTCTAGAAATGCTTAATATTTTAAATATCTAAGGCTCCCTTGAGCTTCAACAGGAACATGAAATCAGACTTGAATTTATTACTGCCAATTACACTGAAAGAATCTAAATAGAAATGAATCATATTTTTCACGACCCATATGACAAAGCCAGAGGCATAGCCTTGTGGAAAAAGACACTATGACCCCCAAACCCCCTTTACTGTGCTTCACAAAATAGGGAGAGACAGGTAACCCACAGGGTCTTGCTGAGTTGCTATGACTAAATAGGACTGCCCCCACCAGCCTAGGTCAACTCCAGTTCAATTTCACACTTACTGCATGACTGGTAGTATTCTACAAGGCTTCGTTTAATGTTGCAAAAAGAACAAGATACAGTCCTTGAGCTACTCAGAATTACAGAGACAATATGGCTTTATGTCTAATATGCATGTTTTAGATTTGCACTGCTTGGGTTTAAATCTTTCCTAAACTCTAATCAGCTCTGAGTCATTGCCCAGGTTATTTAAGCCTCTGGTACTCTGCATGAATATAGAAATGATGATACTACATGCCTGTGTGTATGTTGTGTGTGTCTGTTTAGGATCTAATATATGTAAAATATTGCAAATTTACAGTTATGCCACAACCGTATAAATTCTTAATGTTTGACTATTTTTATCTACAAAAGTGCAAATTCCTCCTGGTTAAACTCAATAATAAGTTATCAGTAAATTGTAGCAATTATTAACAAACTGTATAGAGAGGTTGGTTTTGTCTACCAAATAACTAGAATATGCACCAATATTTTACATAATCAACAATAAAAACCTGGTAACACTGTAATTGCTTAACAGATTCTTCCTGCCCACTGCACATACGGAACTAATTCACTAGGAACATGGTATTGCACTAAAGAAAGAGTTTAATTAGCAGGAGGCTGGCCACATGGAAGATAGAGTTACTACTCAAATCAGCCTCACTGAAGGCTTGGAAATTAGAGTCATTTAAAGATAGTTTGGTGGCCAAGGGACTCGGGAATGGGTGTTGCTGATTGGTTGGGGATGCAATCATAGGGTTGTGGAAAATGCTGCCTACATGCTGAGTCTGCCTCTGGATAGGGGGACTACAGGACCAGTTGAGTCATGAGTCCACGAGGGGCCAGTCAGTTGTCAGAATGCAAAAATCTGAAATACACCTCAAAAGGCCAGTTTTTGCCTCTACAGTACTGATGTTATCTATAGAAACCACTGAGAAAATCACAAGTCCTGTGACATCTGACCACATGACTCCAGAGCAAAAAGGAATTATAAAAATTATGCATACATTTTAGCAGAACTCAGGCCCTTCCCACAAACCTCATCTCGTGTCCTTTCATTAGTCTTACAAAAGTTGTTTTGTGCCCCTAAGCAAGGAGGGGGTTAGTTTTAGGGAGGGACTATTATCATCCTTGCTTTCAAGTTAAACTATAAACTAAATTCCTCCCATGATTAACTTGGCCTACACCCAGGAATGAGCAGAGACAATCAGCCTGTGAGGGTAGAAGCAAGATGGAGTCAACCATGCTAGACTTCTCTCACTGTCATAACATTTGCAAAGGCCGTTTCAACACAATAATATTAAAAATGCTAAGTATTCACCAACATGAGATACATGCTGTCATATATCAAATAATAAGTACACATTCAGTTAAAGCAATGCTTCTCCTCTTAAATATACATATGGATTACCTGGGGGTATTATTAGAGTGCAGGCTCTAATGACCCAGTAGGTGTGGTTGGGGCTTGATCCATGCTGCCCATAGAGGACCTCACTGAACACCAGGAGCCAGAGAAACAGTTTAAGAGCAGGGGACAAGTGATTATGGCACAGTTTAGGACAGATAGGCACAAACTGAGGGCATCCTGATATACTTAGGTAAAATGGAAGATTAGACAGGAGAACAAACAAGAAGATAAGAAAGGGTAGTCCAAGAGAAGTGCCATTTTATTAGTGCTGGGTAGTAAAGGGAGAGGCTAACTGGGTCTTGTTTGGCGTAAATGGAGGCTGATTCACTGGGTGGGACTAGGATGAACTCTGGAGTCATAAATACATCCGTTTTGTGGCACCTGAAGTTTATTTTTTATAGGGGGTGGTTCTTTTAAAGAAAAAAACACGAAGTTTAAATATCAAATTCGAATGAGAAAACTAAATCCTCAATGTATATAAATTTTAAAAGTAATACAATATCATAATTATTACAATATCAAGAAAAATAACATAATTTGAGGGAATTGAACCACATGAATTCTCAACATTTTTTTTCTTATGGTTCCAGTACCCCAGGTCACAAGGAGAAGTGTCAGGGAGAGAAAGTTGAAGTACACAAATAACAACAGTTTTAATTCTCTGTGGGCAATATATGTTACCTTTGCAAATTTTACTGGCCATGTGAACATAGAGCTAAGAAAATTTGTGTAGAAAAAAACCTGGAAGCTTACACTTCATGGCCTGCAGGGTTTATCTGCCTCAGCCTGGACTTCCGTATTTTGTAATTAATAATTGCTTACGCACCAAAGCTTGAGAAAAAGCTCATTTTTTTCTATTGCGAGAGGTTATTACCATCACAATACTACCACTGACTTGCACTGAAGTATAGTTTCTTTAACGATGGAGAAAAAGTGGATTTTGAAGCATCATGCATGGTTTGAGCTTCAACCTGACTGGGTCATGTGAGCTGGCTGAGAGCATGAGCGTGCATCCTCACGTGAGCTGTCCACTGAGGCAGAATGCCCCGACTATTTTCCTAAAATTTAGGGGGCTAAACCACTGAGTTTGGAAAAAGCAGCCTTAAATATTATGAAGAAGTATCTTTAAAATAGGGCCTTATCATACAAAGGATATCAATATATCAATTTTTAAAGAGCTGTCTTATATTTTGGTCCTTTACATCTGTCACTTTTTCAAGCTTTCAAAGACAACCCTCTTAAGGACAGCTCTGGTTGAACCTGGGGTTGCTAGGAGTTGTAGCCAATGATCAGGAGAGTGTTGGTGTCTTTCTTGCCCCCTCCTCACTTCTGTTAACATCTCCCTGGGGAGTGAAGGGCTGATGCTGTCGGACTTTTTGGCATACCTGTCCTGCTACTGATGAGGAGGACAGAGAGGTCACACAGTCTGCTTAAAAGACCAACAAAATAGGCCGGGTGTGGTGGCTCATGCCTCTAATCCCAGCACTTTGGGAGGCCAAACTGGGTGGATCACGAGGTCAGGAGATCAAGACCATCCTGGCTAACACAGTGAAACCTCATCTCTACTAAAAATACCAAAAAAAAAAAAAAAAATTAGTCGGGCGTGGTGGCGGGTGCCTGTAGTCCCAGCTACTCGGGGGGCTGAAGCAGGACAATGGCGTGAACCCGGGAGGCGGAGCTTGCAGTGAGCTGAGATCGCGCCACTGCACTCCAGCCTGGGTGACAGAGCGAGACTCCATCTCAAACAAACAAACAAACAAACAAAAAAAATAGTGTCTGGTCATGAATATCATGTCAGGTTTTGATTTATTCTTAGTTCTTGTTATGGTTTACCTTTCCCCTCAAAGCAGGGGTTACTTAAATCCACTTCTGAAATCTCTACCCTACTTGCGCAATGTGTTTTGAAATTCTTCAATAGATATTTAGCGAGATCCCATTTTATGCCAGGCCTTCACAGCTGCTGAGTATTCTGCAGTCTGGTAGGAGATCCAGATACAGAGCAGGTTATTACAATGCAGTCTGACAAGAGCGATGCTTGAGATACCTATAGGGTGTGATATTAGCACAGTAAAATAAACCAGTCTTTGCTCAGACAACTCAGGGTAAACTTCGCAGAAGAGGTGATAGAGACTTGTGGCATTTGTTGTTAAAGTAAGGGGAACAAATATAAAAATGGCATGAAGTGTAGTTGGAGAAGTAGTTAGTAACAAGAATATGTAAGGTTAATACCATGGCAAAGACCATCAATGATAGAATGGATAAAGAAAATGTGGCACATATACATCATGGAATACTATGCAGCCATAAAAAGGAATGAGTTCATGTCCTTGCAGGGACATGGATGAAGATGGAAGTCATCATTCTCAGCAAACTAACACAGGAACAGAAAATCAAAGCCCACATGTTCTCACTCATAAGTGGGAGTTGAACAATGAGAACACATGGACATGGAGGGGAACATCACACACTGGGGCCTGTCAGGGGTGGGTGGGAGGCAAGAGGAGGGAGAGAATTAGGACAAATACCTAATGGATGTGGGGCTTAAAACTTAGATGAGGGGTGGATAGGTGCAGCAAACCACCATGGCACATGTATACCTATGCAACAATCCTGCACGTTCTGCACATGTATCCCAGAACTTAAAAAGAAAAAAAAAAGTATTCCAAGGTAATGAGAATTTATTGAAAGGATTTGGATAGAAGTGATTGTTTCATAAACTTCAGAATCCAATCCCGTTAGAATTGTATTGCATTAGTGCAGAAAAGAGAATTTAAAGACTTTGTTTAGAGGTAGTAGGCATGATTTTAATGAGGAACAGATGCATTCTGTATAAATGTGCAGGATAGAACCAACAGAATTAGGTATCAGATTAGATGTGGAAGGCAGAAAACACTGAAAAATCTAAAAACAAAAAATAAAAGAAGCAGAGATATGGTTTAAGTAACCAAGAGGATAATGGTACTACTTACTGATATTTAGGATGGTGGATGACAAGAAAGAGTTCAGCATCTTATATGTTAAAGTCTGAGATGGCTATAGGTCATCCAGTGAAGAAGATACAATTGATTCTTGTTATTTATCATTCTAAGTCATCAAGTTTTCGTGAACACTGAATTCATGAATACTGAACCCTGGCCCCTAGGAGAAATACAAGGCTAAGTTCCTAGTAGCTCCTGACCACAGTTTCACTAACTGATCAATACAGAACTTGGTTTTATGTGTGTTTATGTTTAAAGATTTGTTTAAAGCACATCACAGCTTTTTTGCCTGTAGGAATGCTAGAGGGCACTTAAACACTACATTTGGGGGCCAGTGGAAACAGCAAAATTACAAACAAGCATAAACATGGGAAAACATGGCACTATACAACCAAAAGGACACTTGTTTACAGTGTGAAAGATGAAATAAGAAGCCAAAACAGTGCCTTGTTCAACCTCAGCAGGGAATATGCGCATTGGGTGAAAATCACATTTTTCACTGCTTTGCATATGTCTGCAAATGGCCACAAAATTGTCACAGTATTAGAATAAATTATAATGAATATGCGAATTCACAAATACAGAATCCATGTATAATGAGAATTAACTGTATTCAAGTATAGAGCTCAGAAACATCTAGGAAGAAGATATATCTTTGAGAACCATCCACAAAATGATACTATTTCTAATGCTGAGAACAGAGGAGATCACTTAGAAAAACTAGAAAGAGTAAGGCCAGGCCCTGTACCAGATTCTGAGGGGCTCCAGTATTTAGCCCATGGAAAGCCATGGTTTCATGTTAGGTAGAGAAAATGAAAGTACGGCCAACAAAAAGCACTGAGAAAGAGGAGGAAGGAAAGAATGTGGTGCCTGGGCAGCCAAGAGCAGAGATTATTGTAAAATGGAGAGCTGTTTCCTGTCCCAAGTGCTGATAATAAGGTTAAAAAATGAAGCAAGAATTGTCTCCTTCGGATTTTTGTATCATAAATGCATCCAGTGCCCTTGACAAGAGCAGTTCAGTGGAGTGGTGGGTGGATGCCCACATTGGTCTGAGTTGAAGCACGGAATAGTAGGTGAGAGAATTGAAGCTGTAAGTATTAGTAGCAACTTCAGTGAATTTTGAAATAAGGAAGAGCAGGCAAAGGGACATATGGAGAGTGATGAGGGGCAATGGGAGGTGTATATGTACATAGAGTGAGAGAGAAAGAGAGAGAGAAACTAGGATAGTAGACCATCATTGGTCTAAAAGAACACCAAAAAATCTTTTGGATCAAGGAAAATTAAGTTTATTAGACTAACTGCCGTAAAAGAGAATGCTATCTAAACAAACTTAGTAGTTCTTCAGCACAGAATAGTCAGGGGAGAATATTTATGGGATTTTAGGATCCAGGCTGGTTGATTGACTGAGATCGGACAGAGTTTACAACATAAAAGTCTTAGATGGGTTTAATGAGAATACTGGTTACTTGAAGATTACAGGGGCCCTGTGAGAAGGAATGAGGTGGAGTGTGATCTTAAGCACCTGAAACTGACACAGGAGGGAAGAATTCTACATACTCTAGTAGCTTGAATGAGCTGAGAAGTAGATTCTTCCCCCAGGCCCTGCGGAAAGGAACTCAGCCCTACTAAGACTTTGATTCCAGCCTTGCAAAAACAATGAAGCAGAGAACCTACCTGGGTTATGTGCAGACTTTTGAGCCATGGAAACCAAGAAATAATAAATTTGTGTAATTTTAAGCCACCAAATTTGTGGTAATTTGTTATGAAGAAGCAGAAAAATAATACAACTCATCTACTTAGTACAGAATAACCTTGATCTCAAAATCTGATAAAGGCATTATAAAAAAGGAAAAATAACATCTTTCATGACCAAAGCAAAATGCTACCAAACCAGTTTCAGCATATATTAAAAAACTATCTTATATTATCTCTATTAAATTGGGATTATTTCAAGAATATAAACTCGCATGTCATTCATTTGATGAGCAATCCATTAATTCAACACATTAAGATAACAGAACAAAAATCTGATGGTAATTCTAAAAGATGCCTATTATCGTAGCTTCTGTTCAACTATTTATTGATGGTACTAACCAGGCATATAAGCCAACAAAATTAAGCAATGGCATAGAGACTGAAACAAAAGAAATGAAACTTTCTTTACTCACGGATGATTGCCTAGATAGGTGATTGAAAATAAATCTATGTTTGGGCAATTATAATTAATAAATTAATAAATTTAGCAAAGTTGTTGAACATAAAAATCCACATGTAAAACTGAATTTCATTTTCATATACTAATAAAATAATAGAAAATAAAATTTAAAATAAGATAGCATTTACAATAGCATCTAAGATTGTTAAACACCAAAGAATAGAACTTGAGAAGATCATAGGAGATTACAATGCAGTACAAAATATTATTGAGATAATTTTAAAGGCATAAATATATGAAATATTATACAAAGATACAAAGTTCACAGATTCAGAAATTCAACATTGTAATAATGTCAAGCCTCAAATTGATCTGTAATTAATGTAGTATACTTAGAATATGTAGAATATGTATATGTAAAGGAGAAAATAGAATGATAGATATAACAGAATGTACTATTATATGATATATCTGTATATTATCTTGCTATATGGAATTGTATATTATTATTATAGTACTATAAACCATAGTTTGACTTTGTTCAATCAGTCCTATAACATCTGCGAGATGATTTGTTGGTCTACAGTTACTTTTTCAACCTTAATGAACTATTTTCAAAAAATTTTCATTGTGAAGTTATAATAAAACGAAAAGCACCCAAAACCCCATAAAACTATGCAATACATTGTTTTTTATGCCAGAGTAAGTACTTTCTGCAAATGATTAGTTTGAGAGGGATTCCAGTTCATTTTGGTAAATATACACTACTGCACTCTCTCGTTTTCTCTCTCTTATGTGCACACACACACAATTTAAGTGGTCGACGTATATCGAGGCTTTTCATTCATGCATTTAATTCATGTTTTTACTCCCTGAAGATGAGAACATCAGGGTGCATTGGATTATTGCAGTGCATGTCACAGAAGGAGCCTTTAGAGATTAAAGATGTACCTTATTCATGTCAAAGGAAATTTGAGTGGATGTTGACTCTCATGGCAAATCCAAGTTAGAGAAATATTTACCACTTTTGAGATCTTGAATTATATTTTAGTATTTGGAGTCAAGGAGCAGAGAAAGCAAAAAAGTCAACAAATAAGTTGCTTATTACAAAGCAACCTAAGAAATGTGATAAGTTGGTCAAATTGGCTCTCAGTGACCTGTTTCTCTTAAGGGTAGAGTGGATAGAAGTGTGGAAGGGATGCTCTTGAACACCGCAAAATTATTTTAAAGTGAAAACAAATATTTAAAAGGAAGTATTAAGTGCATGACATTATTATGGCAATCGATTTAAGTGTCATTTTATGTTTTTCTGGGGAAAAATTGAGTCAACATAGTATTAGAAAGCAATAATGCGGATTCTTAATATATGAGTATAAAATAGCAATATTTGAATTTTATGGCTTTTCTATGGAAATACTATATATCAGATTGTACTAGAAAGTGAAACAAATAATCTATAAAAACTGAGTTGAAATATAGTAGTTTAAATAGTCTTTTTAAAAAACTCTGCTTACTTATTTTACAGCTCAGCTCAGTCTTTCTCTTACACACACACACACACACACACACACACACACACGAACAAAATATATATAAACCGACTTTCAAGATCATCTCCCTATGGACTCATTGGAACATGCCATATCGTTTTAGAACATATTTAAATTCATTTCTACTTGAGAAAAACCTGTGCAAATACCTGAGGAAAGTATGCAGCAAACTCTGAAAGAAAATGGTTGTAAAATTATAAACAATAGCCTTAATAATTTTTAATTTATTTTTGCATTCTATCAATGGCAATATCTCTTAATATTTTATATATATACTAAGATTGGTTTGAGAAAAAAAAAAAAGAATCAATCATGGAGAGAGAAGAAGAGAAAATAAAACTATATCCAGGTCACCATCAAGTGTGAAAATCAAGTGTGACCTGGCTGAGAAAGCACATGTACACACACACACACACACACACACAGCAGAGAAGCAGCATTTCTAGAGATAATGGTCAAAAAGAAGGTGGTATAATGTGCTATGTTTTGGGTGGTAGCTTAGTAGTCTTTTTTATATAAAATAGTATTTGCCATATAGGAAAACTTTGATTTTGGTGTTTTGATAATGTTTCTACTTTACTTATATATAGTCTACTTATATTTCTTAATTGTAACTGTTTCCCAGTTCTAATATTCTATTCATTGATTCCCTTGAATTTCTAGTAGACAACTCTGCCATCTAGGAACGTAAGAGTTGTAACTTTTAAAATTAAATATATAGGTCAGATATATGTACATATATTTTACTTGTTTTAATGTTCTGGCTAGGACCTCCAAAAAGATGTTGAAACTTTGATTATAAAAGTAATAGTAGACATCATTATCCCCTTCCTTGCATCATAAGAATGTTTCTAATTTTTATTTTATCACCAAACATGTTTTCTTCATACAGATACTCTTTAACAGATTAGGAAAGGCTATTTTTATTCAGTATTTGGTATGTGCATTTAGTTTTGCCTCTTAGGAATTGTGTATTATAGTCATGTTTAGTTGATTTAACTACCAGTTTTGTTTTATTGAAATGATAATATTTTTCTGTTATTTGTTAACATACTGGTTTCTATTAACATATTCTCTAATGTTAAATATCCTTGAGAATCTAGAAAAACTAGAGATAGTTGTCTGAAAACCTCTTTTAATATGCATTGCTTTCAACTCAGCAAGCACAACTCAGCAAGGTTTTATTAAGAAATTCTACTTCTGTTCACAATGATATTTGCCCAGATGTTTGTTCTTTGTTCTTTTATTTTGTATTTTCTTTTTCCACAAGCAATCAGTACTACATTAGCCTTGTAAAATGATTTAGTTAGCTGTGCATCTGTTTCTAGGCTTTGAAACAGGATATGTAACATGAATATTATCTTTATCTTGACACCAAAGTAGGTCAAGCCAAATAAAACATTTTGGGTTCCAGATACACCGACAAAGCAAAACAAACACAAAGACTTGTTGGGCAGCCTGCTGTGCACATTCGTACTTCTCTGTGTCTAAAATAGAAGCACAAAACTTTAATGAGAGTTTATCACTCTGGTCAGATTTTTCAGATCCTACAAAAAATTGTGAACAGTTCTTGTTCGTTTCTCATAAAATCAATTGTTGCCACAAAATTGTTTGATAATTTAAGATACTATTTATATATAAAAAGATCCCTCTATTTTATTTGTATTCTTTTGTTGACCTCTGAATTTGTAAAATATATAATCATCGTACTTAACAAAGTCAAATATTGTCTTTGCTTTGGCCTTTTTCTTTAAAAAAAATAGTATTTATACCATTTTAAAGGTTGTTAATTATTTAAGAATGCATCTTTTTGGATTAAAGTTCAGTTCACTTTTTAAAAAAAATGGTTTTCATTAATTTTTATTGAAAATATTTTAGGCTGTAAGTTTTCCCTACTTAGATTTTGATTCTACCTGGAAGCATTTGCATTTAACATGTCTCATTGTCATATATTTCTAAATGGTTTTTCATGCCAGTTCACATTTCTTTCTTTTTTTTTTTTTCCTTTGAGACAGGATCTTGCTCTGTCACCCAGGCTGGAGTGCAGTGTTGCTAACATCGCTCACTGCAGCCTCAAATTCCTAGTTCAGGTGAGCCTCCTGCCTTAGCCTCCTTAGCAGCTGGGACTACAGGCATGTGCCACCATGTGTGGCTTTTTTTTTTTTTTTTTTTTTGAGAGGCAGGGGTTCACCATTTTGCCCAGACTGGTTTCTAACTCCTGGGCTCAAGCAGTCCTCCTGCCTCAGCCTCTCAAAGTGCGGAGATTTACAGGCATGAGCCATCAGGCCCAGCCAACATTTCTGGTTTAAGCCGAGATTTTAAGGATATTACATAATTTTAAGGTGTATAGTTTTTCTTTTTCAGTTTTTGCTGTTCATCTTTTACAGTTTTGCTGTTCATTTCAGTTTAGTGCATTTTGGTCAGTGATTGTGAGTTTGAGTTCTATTTTTTGATTTTTGGTGATATTTGTGGGAGGTTCCTGTGTATGTGTTTTGTGGATGTTTAATGTATGTTTCAAATGATGTGTAGTTTCTATTCATAAGAGTCACATGAGATTAACCTTATTAATTATGTTGGTCAAATCCTTTCTTCCCATTTTTCCCATGACTCCTCTCACAGCCCATGTTATTTCTTATCTAATAACATTTTTTATTGCTTCATTTATATAAATGTAAGGGGTAAGAGTATAATTTATATTTAAGTAAAAATAGTAAGGAATTTTCTATCATTCACCCCCAGCAACAGTCCTCATTATTCTAAAACTCCGTTGTCTACCATTGTCTACATTCCACACCTTACTTTCATGTATATACATTATTTAGCTCCCACTTATAAGTAAAAACATGGTATTTGTCTTTCTGTTTCTATGTAGTTTCCCTTAAGATAATAGCCTCCAGGTCTATCCACATTGCTGCAAATGATGTGATTTCATTCTTTTTGGTGGCTCAATGGTATTCCATTTTGTATATATATCATTTTCTTTATCCAATCTTAAATTGGTGGACACTTAGGCTGGTTCCATAATTTTGCTATTGTGAATAGTGCTGTGATGAACATACAAGTTCAGGTAATTTTTGATATTATTATTTATTTTCCCTTGAGTAGATATCGAGTACTGTGATTACTGGATTGATCAGTAGTTCTATTTTTAGTTCTTTGGGAAATCTCCATACTGTTTTCCCTATAGGTTGTGCTAATTTAAATTCCCATCAACAGTGTAAAAACATTCTCTTTTCTCTGAGTGTTCACCAACGTCTATTACTTTTTGTCCTTTTAATAATAGCCATTCTGAATGATACAAAATATCTCATTGTGGTTTTAATTTGCATTTCTCTGATTATTATTAGTGATGTTGAGCATTTTTTATATGCTTTTTGGTCATTTGCATGTCTTTTTTTTTTTAAAAAAAGGGTCTCTTTATGCCTTTTGCCCACTATTTATTGGAATTATTATTATTATTTGTTGTTGTTGAGCTGTTTGAGTTCCTTATAAATTCTGGATATTAATCTCCTGTTTGATGCACAGTTTGCAAATATTTTCTTCCATTTTGCTGGTTGTCTGTTCACTCTGTTGATTATTTCTTTTGCTGTGCAAAAGCTTTTAAGTTTAGCAAAAGCTTTTAAGTTTAATTTTTATTTGTCTAGTTTTGTTTTGGTTTCCTGTGCTTTTGAGATCTTAGTCATGAATTATTTGCCTAAAACAATGTCCAGAAACATTTTTTTGTAGGCTTCCTATAATATTATTATATTTTAAGGTCTTACATTTAATAATTTAATCCATCTTGAGTAGATTTTTGTATATAGTGAGAGATTATGGTACAATTGTATCCTTCTGCATATGTCAATCCAATTTTCCTAGCATCATTTATTGAATACAGTGTCCTTTCCCTAGTGAATATTGTTGATGATATTGTCAGAGATAAGTTTGCAGTAAATTTGTAGATTTATTTCTGGGTTCTCTAACCTGTTTCGTTGATTTATGTGTCTGCATTTTTTCTCTTTATCAGTATCATGCTGTTTTGGCTGCTACAGCCTTGTAGAATAATTTGAAGTCAGATAATGTGATGTCTCCAGTTTTGCTTAGGATTGCTTTTGCTATTGGGACTCTTTTTTGATCCCATATACATTTTAGGATATTTTTTTCCAACTCTGTGAAAAATGATGTTGATGTTTTGATAGTGATTACATTGAATCTGTAGATAGCTTTGAGAAGTATAGTAATTTTCACAATATTAATTATTCTAGTCCATGAGTATAGGATGTTTTTCTATTTGTTTGTGCCAACAACAATTTCTTGCATCAGTGTTTTGTAGTTTTCCTTGTAAAGATCTTTTACCTCATTAGTTAAGTATATTCCTGGGTATTTTTCATGGGTATTATAAACGGGATTGCCATCTTGATTTGGTTCTCAAGTTGGTTGCTATTATCAGTGTATAGAAACGCTTCATATTTTTGTATGTTGATTTTCTATCCAAAAACATGACTGAATTCATTTATTAAATCTAAGATATTTGGGGTGGAACTTTTAGGGTTTTCTAGATATATGATCACATCACCAGCATATAGGGATAATTTAACTTCTGATTTTCCAGTTTAGATGCCTTTTATTATTTCCTCTTACTTAATTACTCTAGCCAGGACTTCTACAACTATGTTGAATAAGAGTGGTGAAAGTGACCATCCTTGTCTTGTTCTAATTCTTAGAAAGAATGCTTTCATCTCTTCCCCATTCAATATGATGTTTACTGTGTATTTGTCACGTGTGACCTGTATTATTTTGAGGTATGTTCCTTCAGTGCCTAGTTGAAGGATTTTTATTATAAAGGGATGCTAAATTCTGTCAAATGATTTTTCTGCATGTATTAAGATGATCATATGGTTTTTGTGCTGCATTTTTCTTGAGTAATGTATTACATTTATTGATTTCATATGTTCAACTATTTTTGCATCCCTGGCGTAAAACCCACTTGATTATGGTGCATTATCTTTTAGATATGTCAACACGCAAATATTTGGTTTGCTAGTATTTTGTTGATGATACTTCTGTCTATGTTCATTGGTTAAATAATGTTATTTGGACTATGTGAAAAAAGGCAAATACTATGAACCAACTGTTTGTTTCAGCCCACAAACCATTTCTACATTTATTTAAAGGTAACAGGTTATCATCAAATAACATCTATTGTCTCTTCTTGTCTGATCCCAGAGAGTCAACCAAAAAGTAACATTTTTTGGCACTTTTTGCCAGTGCTCATGGGAAAGATTGGTAGATAGCCGTTCCAGGACACTTTCTCCAAGGTGGATTTAATGTTTGATAACCTAGTACGATGATATAAGATCTCCTTACAAACTGCGGTGTTTCTGAAACAAGAGGATATTTCTGAAACAAGAGGAAACCTTTCTTGATGACCAGTCAGGAGTGTAGTCTCACAATTGAAGTTGGCAAAAAATGGTGTGTTTCATCACTTTTAAAGAGTAATTTATGAGTATTTCTAAAATCCAATGTTTATTTTTTTAAATAGATGGATATAGATTTCACTAGAATATATAATTGTTATACAGAACTTATTTCCAAGTGATTGTTAAACTTTGTTTTTCTTTTTACTTCCTTGCTCTTCTTTACAGAAGGGAAGGAGAGTTTACCTTGGGGTTTATAAGTTCTATAAGGACAATGATTTTTTTCTTCACCATTTCATCTACAGCAATAAACCAGTTAACATACAATTTTTTAAAGTTTTATGAATTAATGGATGAATGAACAAATGGGTGTGTTAAACATCTGCCAAGAGGTAATGAAACAGATTAGTTGACTCCTAAATGTCTCTAGATACGATGGGATTGTAATATTCACAATCAGAACTAACCTATTGTCTCATATATGGTTATATTAAACATTTTTGTTCACCAGCCAGGAAAAAATACTCTTAGATACTATATACTTTCAAGAGTCAGCCTGTGAATAATTTTTCATATCCTTTCCTGCTCTTACTTTGATGCTAACCTAAGGCTGCTTCCAGGTGTAACTTAGTGAGGTATATTGCTGTCCAATCAATTGACTGATCTCATTCTTTTCTCATCACTTTCCTTGGCTTGCTTTCCTTTTGGCTGAGAAAATTCTGTGTTTCTTAACACATTATCATTTCAACACCCTATTTATTGGCCTACAGGTTTTTGTCACTGAACACATACTTTTTTTTTTTTTTTTTTTTGAGACAGAGTCTCGCTCTGTCGCCCAGGCTGGAGTGCAGTGGCGCGATCTCGGCTCACTGCAAGCTCCGCATCCCGGGTTCATGCCATTCTCCTGCCTCAGCCTCTCCGAGTAGCTGGGACTACAGGCGCCCGCCACCACGCCCGGCTAATTTTTTGTATTTTTAGTAGAGACGGGGTTTCACTGTGGTCTCGATCTCCTGACCTCGTGATCCGCCCGCCTCGGCCTCCCAAAGTGCTGGGATTACAAGCGTGAGCCACCGCGCCCGGCCTGAACACATACTTAGCAGTAGCAGCAGGTTGCTGAAATCTTGGGATCCAACATAAAACTATTTGTAATAGCTGGTACATGCTAAATAACACAGTTTCTCCCAGAGCTAGAAATGGTAGCTACTCTCCTTTACATTTCATGAAGAAACAGAGTTGCAATCTCAAATAACTAGAATAGGCTTGAAGACTTGGATAGTTAACTTGGTAGATTTGAAGGGACAAATTGGAAAACAATCTACATATGTAAAGAGTCAACTTTGTATTCAGAGTCTGGTGTTCAATTTGCTCTCTTAGAAATCAGAAGTTCACGAACTCAGAAATTTTGGAGGCTGCAGAAACATTGGAAGTTTAGCAACATAAAACACATCAAAAGAGAATACCTGGGTTTATCCTTGGTACAGTCAAGCTCTTCTACCTTGTGACAATCTGTTTCCTGGGGTCCTGTGTTCTGTTGTAACCTGGAAATATATCAACATTCAGTTTTCACCTTAATAACAATAACTATGGTTTATTGGTTGCACAAATTTAATTACAAGAATCCTGAACGGTAGGCATTATTTATTAAGTCTATCTTTACTTATGGAGAAAGAGATGCACAATTCAGTTAGTGGAGTGGCCTTAGGCTACACAGCTCCTAATTAGTGGAGACTATATGGCTTTCTTATTATAATTATTTCTCAGAAAGAATGGTTTATTAACTCTTGAATTTGAGTGTAAAACCAAAAGCTTCACCTACATTTTCAAACTGTTAGTCTTAATGACTCTTAAGGTGAAATATTTTATGTTTCCTTAAACACACAAAAGAGTTTTTTCCCAAATCTCTCTGCATATATAGACTTTTTTTTTATCATAGCAGACATGGCAATCATCTCACTTGTGTGTTCAGTTGTTCCTTAGTATCTGTAGGAAATTGGTCCCAGGATTCCCTGAGGATGCCAAAATCCATGGTTACTCAAGTCTCTTACATAAAATGGCATTGTATTTGCATATAACCTACACCCTCCCATATACTTTAAATCATCTCTGGATTACTTGTAATATCTAATGAAATGTAAATACTATGTAAATAGCTGTTATACTATATTGTTTAGGAAATAATGACAAGACTAGCCTGGGCAACAGAGTGGAATCCCATCTCTACAAAACATAAAAATTAAAAAGCTAGGTGTGGTGGCACATGCCTATAGTCTCAAGTATTCTACTGAGGAGGCTGAGGAAAGATCACTTGAGCCCAGGAGGTCAAGGCTGCACTGAGCTGTGACTGTAAAACTGTACTCCAGCCTGGGTGACAGAGTGATATGGTTTGACTGTGTCTCTACCCAAATCTCATCTTTAAGTGTAGTTCCCATAATCCTGACGTGTCATGTGAGGGAACTAGTGAGTGGGAAATAATTGAATCATGGGGGTGGTTATCCTCATGCTATTCTCATGAACAACGAGTTAGTTATCACAAGATTTGATGGCTTTATAAGGGGCTTTTCTCCTTTTGTTTGGCACTTCTCCTTGCTGCTGCTATGTGAAGGAGGATGTGTTTGCTTCCTGTTCCACCATGATTATAAGTTTCCTGAGGCCTCCCTAGCCATGTGGAACTGTGAGTCAATTAAACCCTTCTTTCCTCTATAAATTACTCAATCTCAGCTTTGTCTTTATTAGCAGTATGAGAACAGACTAATACAGTAAATTGGTACCAGGTAGTGAGGTGCTGCTCTAAAGATACCCAAAATTGTAAAAGCAACTTTGTAAGCAGGTAATAGGCAGAGGTTGGAAAAATTTAGAAGACTCAGGAGAAGACAGGAAAATCTGGGAATGTTTGGAACTTCCTAGAGACTTGTTGAATGGCTTTGACAAAAAGCTGATACTGATATGGACAACCAAGTTCAGGCTGAGGTGGTCTCAAATGGAGATAAGGAACTTGTTGGGAACCGGAGCAAAAATGACTCTGGTTATGCTTTAGCAAAGAGACTAGTAGCATTTTTTCCCTTTCCAGGAGATCTGTGGAACTTTGAACTTGAGACAGATAATTTAGGGTTTCAGGCAGAAAAAATTTCTAAGCACTAAGGTATTCAAAAGGTGACTTGGGAGCTCTTAAATCTTTCAGTTTTGTGCATTCACAAAGATATGGTTTGGAATTAGGACTTATGTTTAAAAGGAAAGCAGAGCACAAAATTTTGGGAAATTTGCAGCCTGATGATGCAATAGAAAAGAAAAACCCATTCTATAGGGAGAAATTTTAGCCAGCTGCAGAAATTTGCATAAGTAACAATCTTGTTAATCACAAACACAATGGAAAAAATGTCTCCAGGGCATGTCAGAGACCTTCATGACAGCTCCTCCCATCACAGGCCTGGAGGCTGAGGAGGAAAAAATGGTTTCTTGGGCTGGGTCCAGGGCCACACTGCTGTGTGCAGCCTAGGGACTTGGAGGCCCTCCTCCAAGCTGCTCCAGCCCTGGCTAAAAGGGACAAATGTACAGCTCAGGTCCTTGCTTCAAAGAGTTCAAGCCCCAAACCTTGGCAGCTTCCAGGTGGTGTTGGGCCTGCTGATGTGCAGAGGACAAGAATTGAGGTTTGAGAACTTCCACCTAGATTTCAGAGGATGTATGAAAATGCATGCATGTTTAGGCAGAAATCCACTGCATGGGAGGATCCCTCACGGACAACCTCTGCTAGGGCAGTGTGAAAGGAAACTCTGGGTTTGGAGCCCCCCCACAGAGTCCCCACTGGAGCACTGCCTAGTGGAGCTGTGAGAAGAGGGCCACCATCCTCCAGACCCCAGAATGGTACTGACAGCTTGCACTCTGTGCCTGGAAAAGCTGAAGCCACTCAAAGCCAACTGTGAAAGCAGCCAAGAGGGGAAATGTATCCTGCAAAGCCACAGGGGGCTGCCCAAGGCCATGGGAGCCCATCTTTTGCATCAGTGTAACCTAGATGTGAGCTATAGAGTCAAAGGAGATTATTTTGGGACTTTAAGGTTTTTGACTGCCCTATTGGATTTTGGACTGCATGGGGCCTCTAGTCCCTTTGTTTTGGCAAATTTCTCCCATTTGGAATGAGTATATTTACCCAATGCAGGTACATACATTGTATCTAAGAAGTGACTAACTTGCTTTTGATTTTACAGGCTCATAGGTTGAAGGGACTTGCCTTGTCTAAGATGAGTCTTTGGACTTGAACTCTTGAGGTAATGCTGTAATGAGTTGACTTTTGGCAACTGTTGGAAGTGCATTATTGTGTTTTGAAATGTGAGAGCATGGGATTTGGGAGGGGCCAGGGTTGAATTATATGGTTTGGCTGTTTCCCCAACCAAATCTCATCTTGAATTGTAGTTCCCATTATCCCCACGTGTCATGGGAGAGACACGTTGGGAAGTAACTTAATCATGGGGGAGGTTACCATCATGCTGGTCTCATAATAGTGAGTGAGTTCTCACAAGACCTGATGGTTTCATACAGGGCGTTTCCTTCTTTTGTTCAGCACTTCTCCTTGCTGCCTCCATGTGAAGAAAGACATGTTTGCTTCACCTTTCACCATGATTGTAAGTTTCCAGAGGTCTCCCCAGCCATACTGAACAGTGAGTCAATTAAACCACTTTCCTTTATAAATTACCTAGTCTTGGCTGCATGTGGGCAGTTCATAAGGTCAGGAGATTGAGCCCATCCTGGCTAACATGGTGAAACCCCATCTCTACTAAAAATACAGAAAGTTAGCCAGGCATGGTGATGGGCACCTGTAGCCCCAGCTACTCAGGAGGTTGAGGCAGGAGAATGGCGTGAACCTGGGAGGCAGAGCTTGCAGTGAGCCAAGATGGTGCCACTGCACTCCAGCCTGGTCAACAGCACGAGACTCCATCTCAATTAAAAAAAAAAAATTGCCTAGTCTTAGGTATGCTTTATTAGCAGTGTAAGAATGCACTAATACATGGAGCAAGATCCTGTCTCAAAAAAATGTTTAAATATAATAATAAAGCCAAGAAAAAGAGTCTGTAGAGCGGGCACGGTGGCTCATGCCTGTAATTCCAGCACTTTGCGAGGTCAAGGCAGGCAGATCACGAGGTTAGGAGTTCGAGACCAGCCTGGCCAATATGGTGAAATCCTGTCTCTACAAAAAATACAAAAATTAGCTGGGTGTGGTGGCATGCACCTGTAATCCCAGCTACTCAGGAGGCTGATGCAGAAGAATTGCTTGAACTTGGGAGGCAGAGGTTGCAGTGAGCTGAGATTGTGCCACTGCCATTCTGGGTGACAGCAAGACTCCATCAAAACAACAACAAAAAAGAGTCTAAATGCTCAGTATAGACACTTTAAAAAAAAAGAAAACCTTTTTTTTTTTCCACAATAGGTTGAATCCAGAGATGCAGAATCCAGGAATACAGATAGCCAACTGCATTTACTTGATGATGCCTTGATGATTGGAAGAGCTCTATGGGCTTCCTAAGTTAGGGCAATTTATGTCTGAGCAAAACATGGAAGAGTCAGTGCAAATAATGAGTTATTCAGCAAATATTTAGAGATAGTACCATATATTAAGCCGTTTTTTTCTTATTTTTTTTAACTTGAGGATTTGAAGTAAGAGAATCACAAGTGGGTGATAATTAGTTAAATCTAATGTGAGATTAGAATTATAGAAAGTCAAAGTTTGCTTCCCCAGAGAGATACCTAAGATGGATGATAAAAATGGCAAGCAAGTTCCCAGTAATGAAGACAAAGAGGAAAATAGACCAGTTTTCTAATTTGAAGGACTCTGAGAATAAAACCAATTAAACTGTCTCTACAACTAAGGCCTGATCAAAGTTTCTGGGCACATGCACAATATATTGGACAATTACCACAACAACTTCCACTCAACAGTAAATAGAAGTCATATTTTTAACAGGCATATCTTATAACCTATCTTAATGGAGTACAGTTATTAAATTATTGCTCTAGGAATGCTTACTACAGGATGAAAATCCTTTATTTGAAATTCTTAAGGACAGAATTTCTCCTGATTTTTTGTTTTTTGGATTTTGGAATATTTGCATATAAATAATGAGATATCTTGAGCTAGGACCTAAGTCTCAACATGAAATTCATTTATGTTTCATATATACCTTATGCACATAGACCGAAGGTAATTTTATACAATATTTTTAATAATTTTGTACATGAAACAAAGTTCATGTACATTGAGTCATCAGAAAGCAACAGTGTTACTATCTCAGCCACCCATGTTGACAATCTATGGTGTCATGTGGAAACTTAAAGTGTTTTGAATTTTGGGGTATTTTGAGTTTTAGGTTATTGCATTAGAGATGCTCAGCCTGTATCTTTTTTTCTTCTTTCTATCTTAATTTGTATTTTCTAACTTTAAATACTTATATCATTTTTAATAATTAAGCACTGTTAACTTTCTGGAAAGTCTGTTTTATTTAATTTTACTTTTTTGTTTTTTCTTCACACATTTGATAGATGAATTGCTATGGTTAGCTGCAGATTATAAGAAAAATATTTTACCAAATTAAAAATAATTCTCCCAAACTCCATACACTCAACTTCTACACTAACCAATCCAAACCAAACTTTAATGCAATCACTGCTTCACTGCATTCTGGTAAATTTCCATTGACCACAAAGCTTACAAGTTATACACGTGTCCACTCAAGGTACTCGAAAGCAACAACATCCTGTGGAAATATAAGCAAGACATATATTCAATTTTAAATTTTCTAATAGTCCAGGTGTGGTGGCATATGCCTGTAATCCCACAATGTGTGTATGTATACTATGTGTGTATATATAATAAAATTTTCTAATAGCCACATTAAAAAGTTAACTGAAGCTGATGAAACCAATGTTAGTAGTGTATTTTATTTAACACAAAATGTCAAAAAATATTATTTCAGCATCAATTCAATATAAATTTCCAATAAGATATTTTCATTTTTTTTCTGCATAAAGTCTTCAGACTGCAGTGTGTCATTTACACTCATGTCAATTTGGAATAGCCACACTCCAGATGTTCCACAGCCACACATGGTGAGTGGCTTACATATTGTGCAACACAGCTCTAGAAGGTAGATATTGCTTCTCCTCAGGAGGACTCACAGGAATTATCTAGTAAAGAAGATTCCTTTTTCTGAATATTTTTCTGCAGTCCATTGCAGATCCCAACTTATGGTCTTACTGCACATGACTTTTATATGTGACCCGCACAAGTGTCAATACCTGGGCTGCACTGTGCTCCACAAGGTGGGGTTTGGAGGCCAAGGCAATGATGACATGCCTTGTCATCATATAAAATAGATGTACATAAAATAGATGGCTCATAAGTCAATTATTTAACTATCATGACACTAAAAGATTATTTTTGAGGCTTGAAAATCCTAAAAGTATGTTGCAAAGATGACTTTCTTTTGGGCAATAAACCTAAATGAAAATGTAACCTGAAGATGGTGGTAACATGTTCTTCTCTTATAAAATTTGACCCAAAATGTCTGTATGCCACCAAATTAACACTTGATATTCTTTACTAATTCTAATTATTACAGAGAAGTGATTATAATTGATTTTATTAAGTAGAAAAAACTTAAAAGTATCTTAAGAATTTCTTAATTTTATAAATTTAGTCCTTCTTTTAACAAAGGTAGGCTTATTAAATTTTTATTAAAGTTACTAAAAGCCATCCTTGCCAAAGGATTTGCTTATATTTATTTAAAAACCTTATATTTAAAAAGCTGTATTATTTTTTAATACATTGGAAAGTCGATGCTCACACATGTGCACTTTAAAAAGTGGTTTATAATATATGAACATCTGCTCTGCTCTATTCAGAAGATCAACAGGGAAAGTGTGATAGGATATTAAGTGTTGTCCACATCATTACTGTTACAATGAATAAGATAAATATTTGAACATAATGGCATAGTTCATCATAAAAACATATTGAGGTGTTTGGGGAATTCATAACGTTTCATTTAAACACAGCAGAAAGTAAAGGCTTGAAGTGTGCATAGAGAAAGGGCTTGAGGAACTGGGAGCTTTTCCCTTGCTACGACATTCAGTAAAACCCTATTAACCCAGACTCTGCAAAGTTTGAAAATTAAGGTTCTCAGGTATGGTACAATTGATTTTGGGTTAGTAAAAATTTGGGAATATCTTTACTTTTGAGGTATAAAACTATTGCTCATGAGAAAGGAAAACATGGAACAATCAAAGCAAGGATAAAAAAAAAAAGGAACAAAAACAAAAAGAAATACGTCTCTGTAAAGGCTGTTAGAGTGTTGAATTCAGGAAGTAGTGTTGACCGGCAAAGGGTCAGGGCATAGATGACAGACACAGGGGATTGGTATGAGCCCTGGCTGCTTCCTACCATGCGCTCTTAGCTGTCATTAGAATCCCTGGGCTTCTACTTCCTCACTTTTACAATAAAAGGTGGAAAGGATGATCATTAATTTTCCTGCCAGCTCTCGGAGTCCAAGACTCTAATTTTTATATGCTAAATAATATATGTGTTTAGGACATACTGCTACATAATTGAGATAATTGGTCATTTATTCCTGTTTAATAAATCAGGGCTTAGGTAGTATTTCTTCTATAAGTTTTTCTTCCAGCTTTTCCTGTTTTTCTTCTTCTTCATAATTAGAGAAATCAGCCAGCAGATGGATGTTAGTGTCGGATTTGTGATATTGCCGATCTCACCACTCTAATTTTGTATACACTTGTTCAATGATGGCAAAGATGGTATTTTATATTAATTTAGTATTTAGGCCAGTATTTGTACATAAATACTACATAGATAATATAACAAGATATTTAAGCCTAACACAAAATTTTATATGTAACTTAAAATGTGTTTACAAATAAACATTTTTTTTTTCAGCTCTGTTTCTTTAGGCCTGTCAGGATTAGCCACATGTGATTGGCTAGTTGGCTCATAAACAAAGGTGCAAGTAAAAATTTTTTAGCTTCTAAAAGGGTACATCACATAAGCTACTGGAGATCTGGAAGAAAGTATGAGAATTTCTCTCTCTGTTTTTGTTTTGCCTTTTTGAAATTTTTATTTCTCCATACCTTTTATAAAACACACCACGTTTTTATAGAGCTTGACAGATTTGCTATTTGAAAATAAATGCTGAGGATATATTCAAACTGCATGTACTATAGGTGGACGTGTTCAAGAAAGTTGGGGATTTACTCTCTAAAACTGTGTTGTCCCATGGAGACATAAGCCACATGCATAATTTAAATTTCCCGGTAGATAAATTAACAGAAAATAAGTTAAATAATATATCCAACATATCTCAAATGTCATTTAATAGGTAAACAATATAAATTTATTAATGCTACATTTTGTATTCATATATTTATTTATTTATTCACTAATCTTGGAAATCCAATGTGTATTTTATACTTACAACATATCTCTGGACCAGCTGTACTTCAAGTGCTCAGTAGTTACATGCAGCTAAGCAGTTGAGTTCTCAAAGCCACGCAAAGAAGCTCCTTCTCCAATTGATTTGGTCTTGGCTCTCCTTCTTGTTATCGTTTTCTCCCTTCCTCTAAAATTTCATATTATAGCCCCATTCTCATGTCAGTCTCTGAACCTTTGAGATTTGGGCTACTCATAACAAATTTAGCCTCTTGGTCCCAGTGCTCCTGCCTTGCTCCGTCTCTGCCACCTACTTGGGTACTGAAGACTGTCCACCACTTCCTCAGGAAGCACCATCTCTATGGGTTCCTGCCTACAGGAAGTTCAGACTTTGCTTCCAAACATTTAACCATGTCTAATCACTGATATTCTTAATCAATCATCAAATTGCAGCTGTCTCTTAATAGTTTATGTAACTCAGTAGCTCTCAGATTATGCTTGTCTGAGTTGGATTACGGTTTTCCATTACCCAACTCCAGTAATGGTGGTTGCTTTCTAATTTATAGAAACTTTAAATGCATTTAAAAAAATTAATAGAAGGAATGTCCCAATGTAACTTTTAAATTTTACCCCTATAGCATATTTCTAAGAAAATTTTTTCTGCTAATATTTCTCTTCAACTAATACTAGTTGACAGTGAAATAAATTTAATACAGAGTAAATAATGTTAATGACAAACACTATCAGGAATTTTTTTGAAACATTATTTGCAATTTCTTTACAGTAGTGTATTTTGACATTTGCCAATCCATTAGTCCATTAAAATGTAAGTCTCAGACTAGAGGAACTTTTTATGCTTTTTAAACTGCAGTGTCACTACTTCTAGAATGTCTAGCACACATTTGGCTTGCAGTAAATATTTATTAATAAAATGAATTTTAAAGTCATCTTTTCTAGTCATAAATTTGTTCTTGAAGGTAGAAAGCTTCATGGAGCATTTCCACAAACAGTACTATTATTATCAGGTGTTTCATGACCAAACAACTAGTTTTCACAAGCATCACTTGTGAAAAGCACCTCGACATCTTAAAGACAGCTCTAGGAGTGCCTCGTCACTTGGGGGAAGTTGGTTGTGTGTGGCTTGAGGACAACAAGGCTTCAGTATTTAGTCTTTCTCAGCTTCTTTTGAGTAAGAGAGCTAAGTCAGCATTCTTCCATGGCCCTATCGTGTTCATGTGGCTTCACAGCTCTTAACAAAAGCAGAAAGAGAAAGGAAAGATGGTATCAATCTCCTTATCTAAGTGAAAAATTCAACGTTTTTTTAAAAATTTAATCTATTTCCCATTACCTTGGCAACAATTATGTTTGTTGCTTTATGTTCCCCCAGATAAGGAAATCATCCACCTTCATAGCTCTTTTCATCTTCTCGCCAGTGAGATAAACATGTTACATTTTCCTCCCTTACAGGTACATCTTCATCTGTTTTCTTTGTAGAAAAGTTAGAATGTAAAACAGAGCATAATGTATATTCATATAGAAATATCAAGTGGTTTCACATATACTTTTTGAAAATTGTAATTTTATGTATTGTTACTCCATTTTGTATACTGGATCTCATTGTACATTAATGTGTTCAATGAATTCTAATTTAGATAATCATATTAGATAAAATAAGTTGCATCACTCTGGTGAAACACCTTTTTCTCCATGCCTCTTTGCCTTTTATTCTGTTTCTATTCTACTTGTGTTAACTTTATAAGCCTAATGTAAAATCACTTCTTCATGTGCTTCATATTTGAGAATGTTGTTGTGGTAAAAGGAACATATTGTTTGGATTAGGAGGGAAGAAAAACGAATTGCATTAGAAGCCTGCAAGAAAATAAATGCGTTCTTGGACTGTACTTCACTTGCACACTTGAGTATCCTCTGAGATAACTGGAGTCGTTTATTTGTGGTCAGTGCTTGAGGTCAGTGGGCCAGGTGGGGTTTGAGGATGGGGTGAATGAGCATGGAGAGTTTATAGGCATTCAAGCTACAGAAATCCAAAGGCAAAATGCTTTACAAACAATTTTTTTTCTGGAGAAAGGAGGTATTAATTGGGGAAATAATGAAGTGGATACTTGGTGAATTAGAGGTGTTCATTAAAAAATAAAATAAAATAAAGATATTATCCAGGAATAATTTTTCTAGATCTTTCCTATGATTTATTTCATTCTATCATCCTAGCATTTTGCCCTAAAATGTCTAGAAAGGCAAGTAGACACAATCCATTAGCACAATGCCAGCTAACTTACCACACACGTACAAAGTCTAGAGAGCAAACCAAGGTTTAATTTTTCAGTAACTTTTGGCTCCAGCGAAGTCAGTCTCAAATGTAACTTCTCCTTTGATCTTCCTTTGCCTATTCTGACAGCTTTGCCCAGGCCTCCTGCTACTCAGCCCCGCCACTATCCTATTCTGTTTGGCACTGCGTGATCAAGATGGTTGAGGCATCACTCCTTCCCCTTAGTATTCTCCACTGAGGATGCTAAGAGGTTTGTTTTTGTGAGCACATAATTCTCCATGGAAGAAGTGCTAGGTATTTTAGATTGGCCAATATAGATTTTTCCACGAGACAAACTTTCTACTTGCCAATAAGCATCATCTCTCATAGCTGAAGTTCAAATGGTTATTACATTAAAACACTTCCTTCTCCAAAGTGGGAGGGGGAATAATTAGAGTTAATGAGACAGAAAACTCTGGGTTACTGTTCATTCATTTGTTGAACATTTAATGAGACTTACCTGTCACCATTCTATATACTGGAATATTAAAATTAATCTAATGTTGTCCTTTTTCTCAAGATTTCTTTTTTTTATGGGGACAGCAGACATGTAAGTAGATGAGTCATATTGCAATGATCTAAATATATATATAACAGAGTCTAAGTGAAAGACTATAGGAGCCAAATTATTTAATATTTCAGCAGGGATAAAAACTGGGAGCTGAATGTTTCAGGTAGCAATTTACCTGGAGAATCAGGGAACAATAGAGGCATCACTCTTTTACCTACACTGTCCATGTGGTTCCTACAAAATTAAATATGATGATGAATAAATGTATCCCCACCCCACTGTGTTTTAAACATGCTTTATAGAATATTTTTACAAATATGGAGGAGGCTTTATTAAAATTATGGAAACCTGTTTAATTATTGACCGCTACTTTGCGAATCAGGACTAATTTAAATAAGGAAGAATGGGTCCAACACTAAACTTGATTTTCTAAAGCCCTGGAATAAAATTCTTGGTCTATAGCTATCTTTTGTGACAGCTTAAGAAAAAAAGTTTCTACAATGTATTTGGCATGTCTGCAATTTAAGGATGAAGAAAGAGTAAATGTTTTAAATTATCGTTAGTGGCTTTATAGAAAGAAGTGGAACTTTTTGAATAGCAGAGGAGTGAAAAAAAATTAGAATATAATAGATTAAATTGTTTAATTTTTTTTCTTTTTTATAATAAAAATTAGTTTGAAAAAAAAATTTTTATTAATTGTTCAGTCTGTATTGTTGTTAGTAAGATAATTTTATTTAAAATGAATAAAAGACTATGAAATATCAACTCAAATGAAGAATTGCACCCACTGAACTGATGTCACTAAGCATTCCTGAACACAGAGCATGTCTTGACTTTTTAAAATTTTTCTTGTAGAGATGGGGGTTTTATTATGTTGCCCAGGCTAGTTTGAAACTCCTAGCCTTAAGCAATCTTCTTGCTTTGGCCTTCCAAAATGCTGGGATTACAGGCAGAAGCCAATTTACAATTTTTACATTTTTAAAATTTAAAATTTTATAATTTAAAAAATTACCATTACCCCTCCAAAGTAATGAATCCAACATTACTCTCATGACATTGTGAAAAGAGTGGTATTGGGTCCTGGATATACTGTGTCATTTCTGTGTCATCATGTGTAAAGTATTCTTGACCTTCAGTTACATAATCTATTAGTTGGTCTTTATAATACTTTTTGATAGGTGTATTAGTCCATTTTCACATTGCTGATAAAGACATACCGAAGGCTGGGCAATTTACAAAAGAAAGAGGTTTATTGGGCTCACAGTTCCACATGGGTGGGGAGGCCTCAAAATCATGGTGGAAGGTGAAAGGCACTTCTTACATGGTGGCAGCAAGAGAGAAAGGAGCTTTTGCAGAGAAACTCCCCTTTTTAAAACTATCAGATCTCGTGAGACTTATTCACTATCATGAGAACAGCATGTGAAAGACCTGGCCACATGATTCAGTTATCTCCCACTGGCTCTCTCCAACAACACACTGGAAATTATGGGAGCTACAAGATGAGACTTGGGTGGGGACATACAGCCAAATCATATCAATAGGTTTGTTGTGAGAATTAAATGTAATGACCTATGAACAGTGCCTGATATACAAACCTAAGCACTTGCCTGGACGACAAAAATTTGTCCCCAATTTCTTCTTTCTCTGGCCTCAAAGTTTTGAACCAGGTAGCCAATTAAATGTTGAGTATAACAGAAGAACTAGCTCTGCGTTCTTCAAAGACTTTGCTTGCATATATCCTTTAAGGGGTATTCAGAAAATTTGAGCAAGTTAAAGAGAAAGAAGAACTGGTGAGCACCTTTCAGAGTAGTTTTTTTTTTTTCTATACTACTGTAGATGAAGATGAAGGATAAGGGTAAATGAGACAGACAAGAACACAGACTTGTGAAATATGATAGGACTATTACAATGTAATCATTACACTTAATGATTGTGTATGGGAATGCTAGTAAGGGTACCATTAACATTAGCTTCCCAGGATGAAAGCTGAGTAAATTCTAGGTTTGGAGGGTAAAAGGCATTTTTGCCAATTTTCAGATGCAGAGAAATATCAAAGAATTTATGCACTGTAAATTGGGAAAAAAGCTGAAATGACATGAAGCCCTTCCAACACAAACCTCCTCTGGTCATTTACATATTCCAGAAGAAAATACCATGATGATGTTGTTCTGTCTTCAGCATCTTATAAAATAGGATTCATCTAATCTTAAAAAATTCTGAATGATTATGGTTTTGATTTGCATTTCCCTGATAATTAGTGATGTTGAGCATTTTTTCTTATGTTTCCTGGCAATTTGTACATCTTTTTAAAATAATTGTCAGTTCATGCCCTTAGTCCGTTTTTTGATGGGATTGTTTGTTTTTTTCTTGCTAATTTGTTTGAGTTCCTTGTAGATTCTGGATATTAGTCCTTCGTCAGATGTATAGTTCGTGAAGATTTACTCCCACTCTCTGGATTGTCTGTTTAGTCTGCTGATTGTTTCTTTTGCTGTGCAGAAACTTTTTAGTTTAATTAAATCCCACCTATTTATTATTTTTTTTTATATTTGCTTTTGGGTTCTTGGTCATGAAGTCTTTGCCTAAGCCAATGTCTAGAAGGGTTTTTCTGATGTTATCTTCTAGAATTTCTATGGCCTCAGGTCTTAGATTTAAGTTCTTGATCCATCTTGAGTTTATTTTTGTATAACATGAGTGATGAGGATTCAGTTTTATTTATTCTTGCAATAATGGCCATAATAAAAAAAATAGATGTTGGTGGTGATGTGGTGAAAAGGAACACTCTTATACTGCTGGTGGGAATGTAAACTAGTACAGCCACTATGGAAAACAGTGTGGAGATTCCTTAAAGAACTAAAGTAGAACTACCACTAGATCCAGCAATCCCACTACTGTGTTTCTATCCAGAGGAAAAGAAGTCATTATACATAAAAGATACTTGCACATGCATGTTTTTAGCAGCACAATTCGCAATTGCAAAAATACAGAACCAGTCCAAGTGCCCATCAATCAATAAGTGGATAAAGAAATTGTGGGATACTATTCAGCCTTAAAAAGGACCAAAATAATGGCATTCACAGCAACCTGGATGGAATTGGACACCATTATTCTAAGTGAAGTAACTCAGGAATGGAAGATGAAACATCATATATTCTCACTCATAAGTGGGAGCTAAGCTATGAGTATTCAAAGGCATAAGAATGATACAATAGACTTTGGGGACTTGGGGAAAATGGTGGGCGGGTGAGGGATAAAAGACTACAAATTTGGTACAGTGTAAATTGTTTAGGTGTTGGGTGCACCAAAATCTCACAAATCACCACTAAAGAACATACTCATATAACCAAACACCACATGTTCCCCCAAAACCTATGGAAATGAAAAACTTAAATAAAATAATATAAATAAATAAATAAATAAATAAATAAAGTTCTGAGTAAAAAATACTTCTCTTATGACAGGGAGATCCCTCAGTACACAGGCAGGTTGTACTGCATCCATGGGCAGTTATGTGTTATGCCTGTAGAGTTATGTTGTACTCCTGAAGATGTGTGGGTCAACAAAAGAGCTATGCTTGGCTGTTTCATTTTGGTGAGACCTTGTTAAGGCCAGGCTTAGGAGAGCTAGGAAGAGAAGAGGTGAAGTGACCATATTGCTCTCCATGTTCACTCAGAGCTGGAGAAATCTAAAGGCTTGAGAGGGTAATGATGTTACTAGCGGTAAGCAGAGCAGGGTGAGAGTATCAATACCCAGGGGAAGGAAACTTGAGGCTAGAACACTGGATGACATGATTGAGAATGAGAAGTGTCATATGGAAACTTTGCAGTTGTAAAGCATGGGTGGATCCCAACAGATTAAGCCCACTTCAAATGTAGCCCCAGCTTCAATTCCCACCACACTCTTCTCCGGGATTAATCATCATCTGGTAGAGGGAATATAAAAAGCCTACTGTCCATGTTTTCTCAGAATTATATTCACAACAGCAAAGATATGGAAGCAACCTAGGTGTCTGTTGACAGATGAATGGATAAAGGGTATGTTGTACATATACACAATGGAATACTATTCAGTTTAAAAAAAAGGACATTTGTGACAACACGGGTGAACCTGGAGGACATTATGTTAAGTGTAAGCCAGGCTCAGAAAGACAGATATTACATTGTCTCACTCATATGTGGGAGCTAAGAAAGTCAACTCACACAAGCAGGGAGTAGACTAGTGGTTACCAGGGACTGGGAGAGGGGTGAACCACTGAGGAGGTGTTGATAAAAGGACACAAAATTTCAGTTAGACAGGAGGGATAAGTTCAAGAGATCTGTTGTATGACATAGTGACTATGGTTAATGGCAATAGATCATATATTTGAAAATTGCTTAGAAATTAGATTTTTTAAGTGCTCTCACTATAAAACCAAAATGAAAAATAAGTAATGCATATGTTAATTCAATTGATAGCCATAATGTGTACAAATTTCAAAACATCATGTTGCATATCATAAATATATACAAGTTTCATTTGTTAATTCAAATGAATAAATAAATAATGTTGGAAAAGAAAATAAATAACCAAATCTACTGCCACTGGTTCTCTTGCTCAATATTAGATATCTTTTATTTTGGGGGATTTACAGAAGAGTTGTGGGCCAGATTTTCTTCGTGCCTGAGTGTTTGCTTTTTGGACTTCCACTAATTGCTGCCTCATTCTTTTCTCCCGTGGTTTATAGACTTGATCTTGAAATTAGCTAGAATAAGATTTTGCAAAGCTAAGAGTCTCAGTTTTCATGATACTCCATAAATGATCTGGCCCTGTGGTCTTTACAGGTTTTACTTTAATACCCTCTAAAGAATATGTGAAAACATATCCTTGTATTCCTCTAATTGGTAAATACTATGGGAAAAAATCCTTGTATTCCTCTGATCGGTAAATACTATCATCGCCAATGGTATATATGTTGCTGTCTTGAAATATCAACATTTTAAAATAAAGCTGTTATATGTCTTTTAAATCTATACAGTAGACTATCAGTACCATACTAATAGGGTACCAACAACCATTAATTTAAGTATGAAAAAGTATTTAAAAGTCAAACATTTTATATGGCTTTATTTTTTCTTAACCTTATATTCTCCTTATTGTATCAGAATTTAATCCTCATGTAATTTATTTTATCACCAAAAGTATTTTATCACCTTCTTATGTATCTCTGCAGTAAAAATATACCTATATATTTAAATTTAGACATTTGTATTTCTTGTGACCATAAGGCCTTAAGAATTATTTTTTCTTTTTGACTAAAGTTGTCTTCATAATTGTTAATAATACACACTGATTAAAAATGTCATATTATAAATTTGGATAAATAATTATTAAACATAAAAAGTAAACTTTTAAATTTGACCCATGTTTTAGTGATATGGATTTTTTTAAAATTAATTCATGGACCCACAAATAAACAATACTAAATGCTAAAACAAGACAGGGCTTGGTGCAAATTAACAAGAAAAAGAAAATAAAGTTTAGACTACATTAACTCTGAGTCTTAAAAAGGTGAATTAATAATTGCTGATGATACATTATTTACAGTAAAATGAACTATATAGTCTCACTAATTATTCCAGATTTAATTAGTTCATGCAAGAAATAAATAAATGAACAGATAAAAGTTTAGATAATTACAGAGTGTCAAATACTGTATACCAAGCAACTATGAATATAAAATTAGAAAATATGATGATCTTTTGGAAAAAGTTAATAAAAAATATTTCTTCTACATATTGGAATAAATACTTAATATAAAACACTCGCTTATTTATTTTTCTAATTAATTAATTAATTATTTTAAAGACTGAGTCCCCCTCTGTTACCCAGGCTGGAATGTAGTGGTGCAATCATAGCTCACTGCAGCCACAAACTCCTGTGCTCAAGCAACCCTCCTGGCTCAAACTCCTGAGTACCTGGGACTACAGGTATGAGCCATCACACTCAAATAATTATTTTATTGTTTATAGAGACAGGATCTTGCTCTGTTGCCCAGGTTGATCTCACACTCCTGGCTTCCGAAAGTGTTGTGATTACAGGTTTGAGCTACTGTGTCCAGCCTCACTTATTTCTAACATATGCTCTTATTACTCAATGACTTTAGTTGATTCAAAGAAAGTAAACACTGTACTTTTAATCACCTTTTCTTTGAAATCATGCAGGATTTTCAACTGAGATACAAACCAAAACAAGAATAAATGAAAGAATGCACAAATATGCAAAAAATGAAATTGCAGTGAAAACACCCGTTCTGAGAGATTGGTAATATTCAGTATCATTGTTACAATTCTTGACTATGTTATGTCTACACACCAAAACAGTCTACATATATAAATTGATAAGGTCACAGTCTTGGCATCAATTTGTTGTCTGAAAGAAGCAAAGCACTGTCACCTTTAATTGTTCTTGATAACATTGTTTTTGCTTTGCTCATATGAGACTCTCTCTTTGAAGCAATGAATTCTTTGACAACTGTTGAAAGATGGAAGGACTCTTATTTTAACTTATGGTTTCTTCATTAAAAGAGATCCAGGTGACTTTAATGTTTAAAATGATGCAATATCTTGGTATGCTAGTTTTCTCTTTTGTTTTTGTATTTTTACACTCTAGATTTACAACAGTTTCAATCTAGATTTTGTTTTTTTTTCTTTTTTTTTTTTAGTACAGTGGCGTGATCTCGGCTCACTGCAACCTCTGTCTTCAGGGTTCAAGTGATTCTTCTGCCTCAGCCTCCCAAGTAGCTGGAATTACAGGCAACTGCCATCACACCTGGCTAATTTTGTATTTTTAGTAGAGACAGGGTTTCACCATGTCGCCCAGGCTGGTCTTGAACTCCTGACCTCAGGTGATCCACCCACCTCGGCCTCCCAAAATGCTGGGATTATAGGCATAAGCCACCACGCCTGGCCGATTTTGGTTTTCTTTTGCAATATTTATATGCTTAAATTATTTTCTTGTCTTGTTTCATACCTAGGACTTTCTGTAAACTTAAATAAGAGTAGTGGTAGTATAAATCCCTGTAATTTTGTTTATTAACAGTAGTTTAAATTAATTTGAAGTTTGCTATACATTTTTTCCTTTCAGGAAATTAGTTATTAAATAAACTTAGTTTGTATTACTATTCTGGTAAAAATTTATTTTTAAGATACATTGGTGTTACATTTTATGAAATCACTTTTTCTGTATAATTTGAGATGCTATATGATTTGTTTCCATTATTTCATTAATATAATGAATTATGTTGATCTATTTTCAAATGTTAAGCCAATATTACTTCTGGGATAAACTCAGTTTCAGCATTGTGTGTTATTATTTAAATTATCACTGAATTAGGGTTTCTACTATTATACTTAGGGCTGCTTATGAGAAAGAATGGCTTATAATTTTATTTTTCTGTAATTGTTTCGTTAGGTTTGTAATCATTATTCAGTCTTCATAAAATGAGTTGAGAATTTCCTCTTTTTATTTTGGTCTCTGAAATATTTCATGTAAGATTAAGTTTTTCCCATATATTTAGAAGATATTGAAAATATTAAATATTTAGGAGCTATTTATACCTGGAGCTTTTGGCTTTGTTTTTAATAAGCATAAAGTTCTCACAATATCCTTTTATTGTTTATAGGATCTATAATGATACTGTATTTTTCTTTTCTGATATTAGTAATTTATTTTCTTCTTTAATACTTGATCACATTTAGAAGGGCTTAGCTGTTGTATTACTCCTTTCAAAGAACAGATTTTCAGTTTGTTGATATTCTGTACAATATTGTATATATGTGCATATGTCCTATTTAATTCATTCTGCTGTTGTCCTTAACTTTGCATCATTCTACCTTTTTTGAAGTTTAATTTAACTAAATCATCAGAATAGTAATTTAGTTAGTTGGTTTGGGGTATTCTTTTTTTAGATTAAGCTTTTTTATTTTTATTTTTAATTTTTTATAGATATATAATAGTACATATTTATGGGGTACATGTGACATTCTGTTAAAATCATACAATGTATAATTACCAAATACGGGTAATTGAGATCATCATCACCTCAAATTTAGTGATATAAATTTTCTTCGAAGAATGCCCTGCCAGGCGCAGTGGCTCACGCCTGTAATCCCAGCACTTTGGGAGGCTGAGGCGGGTGGATCACGAGGTCAGGCGTTCAAGACCAGCCTGGCCAACATAGTGAAATATTGTCTCTACTAAAAATACAAAAAATTAGCCAAGCGTGGTGGCAGGTGCCTGTAATCCCAGCTATTCAGGAGGCTGAGGCAGGAGAATCGCTTGAACCTGGAAGGTGGAGGTTGCAGTGAGCTGAAATTGCACCACTGCACTATAGCCCGGGCAATAGTGCAAGATTCCGTTTCAAAGAAAAAAAAAAAAAAGAATGCCCTTAGCTGCTGCTCACACATTCTGACATTTTATCTTTCCACTATTACTCATTGCAGATATAATTTAATTTCCATTGTGATTCCTTTGTTGTCCAATAAGATATTTCGAAATCCATAAAATAATTTCCAAACATGGGGGTATGGGGAGTCCTAGTTATGATTTTGTAATTTATTTCCAATTTACTTCAACTGTAGTCAGAAAACATACTTTGCATGATTTAATGCATTTTAAATATATGGCTTACTTAGCATTCTAGCATAAAATTAATTTTACTAAATGTTCCATGCATGCTAACAAATGCATTGTTTATTATTAATTGTATTGTTAAAATAATCTATGTTTTTACTGTTTGACTAATTTTCTCTCTCTTACTGAGCAATACACATTAGTAATTCCCAAACACGATTCTGTATCAGAACCATATGTAGAAGTGATAAAAAGATTCAGTGTGTTTGCCAGGACTTAAGGAGCCTGTATTTTTAAAAACTAACCAAATAATTTAATGCCATCAGGTAGAAATGACTGTATGCTATTTGATATGATTTGGCTGTATCCCCACCCAAATCTCATCTTCTATTCCCACATGTTATGGGAGGGAACCAGTGGAAGGTAATTGAATCATGAGGGCGGTTCTTTCCTGTCCTGTTCTTGTGATAGTAAATAAATCTCATGAGATCCGATGGCTTCATAGGGTGGAGTTTCCCTGTACAAGCTTTCTTTTTGCCTTGCTCTTCCTTGCCTTCTGCCATGATTGTGAGGCTTCCACAGCCACATGGAACTGTGAGTTATCCATTAAATCTCTTTCTTTTGTAAATTCCCAGTCTCATGTATGTTCTTATCAGCTTTATGAAAACAGATTAATACAGCAAATTAGTATCAGTAGAGTGGCACATTGCTGAAAGGATATCTGAAAATGTGAAAGCAACTTTGGAACTGGATAACAGGCAGAGGTTGGAACAGTTTGGACGACTCAGAAGAAGACAGAAAAATGTGCGAAAGTTTGGAACTTCCTAGAGACTTGTTGAATGGTTTTGACAAAAATGCTGATAGTGATATGAACAATAAGGTCCAGGCTGAGGTGGTCCCAGAGGAAGATTAGGAACTTGTTGGGAACTGGAGCCAATGTGATTCCTGTTATGCTTTAGCAAAAAGACTGCTGGCATTTTTCCCTGCCCTAGATATTTGTGTAACTTTGAACTTGTGAGAGATGATTTCGGGTATCAGGTGGAAGACCATTTAAGAGGTGACTTGTGTGATGTTAAAGGCATTCGATTTTAAAAGAAAAACAGAGCATAAAAGTTAGGAAAATTTGCAGCCTGACAATGAAATAGAAAAGAAAATCCCATTTTCTGAGGAGAACTTCAAGCTGGCTGCAGAAATTTGAATAAGTAACAAAGATCTGAATGTAATTCCCCAAGACAATAGAGAAAATGTCTCCATGGCATATCAGAGGTCTTCATGGCAGCCCATCCCATCACAAGCCCAGAGGCCTATCAAAAGAAAAAAGAAATGGTTTAATGGGCCAGGCTCAGGGTCCCCATGCTGCGTGCAACCTGGGGACTTGGTGCTCTGGCTCCCAGTCGCTCCAGGTGTGGATGTAAGGGGCCAACACAGAGCTCAAGCCATGGCTTCAGAGGGTGCAAGCAAGCCTCAAGCCTTGGTAGCTTCCACATGGTGTTGAGCCTGTGAGTGCACAGAAGTCAAGAATTGGGGTTTGGGCCTACGTTTGATTGGTGTACCTGAAAGTGACAGGGAGCATGGAACCAAGTTGGAAAATGCACTTCAGGATATTATCCAGGAGAACTTTGTAGCAAGAGAGGCTAACACTCAAATTCAGGAAATACAGAGAACACCACAAAGGTACTCCTGGAGAAGAGAAACCCCAAGACACGTAGTTGTCAGATTCACCAATGTTGAAATGAAGGAAAAAATGGTAAAGGCAGCCAGAAAGAAAGGTCAAGTTACCCACAAAGGGAAGCCCATCAGACTAACAGCACATCTTTCTACAAACTGTACAAGCCAGAAGAGAGTGGAGGCCAATAACCAACATTCTTAAAGAAAAGAATTTTCAGACCAGAATTTCATATCCAGCCAAACTGAGCTTCATAAGTGAAAGAGAAATAAAATCCTTTAAAGACAAGCAAATGCTGAGGGATTTTGTCACCACTAGGCCTACCTTACAAGAGCTCCCAAAGGAAGCAATAAATATGGAAAAGAAAAACCTGTACCAGCCACTGTGAAACATACCAAAATGTAAAGACCATAGACACTATGAAGAAACTGCATCAACTAATGTGCAAAATAACCAGCTAGCATCATAATGATAAGATCAAATTCATACATAACAATATTATCCTTAAACGTAAATGGGCTAAATGTCCAAATTAAAAGATGGAGGCTGGCAAATTGGATAGAGTCAAGACCCATCAGGGTGGAGCCAAGATGGCCGAATAGGAACAGCTCCGGTCTACAGCTCCCAGCGTGAGCAACGCAGAAGACAGGTGATTTCTGCATTTCCATCTGAGGTACCTTGTTCATCTCACTAGGGAGTACCCGACCGTGGGCACAGGACAGTGGGTGCAGCGTACTGTGTGCGAGCCAAAGCAGGGCGAGGTATTGCCTCACTCGGGAAGTGCAAGAGGTCAAGGAGTTCCCTTTCCTAGTCAAAGACAGGGGTGACAGACGGCATCTGGAAAATCAGGTCACTCCCATCCTAATACTGTGCTTTTCTGACAGGCTTAAAAAACAGCACACCAGGAGATTACATCCCGCACCAGGCTCGGAGGGTCCTACTCCCACAGAGTCTTGCTGATTGCTAGCACAGCAGTCTGAGATCAAAATGCGAGGCGGCAGAAAGGCTGGGGGATGGGTCCCCGCCATTGCCCAGGCTTGCTTAGGTAAACAAAGCAGCCAGGGAGCTCGAACTGGGTGGATCCCACCTCAAGGAGGCCTGCCTGCCTCTGAAGGCTCCACCTCTGGGAGCAGGGCACAGACAAACAAAAAGACAGCAGTAACCTCTGCAGACTTAAATGTCCCTGTCTGACAGCTTTGAAGAGAGTAGTGGTTGTCCCAGCATGCAACTGGAGATCTGAGAACGGGCAGACTGCCTCCTCAAGTGGATCCCTGACCCCCGAGCAAGCCTAACTGGGAGGCACTCCCCAGTAGGGGCAGACTGACACTTCACATGGCCGGGTACTCCTCTGAGACAAAACTCCCAGAGGAACGATCAGGCAGCATCATTCGTGGCTCATGAAAATCCGCTCTTCTGCAGCCACCTCTGCTGATACCCAGGCAAACAGGGTCTGGAGTGGACCTCTAGCAAACTCCAACAGACCTGCAGCTGAGGGTCCTGTCTGTTAGAAGGAAAACTAACAAACAAAAAGGACATCCACACCAAAAACCCATCTGTATGTCACCATCATCAAAGACCAAAGGTAGATAAAACCACAAAGATGGGAAAAAAACAAAGCAGAAAAACTGAAAACTCTAAAAATCAGAGTGCCTCTCCTCCTCCAAAGGAACGCAGCTCCTCACCAGCAACAGAACAAAGCTGGATGGAGAATGACTTTGACGAGTTGAGAGAAAAAGGCTTCAACAATCAATTACTCTGAGCTACAGGAGGAAGTTTGAACAAATGGCAAAGAAGTTAAAAGCTTAGAAAAAAAATTAGACAAATGGATAACTGGAATAACCAATGCAGAGAAGTCCTTAAAGGACCTGATGGAGCTGAAAACCAAGGCATGAGAGCTACATGATGAATGCAGAAGCTTCAGTAGCCAATGTGATCAACTGGAAGAAAGAGTATCAGCGATGGAAGATGAAATGAATGAAATGAAGTGAGAAGAGAAGTTTAGAGAAAAAAGAATGAAAAGAAACAAACAAAGCCTCCAAGAAATATGGGACTATGTGAAAAGACCAAATCTACGTCTGATTGGTGTACCTGAAAGTGACAGGGAGAATGGAACCAAGTTGGAAAACAATCTACAGGATATTATCCAGGAGAACTTCCCCAATCTAGCAAGGCAGGCCAACATTCAGATTCAGGAAATACAGAGAATGCCAAAAAGTTACTCCTCAACAAGAGCAACTCCAAGACACATAATCGTCAGATTCACCAAAGTTGAAATGAAGGAAAAAATGTTAAGAGCAGCCAGAGAGAAAGGTCGGGTTACCCACAAAGGGATGCCCATCAGAATAACAGCTGATCTCTTGGCAGAAACTCTACAAGCCAGAAGAGAGTGGGGGCCGATATTCAACATTCTTAAAGAAAAGAATTTTCAACCCAGAATTTCATATCTAGCCAAACTAAGCTTTATAAGTGAAGGAGAAATAAAATCCTTTACAGACAAGCAAATGCTGAGAGATTTTGTCACCACCAGGCCTGCCCTACAAGAGCTCTCGAGGGAAGCACTAAACATGGAAAGGAACAGTCGGTACCAGCCACTGCAAAATCACGCCAAATTGTAAAGACCATCAAGGCTAGGAAGAAACTGCATCAAGTAACGAGCAAAATAACCAGCTAACATCATAATGACGGGATCAAATTCGCACATAACAATATTAACCTTAAATGTAAATGGACTAAATGCTCCAATTAAAAGACACAGACTGGAAAATTGGATAAAGAGTCAAGAACCATCAGTGTGCTGTATTCAGGAAACCCATCTCATGTGCAGAGACACACATAGGCTTAAAATAAAAGGATGGAGGAAGATCTACCAAGCAAATGGAAAACAAAAAAAGGCAGGGGTTGCAATTCTAGTCTCTGATAAAACAGACTTTAAACAAACAAAGATCAAAAGAGACAAAGAAGGCCATTACAAAATGGTAAAGGGATCAATTCAACAAGAAGAGCTAACTATCTTAAATATATATGCACCCAATACAGGAGCACCCAGATTCATAAAGCAAGTCCTGAGTGACCTACAGAGACTTAGACTCCCACACAATAATAATAGGAGACTTTAACACCCCACTGTCAACATTAGACAGATCAACGAGACAGAAAGTTAACAAGGATACACAGGAATTGAACTCAGTTCTGCACCAAGCGAACCTAATAGACATCTACAGAACTCTCCACCCCAAATCAACAGAATATACATTTTTCTCAGCACCACACCACACCTATTCCAAAATTGACCACATAGTTGGAAGTAAAGCTCGCCTCAGCAAATGTAAAAGAACAGAAATTATAACAGACTGTCTCTCAGACCACAGTGCAATCAAAGTAGAACTCAGGATTAAGAAACTCACTCAAAACTGCTCAACTACATGGAAACTGAACAACGTGTTCCTGAATGACTACTGGGTACATAACAAAATGAAGGCAGAAATAAAGATGTTCTTTGAAACCAATGAGAACAAAGACACAACATACCAGAATCTCTGGGACACATTCAAAGCAGTGTGTAGAGGGAAATTTATAGCACTAAATGCCCACAAGAGAAAGCAGGAAATATCCAAAATTGACACCTTAACATCACAATTAAAAGAACTAGAAAAGCTTGAGCAAACACATTCAAAAGCTAGCAGAAGGCAAGAAATAACTAAAATCAGATCAGAACTGAATGAAATAGAGACACAAAAAACCCTGCAAAAAATTAATGAATCCAGGAGCTGGTTTTTTGAAAAGATCAACAAAATTGATAGACCGCTAGGAAGACTAATAAAGAAGAAAAGACAGAAGAATCAAATAGATGCAATAAAAAATGATAAAGGGGATATCACCACCAATCCCACAGAAATACAAACTACCATCAGAGAATACTACAAACACCTCTATGCAAATAAACTAGAAAATCTAGAAGAAATGGATGAATTCCTCGACACATACACCCTCCCAAGACTAAACCAGGAAGAACTTGAATCTCTGAATAGACCAATAACAGGCTCTGAAATTGTGGCAATAATCAATAGCTTAACAACCAAAAAGAGTCCAGGACCTGATGGATTCACAGCTGAATTCTACCAGAGGTACAAGGAGGAACTGGTACCATTCCTTCTGAAACTATTCCAATCAATAGAAAAAGAGAGAATCCTCCCTAACTCATTTTATGAGGCCAGCATCATCCTGATACCAAAGCCTGGCAGAGAAACAACCAAAAAAGATAATTTTAGACCAATATCCTTGATGAACATTGATGCAAAAATCCTCAATAAAATACTGGCAAACCAAATCCAGCAGCACATCAAAAAGCTTATCCACCATGATCAAGTGGGCTTCATCCCTGGGATGCAAGGCTGGTTCAACATATGCAAATCAATAAATGTAATCCAGCATATAAACAGAACCAAAGACAAAAACCACATGATTATCTCAATAGATGCAGAAAAGGCCTTTGACAAAATTCAACAATGCTTCATGCTAAAAACTCTCAATAAATTAGGTATTGATGGGACGTATCTCAAAATAATAAGAGCTATCTATGACAAACCCACAGCCAATATCATACTGAATGGGCAAAAACTGGAAGCATTCCCTTTGAAAACAGGCACAAGACAGGGATGCCCTCTCTTACCACTCCTATTCAATATAGTGTTGGAAGTTCTGGCCAGGGCAATTAGGCAGGAGAAGGAAATAAAGGTATTCAATTAGAAAAAGAGGAAGTCAAACTGTCCCTGTTTGCAGATGACATGATTGTATATCTAGAAAACCCCATTGTCTCAGCCCAAAATCTCCTTAAGCTGATAAGCAACTTCAGCAAAGTCTCAGGATACATTATCAATGTACAAAAATCACAAGCATCCTTCTACACCAATAACAGACAAACAGAGAGCCAAATCATGAGTGAACTCCCATTCACAATTGCTTCAAAGAGAATAAAATAGCTAAGAATCCAACTTACAAGGGACGTGAAGGACCTCTTCAAGGAGAACTACAAACCACTGCTCAGTGAAATAAAAGAGGATACAAATAAATGGAAGAACATTCCATGCTCATGGATAGGAAGAATCAATATTGTGAAAATGGCCATACTGCCTAAGGTAATTTATAGATTCAGTGTCATCCCCATCAAGCTACCAATGACTTTCTTCACGGAATTTGAAAAAACTACTTTAAAGTTCATATGGAACCAAAAAAGAGCCCACATTGCCAAGTCAATCCTAAGCCAAAAGAACAAAGCTGGAGGCATCACACTACCTGACTTCAAACTATACTACAAGGCTACAGTAACCAAAACAGGATGGTACTGGTACCAAAACAGAGATATAGATCAATGGAATAGAACAGAGTCCTCAGAAATAACGCCGCATATCTACAACTATCTGATCTTTGACAAACCTGACAAAAACAAGCAATGAGGAAAGGATCCCCTCTTTAATAAATGGTGCTGGGAAAACTGGCTAGCCATATGTAAAAAGCTGAAATGATCCTTTCCTTACACCTTATACAAAAATTAATTCAAGATGGCTTAAAGACTTACATGTTAGACCTAAAACCATAAGAACCCTAGAAGAAAACCTAGACATTACCATTCAGGACATAGGCATGGGCAAGGACTTCATGTATAAAACACCAAAAGCAATGGCAACAAAAGCCAAAATTGACAAATGGGATCTAATTAAACTAAAGAGCTTCTGCACAGCAAAAGAAACTACCATCAGAGTGAACAGGCAACCTACAAAATGGGAGAAAATTTTCGCAACCTTCTCATCCGACAAAGGGCTAATATCCAGAATCTACAATGAACTCAAACAAATTTACAAGAAAAAAACAAACAACCCCATCAAAAAGTGGGCGAAGGACATGAACAGACACTTCTCAAAAGAAGACATTATGCAGCCAAAAAACACATGAAAAAATGCTCATTATCACTGGCCATCAGAGAATTGCAAATCAAAACCACAATGAGATACCATCTCACACCAGTTAGAATGGTGGTCATTAAAAAGTCAGGAAACAACAGGTGCTAGAGAGGATGTGGAGAAATAGGAACACTTTTACACTGTTGGTGGTAATGTAAACTGGTTCAACCATTGTGGAAGTCAGTGTGGCAATTCCTCAGGGATCTAGAACTACAAATACCATTTGACCCAGCCATCCCATTACTGGGTACATCCCCAAAGGACTATAAATCATGCTGCTATAAAGAAACATGCACATGTATGTTTATTGCGGCACTATTCACAATAGCAAAGACTTGGAACCAACCCAAATGTCCAACAATGATAGACTGGATTAAGAAAATGTGGCACATATACACCATGGAATGCTATGCAGCCATAAAAACTGATGAGTTCATGTCCTTTGTAGGGACATGGATGAAACTGGAAATCATCATTCTCAGTAAAGTATCGCAAGGACAAGAAACCAAACACCGTATGTTCTCACTCATAGGTGGGAATTGAACAATGAGAACACATGGACACAGGAAGGGAACATCACAATTCAGGGATTGTTGTGGGGTGGGGGGAGGGGGAGGGATAGCATGAGGAGATATACCTAATGCTAAACGACGAGTTAATGGGTGCAGCACACCAACATGGCACATGTATACATATGTAACAAACCTGCACATTGTGCACATGTGCCCTAAAACTTAAAGTATAATAATAAAATTTTTAAAATATACCTATCATTGTGCTGTATTTGGGATACCCATCTTAGTGCAAAGACACACACAGGCTCAAAATAAAGCGATGTAGGAATAATTATCAAGCAAATGGAAAGAAAAAAATAAAGCAGGGTTTGCAATCCTAGTCTCTGATAAAACAGAAAAAAAGACAAAGAAGGCCATTACATAATGGTAAATAAATCAATGCAACAAGAAGAGCTAACTGTCCTAAATATGTATGCACCCAATACTGGAGCACCCAGATTCAAAGAGACTTAGAGAGACTTAGACTCCCACACAATAATAGTGAGAGACTTTAACACCCCACTGTCAATATTAGACAGATCAATGAGACAGAATATTAACAAGGATATTCAGGACTTTAACTCAGCTCTGGACCAAGTGGACCTAATGGACATCTACAGAACTCTCCACTCCAAATCAAAATTCTTCTCAGCACCACGTAGCACTTATTCTAAAATTGACCACAGAATTGGAAGTAAAACACTCCTTACCAAATGCAAAAGAATGGAAGTCATAACAACCAGTCTCTCAGACCACAGTGCAATCAAATTAGAACTCAGGATGAAGAAACTGACTCAAAACCACACAACTATATGGAAACTGAACAACCTGTTCTTGAATGACTACTGGATAAATAATGAAATTAAGACAGAAATAAATGAGTTCTTTGAAACCAATGAGAAAAAATACATGATGTACCAGAATATCTGGGACATAGCTAAAGCAGTGTTTAGAGGGAAATTTATAGCACTAAATGCCCACATGAGAAAGCAGGAAAGATCTAAAATCAGCATCCTAACTTTGCAATTAAAAGAACTAGAGAAGCAACAGCAAACAAATTCAAAAGCTAGCAGAAGACAGGAAATAACTAAGATCAGAGCAGAACTGAAGGAGATAGAGACACGAAAATCACTTCAAAAAATCAATGAATCCAGGAGCTGGCTTATTGAAAGGATTAACAAAATAGACCACTAGCCAGACTAATAAAGAAGCAAATAGACAATAATCAAATAGACAGAATAAAAAATGATGAAGGGGATATCACTACTGATCCCACAAACATACAAACTTACATCAGAGAATACTATAAACACCTCTGTGCAAACAAACTAGAAAATCTAGAAGAAATGGATAAATTCCTGGACACATAAGCCCTCTCAAGACTAAACCAGGAAGAAGTCAAATCCCTGAATAGACTAATAACAAGTTCTGAAATTGAAGGAGTAATGAATAGCCTACCAATCAAAAAAAGCCCAGAAGCAGACAGATTCACAGCCAAATTCTACCAGAGGTATAAAGAGGAGCTGGTAACATTCCTTCTGAAATTATTCCAAACAATAGAAAAAGACGGACTCTTTCCTAACTCATTTTATGAGGCCAGCATCATCCTGACACCAAAACCTGGCAGAGACACAACAAAAAGGAAAATTTCAGGCCAACATCCCTGATGAACATCGATTGAAAATCCTCAATAAAATACTGTCAAACCGAATGCAGCAGCACATCAAAAAGCTTACCCACCACAATTAAGTTGGCTTCATCCCTGGGATGCAAGGATGGTTCAACATATGTAAATCAATAAAAGTAATTCATTGCATAAACAGAACCAATGACAAAAAATACATGATTATCTTAATAGATGCAGAAAAGGCCTTCAAAAAAATTCAACACCCCATTTATGTTAAAAACACTCAATAAACTAGGTATTGATGGAACGTATCTCAAAATAATAAGAGCTATTTAAGATAAACCCACAGCCACTATCATACTGAATGGGCAAAATCTGGAAGCATTCCCTTGAAAAATGGCACAAGATAATGATGCCCTCTCTGACCACTCCTATTCAACAAAGTATTGGAAGTTCTGGCCAGGGCAATCAGGCAAGAGAAAGAAATAAAGGACATTCAAATAGGAAGGGATAAAGTCAAATTATCTCTGTTTGCAAATGACATGATTGTATATTTAGAAAACCCCATCGTCTCAGCCCCAAAACTCCTTAAACTAATAAGCAACTTCAGCAAAGTCTCAGGATACAAAATTAATGTGCAAAAATCACAAGCATTACTATATAACGATAATAGACAAACAGAGAACCAAATCATGAGTGAACGCCCATTCACAATTGCGACAAAGAGAATAAAATACCTAGGAATACAACTTACAAGGGATGTGAAGGACTTCTTCAAAGAGATCTACAAACCACTGCTAAAGGAAATAAGAGAGGACACAAGCAAACGGAAAAACATTTGATGCTCATGGATAGGAAGAATCAATATTGTGAAAATGGCCATACTGCTCACAGTGATTTATAGTTTCAATGCTATCCCCATAAAGCTACCACTGACTTTCTTCACAGAATTTTAAAAAACTACTTTAAATTTCATACAGAACCAAAAAAGACCCTGTATAGCCTAGAAAATCTGAAGCAAAAAGAACAAAGATGGAGGCATCACACTACCTGACTTCAAACTATACTACAAGTCTACAGTAACTAAAACAGAATGGTACTGGTACCAAAACAGATATATAGACCAATGGAACAGAACAGAGTCCTCAGAAATAATGCCACACTTCTACAACCATCTGGTCTTTGACAAACATGACAAAAACAAGCAATGAGGAAAGGATTCCCTATTGAATAAATGGTGTTGGGAAAACTGGCTAGCCATATGCAAAAAACTGAAACTGAACCCCTTCCTTACACCTTATACAAAAATTAACTCAAGATGGATTAAGGACTTAAACTCATGATGTAAAACCATAACAACCCTAGAAGAAAATCTAGGCAATAACATTCAGGACATAGGCATGGGCAAAACTTCATGACTAAAACACCAAAAGCAATTGCAAAAAGAGTCAAAATTGACAAATGGGATTGAATTAAACTAAAAAGCTTCTTCGGCCAGGCGCGGTGGCTCATGCCTGTAATCCCAGCACTTTGGGAGGCCGAGGCGAGCGGATCACGAGGTCAGGAGATCGAGACCATCCTGGCTAACACGGCGAAACCCCATCTCTACTAAAAAAATTAGCCGGGCGCAGTGGTGGGCGCCTGTAGTCCCAGCTACTCGGGAGGCTGAGGCAGGAAAATGGCGTGAGCCTGGGAGGCAGAGCTTGCAGTGAGCCAAGATAGCGCCACTGCACTCCAGCCTGGGCAAAAGAGCGAGATTCTGTCTTAAAAAAAAAAAAAAAAAAGAGCTTCTTCACAGCAAAATATACTGTCACCAGAGTGAATAGGCAACCTACAGAATGGAAGAATATTTTTGCAATCTATCCTTCTGACAAAGGGCTAATATCAAGAATCTACAAGGAACTTAAACAAATTTACAAGAAGAAAACAAACAACCCCATCAAAAGGTGGGCAAATGATATGAACAGACACTTCTCAAAAGAAGACATTTATACAGGCCAACAAACATTTGAAAAAAGCTCATTATCACTGGTCATTAGAGAAATGCAAATCAAAACCATGATGAGATACCATCTCTCACAAATTAGCATTGTGATCATTAAAAGGTCAGGAAACAACAGATGCTGGAGAGGATGTAGAGAAACAGAAATGCTTTTACACTGTTGGTGGGAGTGTAAATTAGTTCAACCATTGTGGAATACAGTGTGGTGATCCCTCAAGGATCTAGAACCAGAAATGCCATTTGACCCAGCCATCCCATTACAGGGTTTACACCCAAAGGATTATAAATATTTATACTATAAAGACACATGCATACGTTTGTTTATTTCAAAACTATTCACAATAGCAAAGACTTGAAACCAACCCAAATGCCCATCAATGATAGACTGGATAAAGAAAATGTGACACATATACATCATGAAATACTATGCAGCCATAAAAATGGATGAGTTCATGTCCTTTGCAGGGACATGGATGAAGCTGGAAATCATCATTCTCAGAAAACTAAGACAGGAACAGAAAACCAAACACCACATGTTCTCACTCATAAATGGGAGTTGAACAATGAGAACACATGGACACAGGTAGGGGAACATCAGACACCAGGGCCTGTTGCATGGGAGGGGGCAAGGGTAGGGATAACATTAGGAGAAATACCTAATATAGACGGCGGGTTGATGGGTACAGCAAACCACCATGACATATGTATACCTATGTAACAACCCTGCACGTTCTGCACTGGTATCCCAGAACTTGAAGCATAATAAACAATAAATACATAAATAAGTAAAAAATTTTGGGGACCTCCACCTAGATTTCAGAGGATGTATGGAAATGCCTGGATGACCAAGCAGAAGTTTGCAGCAGGGGTGGGGCCCTCATAGAGAACCTCTGCTAGGGCAGTAAAGAAGGGAAATGTGGAGTTAGAGACCCCACACAGAGTCCCTACTGGGGAACCACATATTGGAGCTGTGAGAAGAGGGCCACCGTCCTCCAGACCCCAGGATGGTAGATCCAACAACAGCTTTCCCCATGCACAGGGAAGAGCCACAGACACTGATTGCCAGACCACGAAAGCAGTCAGGAGGGAGGCTGTACCCTGAAAAGCCACAGGGGTAGAGCTGCCCCATACCATGGGAGCCCACTTCTTGCATCAGCATGACCTGGATGTGAGACATGGTCAAAGGAGACCATTTTGGACCTTTAAGATTTGACTGCCCCACTGGATTTCGAACTTGCATGAGGCTTGTAGCCCCTTTGTTTTGGCCAATTTGTCCCATTTGGAATGGCTACATTTACCCAATGCCTGTACCCCCATTAAATCTAGGAAATAACTAATTTGCTTTTTATTTTATAGTCTCATAGGTGCAAAGGACTTGCCTTGTCTTGGATGAGACTTTGGACTGTGGACTTTTAAGTTAATGCTGTAATGAATTAAGACTTTGGGGAACTGCTGGGAAGGCATGATTGCTTTTAAAATATGTAAGGACATGAGATTTAGGAGGGGCCAGGGATGCAATGATACGGGTTCCTGTGTTCCCACCAAATCTCATATTGAATTCCCATATGTTATGAGAGGGACCTGGTGGGAGATAATTGAATCATGGGGGCCGACGTTACCTGTGCTGTTCTTGTGATAGCGAATAAGTCTCATGAGATCTGATGGCTTTATAAGGCAGAGTTTCCCTGCACAAGTTGTCTTTTTGCCTGCCACCTCCACATAAGATGTTACTTGCTCCTCCTTGCCTTCCACCATGATTGTGAGGATTCCCCATCCATGTGGAACTGTAAGTCCATTAAACCTCTTTCTTTCATAAATTGCCCATACTCAGGTATGTCTTTATCAGCAGCATGAAAATGAACTACTACACTATTCAGTCAGTCTACATGAGGAGATTTGGTGCATCTAGGCCATTAAATATTATCTTTATCTGTCTGATATATTTTTATCTTAAGATGATGCTTCTGATTTAAAATGTTCCAATTTCAGAAGTTTTTTCATTGGCTTCACATAGTTGTTCTGATGCTTCCTCAGTTTATGTGTTCCAAACAAAACCAAAAATGATTTTATTTTTTGAAAAACCACTGTTGATTTTAGGGTAAGCATTCCTTTAAGTTTAAGTCACTTTATTTTATGAGTTCTATATAAATCTCATATGAGTCCCCTTCTGTGATTATTCCACGTTTTTTTTCCCACCCCCATCAGTCATTCACCCTTCCCACAGTGCTTCATAGTCTATGACACTGATCTGTCCAAAGGCACAATCCAACCTAAAAGGAGGAGGGAAGAGACAGGACAAAGAGACGTATTTACGTGATTCCTGTTCATTTGCTTTTCCTCGTGTGTCCGGAATTAGTGGGTTCTTGGTCTCACTGACTTCAAGAATGAAGCAGCAGACCCTCGCAGTGAGTGTTACAGCTCTTAAGGTGGTGCATCTGGAGTTGTTCATTCCTTCCAATGTTTGGATGTGTTCAGAGTTTCTTCCTTCTGGTGGGTTCGTGGTCTCGCTGGCTCAGGAGTGAAGCTGCAGACCTTCGCGGTGAGTGTTGCAGCTCTTAAGGTGGCGTGTCTGGAGTTGTTCGTTCCTCCTGGCGGTCTCGTGGTCTCGCTGGCTTCAAGAGTGAAGCTGCAGACCTTCGCGGTGAGTGTCACAGCTCATAAAAGCAGCATGGACCCAAAGAGTGAGCAGTAGCAAGATTTATTGCAAAGAGCGAAAGAACAAAGCTTCCACAGTGTGGAAGGGGACCCGAGCGGGTTGCCACTGCTAGCTCGGGCAGCCTGCTTTTATTCTCTTATCTGGCCCCACCCACGTCCTGCTGATTGGTAGAGCCCAGTGGTCTCTTTTGACAGGGTGCTGATTGGTGCATTTACAATCCCTGAGCTAGACATAAAGGTTCTCCACCTCCCCATCAGATCAGTTAGATACGGAGTATTGACGTAAAGATTCTCCAAGGCCCCACCACAGCAGCTAGATACAGAGTGTCGACTGGTGCACTCACAAACCCTGAGCTAGACACAGGGTGCTGATTGGTGTGTTTGCAAACCTTGAGCTAGATACAGAGTGCCGATTGGTGTATTTACAATCCTTGAGCTAGACATAAAAGTTCTCCAAGGCCCCACCAGAGCAGCTAGATACAGAGTGTCGATTGGTACATTCACAGACCCTGAGCTAGACACAGGGTGCTGATTGGTATATTTACAATCCCTGAGCTAGACATAAAGTTTCTCCACATCTCCACCAGACTCAGCAGCCCAGCTGGCTTCACCTAGTGGATCCTGCACCAGGGCTGCAGGTGGAGCTGCCTGCCAATTGCGCGCTGTGCGCTCGCACTCTTCAGCCCTTGGGTGGTCAATGGGACTGGGCACTGTGGAGCAGGGGGTGGCGCTCGTCGGGGAGGCTCGGGCCGCACAGGAGCCCATGGAGGGGGTGGGAGGCTCAGGCATGGTGGGCTGCAGGTCCCGAGCCCTGCCCCCTGGGAAGGCAGCTAAGGCCCTGTGAGAAATCAAGCACAGCGCCGGTGGGCTGGCACTGCTGGGGGACCCAGGACACCCTCCGCAGCCGCTGGCCTGGGTGCTAAGCCCCTCACTGCCCGGGGCCGGCAGGGCCGGCCGGCTGCTCTGAGTGAGGGGCCCGCCAAGCCCACGCCCACCCGGAACTCCAGCTGGCCCGCAAGCACCGTGCGCAGCCCCGGTTCCCCGCTCGCGCCTCTCCCTCCACACCTCCCTGCAAGCTGAGGGAGCCGGCTCCTGCCTTGGCCAGCCCAGAAAGGGGCTCCCACAGTGCAGTGGTGGGCTGAAGGGCTCCTCAAGTGCTGCCAAAGTGGGAGCCCAGGCAGAGGAGGCGCCAAGAGCAAGCGAGGGCTGTGAGGACTGCCAGCACACTGTCACCTCTCACTAGCACTGGCTATGTTTCCTCAGGTATAGTTCTGGCAGCCTTTCTTCTCAATCTCTGGATCTAATGTACTATGGCAATACTGATTCCTACATTTTCACCTTTAGGCCAAGGAGTAGTAAAAGCCCTCAGTTACTGGTAATCCCTGGAATCCCCAACATCCCTTGTTCCTTCCTGGCTCACACTTTCACACATCTAACCGATCACTGAATTATTTCGAGTTGAGCACTGTTAAGGGATCTCTGGATATGCCTCAAAATATGACAGATACAACCACTGTGGCCTCCCATAGCATTTGGAATAAAATATAAACCTTGACCTTGCTCCTGAAGACTCTAGATGCCTGCCTCTGCCTATCTTTTCCATCTTTTCCTACCATACTCGCCTCCTCATCATCTACACCCTACTTTCTGTTTCTTTAACCTGCAAAGTTTAATAGCTCCTCACTACTTTTTTTCTGTACTGTTGACTGCAGTGGTATTCTTCTTTCAGATCATTAAACGCCTGCATCCATCTGGTCTGTAAAATCTTGATTCTGATATTATCAGCTAAAAGACTTCTTGATCACCCTACTCTGCTGGGAAAACAAAAGAAACAAGGAAAATTAGTTGGGAGGTATAAAGAGGAAACTTAATTGACCCCACCATTCTCAAAATGGCTAGTTCAATTTACAAACTGTGCATTATCCTCCCAGTATTTACCCCTCTGGTGCATGCAGGCTGTAAAGATCCAAAATTGTACAATAGGCAAGAAGGTTTTTCCACAAAGCCAATGAAATCACTAATTCAAAAATAAGATTAAACAAATAGTACTTAACCTTTTATGGCTTCAAGAGTGTTATTTCAATGGTGCAGGTTTATTTGCATAATCTGCATATGTATATTCTGAACTTTATCTTCCCCTAGTATCTATCTGCAGTGTGAATGTGTCTACAAGGCTGGAACTTAATGATTCATTTAGGCAGTCCCTTAGCATACACGAGGATATCTTGTCTTTTTTTGCATTACTTCCCTCAAAACATGTAAACATTTTCTTGATTTAATAACAATAGAAAAGGTATGAGAAAAGATAAAGTGTCTAGAAAAAAACCACCAACCCACCATTATGATTTATATGGCACAATCTGAAACACCTTTGCAGTATGTTTGTATAAAAAAGTCTATAAAAATGAATGGCTGGGTGGAATTCATTATAGAATGGAATTTGCATTAAAGGTGAGTTTTCTGCTAAACAAAGACACGAAGAAATCTTCAGAAAATGTGGAAACATTGGAGACTGACAAGTTAATTTCTGTGTCTGACAAAAAGGCCTAAGGTGTAAGCTAGATAAAGACTGATGCCTTAGAAAATCTGAGCTGTGGAATCACCTTTGAAATCCTGGTTTCACTATTTATGAGTCATGTCACTGTAGGCAAGGACCTTAGCCTGTGAGTCTCAGCTTTCTTATTCTGTGAAAGGAAATAGTATTACCTCGCTGATTGAATCATGAAGCTGAGAGCTGAAGCACTCAGTTCAGTACCTGGTAGAGCCTTGAAGCTCTTGTCAGTGTCCATCAGTGTCATCCAGAAACAAGCTACTCAACCAACTACATACCAGTAATGATGTCCTGGTCCTTTGGAAAAGTCTGCCAAGCTGAAGAACAATGTTCTGAAGTCCGTCTTGAAGTAATACACTAATCAACTGTGCCTTAGTCTGTTTTGTGTTGCTATAACAGAATACCATGGACTAATTTATAATGAACAGACGTTTATTTGGCTGATAGTCTGGAGGCTGGGAAGTCCATGGCTGAGGCACCCCATCTGGTGAAGGGTTTCTTGCTGCACTATCCCACGGCTGAAGGCATCATGCAGGTGAGAGAGAGCAAGGGAGGGGGACAAACTCATCTTCATAAGGACCCCACTGTCACAATAGCAAACCCACTCCCACAATAACAGCAAGTTGTATTATGCCAAAAGGCTGAATTGATAATACTCAAATGTGTTAATCAATCTATAGACTTGTTTATTTACACAGACTCCTGGGATTACAGGCATGAGCCACCGCGCGCAGCCATCAGTGATTGTTATAAGAATTAAATTAATATTAATATAGGTAAAGTCCTATCACGAGATCTTTGAATATGTTGGGAACTGAAGTGATCCACTGGGGCACAAGCGAAAGAGAATCACAGTAGTGCCATCCACTTGAATTCCTGGGGCAGCTGCCTTAATGCCTCTTCATGAAGATATTTTATTAATGTCACATTTTGATTTATAACATTCATAGATGGGTCCCAGCAATGCCCAGGTCACCCACAGCCTGATGCCTCTGTCTAACTTTGCTTTGGATGCCCTCAGCATTTGGATAAAATCTGAAACTGTGAGATAATGCAAGTAAGTTAAATTTTAGAGGGAATCCCTTTTTGAGTTTCTTAGAAATGCAAAGCCAATGGGTTTCTAAGCAAGGAAGACTGCCCTGCCCGTCCTCTGAACCACGTTTACCAGAGGGCAACAACCCTATTTATTTAAATCAATATGCACTGATTTATAATTGTCTTTACAGATTATGTCCTTCAAGAAGGGTCTCTTTGCTTTATTGCTTAATTTTACTGGGTCTCTCCAAAAGGGCATAAGCTCCTTTAAAATATATGCAGGAGGTGAGAAAGTGCTGATTTAACTCTCAGAGCAATTGGTAGGTAATATTAAATTGCTTGGCTTCATTACTGTAGTCACCTTTCTAATTTAATGCATTCAAACATGCAAACTTCCTAGCAAATCAACCCTAAAGATTATCATCTGTGTTACTGGAGGTCTTTGGAAACTAAATTTATTCTATTCCTTCTTAACCAACACCCCACTACCCTGCCACTACCCACCCAACTATTTCTGATACTACCTGACACCTAGAGGCCTCCAGTTAAGGTCCTACAAAAGTGACCATTTTCCATTAGCTATTGCTACTCTGACCCTGCAAGCTGACTTTGCCCTTTTTGTCTGCTAACTTCAATGGATCAGCCAGTGGATTGGTCAGTGTTCCCATTCACCATGACTGGGTGTGTCATACGTGTGTGCATACGCATATATATGTGTACATATACACATGAAAACATGTATATCTGCAATATTTTGATATTACATGCATATTGTGTTTATATAAACTATACACATTAATTTCATGTTATATACACATATAGCATGCATATATTATCTATTAATACATATTCTTATTATCTAGTAATGTCACCAAAGACTACCTGATTTTGGAAAAGTTTACATAGTTTGAGGAAGAACAGCCTCCCATCCAAAATTATTTGAGTCCTCATTTACATGTTAGCAATTTCACAAATGCAGCTTTTGTCTGTAGAAACCTATGCCTTGCTTTTTAAAGCAGCATGCTACAGTGGAAAGTACACAAAATTATCTGGGTACAAGATTTAGTCCACACAACACAGTCATTGGCTGTGTTGCCTTGGGCATGGTACTTAATGCTGCAGACCCTCAACTTCCCTGGTAGAAACAGGGGGCTAAAAGTCATATTTTAGAAGGTTATTGTGAAAATGAGATGCCTCTTAAGTCTACAGCATAGTGTCTAGCCTGCAGCTATGGTCCAGAAAATGGCTTTCCTTTATTGCCATGGTAACAGGGGGCCTCTTGGGCTGCAAAGAGTGGGGAGGAGTCACTGCAGGCGCTGTCCCTGACAGATGCTCAGAGAGGCCTTTGAGATTCTCAGGCCCTGTGCCCCTCACCCACAGCCAGACAGGAAGCAGGGGAAAATAGATGGGAAGGTGCTTTGGAAGTCAATGTGCTCTATAAATCCAAGGTATTATTCTTAAACAGATGGCTAAGCTTTTTATGGCCCACTCAATCTCCTAAATCCTCAGTCCTGCCCAATTTCTTAGTACTGGATACTTAGAAATACACTGAGGATTTCTTCTCCTCCTGGTTCTTCCTCTGCCCTGCCTGGCTATCCCTGTTTCTGCATTTTTTCATCATTTGGAAAATACCCTTCCCTTGAATTTCAAGCAGGGCTCACTTCTGCTACAGGAATTTCTAGGTAATAAGAAGTTGGGGAGGCAAAATGAACAGCGAAGCAAAAAAGCAGCTTCTCCACGAATCCTCTATCAGCTTGCATTTCATTAAGATGAGAGACTCGGACTTCTAAGCTTCTTTCCTGTCCCCACCTTTGCCTAAACAGCCCCATCGAGTTGCTGGCTCTCTGATCCTCATCTAGTAGCCAGCAGTAGCCACTCTTCCACAGGTAGCTTGGGCATGGCCCCTCTCAGCGGACTGGAAACCATGCTCTTCTGGCAACTTCTAGCTAAATTATGTTTCTCCCCTTTATCATCTCCTCACTGTTTATTTGCCTTTCCCTCAAGCTGCTTTGAGGACATAGACCATGGCCTTGATTTCTGTCATCTCAGTACCGGGTGTACGGTGGAGCTTGATGGGCACCTGCTGAATTGACTTGGTCAGTTTCTACTGGCAGAAACAGAACAGGGTGCAGCCTGTACCAGGGGAGATGCTCTGTCAGTTCTGTTGATTCTGTTAATTCCAGTATCCAGAAAGTGCATGGAAGAGAGTGGGATCTTAAAATCTTTTGAATAAATAAATGAAACAATAAAACCAGAATTTCATCAGAGGCATCTTTAAAAAAAATTATCCTTCTTGAGATACAGTTACATGTCATACAAGTTATCCCACTCAAAGTAAAAGCCAGTGTTTGCTACTATATATACAGATACGTGCAACTATCTCCACAGATTTCAGAATATTTTCATTGCCTCAAAAAGCAACTCTGTACCCTTTCGCTGTTGCTGTCTTTCCCCATATATTCTTCCAGTCCCAAGCACCACTCATCTGCTTTCTTCTCTGTAGATTTACTTGCTCTAAACATTTTATATGAATGGAATCATGTAATGTGTAGCCTTTTGTGACCAGCCTCTTTGACTTAACAAAATATTATCAATATGTATTCAGACCGTAGCATGAATAACTTCTCAATTCTCATTATGAGGGAATAATCGCCATTGCATGGACAAAGCACATTTTGCTTCATTCATTCATCAGTTGATGGATATTTGGGCTACACTGAACATCCATTTTAAATCTTTGTATAAACTTATGGTTTCATTTATTTTGGAAATATACTCAGGAGTGGAATTGCTGTGTCATATTGTAACTCTAGATTTAATTGAACTGCTAGGCTGCTTTCCAATGCAGCTGCAGCACTTAACATTCCACCAACACTGTATGAGGGTTAGAATTTCTCCATCTCTCTGCCAACACTTGCTATTATAGACTTTTAATTCTAGCCATGCCAGTGGGTATAAAATGGCATCTCACTGTGGTTTTGCTTTGCGTTTTTAATGATAACTAATCATGGAAAGCATCTTTTCTTGTGCTTATTGAACATTCATAAGTTGTGGAAAAATATCTATTCAGATTCTTTGCTCTTTTTAAATGTTTTTATTATTGGGTTCTAACAGTTATTTGTATATTCTGGATATTAATCTCTCATCAGATATATGATTTGCAAATATTGTTGCCAAAGTGCCTGGAGTTTGGTCTTGTCACTCACAGCACAGAAAGCCAATCACTGAAACAGCAAGTATTGCCAGGGAAGAGGCTTTTTATTTGGTTGATATTAGCCACAGACAAGGGAGATCAGTCTCAAATCCATCTCTCCCAACTGACTAAAATTGTGGGCTTATATAGAGGGGAAGGAACATAGCCACATGTGGGAAAACAGGAATTAGGGAGAGGTAAGGAAGCAATCAAGAAAATGAAGGGTCTGGAATCTCACTGCTTGGGTGTGGTGATTTGGTGAGTTTCAATTTCTTGCTTGAAGGTCAGTTTCCTGAGGAAGGGACTCAGATAAGACAAATGTAAGTTTCTAGTTTTAAGACTGAAAGTTCATTTCTATATTTATCCTCAAAGTGGTACACATCAGTTCTATGGGACAATTGAGCTGGCTTTAATATTTTCTCCCATTAGGTGAGCTATCTTTCCATTTTTTTTTTGACAGTGTCCTCTTAAGTATAAAGTTTTAAAATTTTGAAGTAAAATTTATTTATTTTTCCTATGTTGCTTGTGGTTTTAGTATTACATTGAATAATCGTTTGAAAAGTCTAAGGTTGTAAATATATACTTCTATATTTTTAACTAAAAGTTTTAGTTTTTACATTTAGGTTTTGGATACTTTTTTTTTTATACAGTGTGAGATAAGAGTACACCTTTATTCTTCTGGATGTGGCTATCTTTTCAATAAAGATGATTCTTTCCCCATTGTATAGTCTTGGCACCCTGGTCAAAAATCATTTAATCACAGATGCATAACTTTATTTATGGATTCTCAATTATATTCCATTTATCTACATTTTACTCTTGTACCAGTATCACAGGTTTTGAATCCAAGAAATGTGAGTCTATCCACATTGTTCTTTTTCTTATTATTCTGACGATTTTGTGTCCTTGCAATTCCATATGAATTTTAAAATCAGTTTGTCAATTTCTACAAAGTAGCTCACTGGGTTTCTGATGGGGATCAAGTTGAATCTGCAGATCAGTTCAAGGGGCATTACTATCTCAATAGTGTTAAATCTTTCAAGGCATGAGCTTAGGATAGTTTTTCATTTATTTAGATCTCTATAATTTCTTTCAAAAATGTTTAGTAATTTTTGGATTATAAATGGTGTATTTCTTTTGGTGAACTTATTAGTATTTCGTTTTTATTCTATTGAAAGTGGAATTCTTTTCTTAATTTCATTTTCAATGTTGATTGCAAGTGTACAGAAACAAAATTGATTTGTTCATATTTGTCTTGCATCCTGCAACATTGCTGAACTTATAAGTTCAAATACCCTTTTTTTTTTTTTTTTTTGAGACAGAGTCTCGCTCTTTCACCCAGGCAGGACTGCAGTGGCGCTATCTCGGCTCACTGCAAGCTCCGCCTCCTGGGTTCACGCCATTCTCCTGCCTCAGCCTCCCGAGTATCTGGGACTACAGGCGCCCGCCACTACGCCTGGCTAATTTTTGTGTTTTTAGTAGAGACAGGGTTTCACCATGTTAGCCAGGATGGTCTCGATCTCCTGACCTCATGATCTGCCCGCCTCGGCCTCCCAAAGTGCTGGGATTACAGGCTTGAGCCACCGCGCCCGACCCAAATACTCTTTTAATTGGTTCCTTAGGATTTTTCATATACAAGATCCTGTTATTTGCCAATAAATATAGTTTTACTTCATCCTTTCCAATCCATATGACTTTTTAAAGTTACCTAATTGCCTTGACAAGAACATCCAGTATCATGTTAAGCAGAAGTACAGACATCCTTATATTGTTCATGATCTTAGGGTATATGCTTCCAGTCTTTCACCATTAAGCTATTGTTAGCTGTGGGTTGTTCACACATGTCTTGTATCAGGTTAAATTCCCTTCTATTCAGTTTTCTGAGTGTTTTTTTTTAAATCATTAAAGTGTGTTGGATTTTGTCAAATATTTTCTTTGCATCTATTGCAATGATTGTGTAATTTGTTTTGTTTTTTTATTCTATTGATATATATTCCATCAATTGATTTTCAGGTGTTGAACCAAGCTTGCACAATTTTGTCAGAAGCATCTTATGTTTTGTTACTTTTAACTGACACATAATAACTGTACCTATTTATGGAGTACAAGCATCTTGTGTTTTGACAGGAGCCAATCATAGTTTAAGCTTGACATTGTATGTTTAAGTGTTCAGCAACAATCCCTCGTTCTGAAGCTATCTTTCCTCATTGTACACTTCTACCTGTGAATGTCCCCTTTACATAGTTTATACATGATATTGAAATACTATTTTTGGAATCATGCCTGTAATCCTAGCACTTTGGGAGGTTGAGATGGGAGGATCGCTTGAGGCCAGGAGTTTGAAACCAGCTTGGTCAATATAGTGAGACCCCCAGCTCTACTGAATAAAAAAGTAATTTGTAAACTGCTTTTTAAATCAATAATTTAAACATATGTAAGTTATAAAAAACCCCAAAACTCTGCTTTTGGGGGAAACTCCTGCTCCTGCCTGTATTGCTCCCTCTTGCCCTGCCACACTTCTCTGCTAAATCTCTAAGTATATGTCTGTCCATTAGCTCCTCTTCTTGCCCTCATCTCTTTCTCCTTTACCAACTTAGATGATGACATTTTTATATTTTGTGCAGGACTGCCCTTATTTACCTGAGCCTATTCTTCTTTCACTTCATATTTCTCACCTTTTATGTTTTATTTCATCCCTGCACACCTTTCTTCATTCTATATGCATTATATTCAAAAAATTATTTTAGGTTAAGCTTAGGAAATGTCACCACTTAGCAATATTCACTGAGCATTTACTATGTGGTAGATACTAAGCTGGAAGTCAGAGAAACAGAGTGACAAGATCAGAGGTCCTGTCCTCTAGGAGCTCACCAAGAGACAAAGAAATGACTATTGTTGATGTACCTGTGCAATGCAATGATGGATCCAAGATTCAGTCCTGATGAGAAGAGAGGAAACTACAGATTGTATAATCTGAAACCTGGCAGCTCTATTGCCAATAAACATTCTTTGTGAATCTAATTTCACATAATTCTTTATTTTCATCTCACTTGTTTTATTATCTTATGTTTCTGGGTTTTGCACTAGCTGTCATTCTTTTCTGCAGCTAATGGAAGTAGAGTCGAGGTAGTGATGAGAGCCTGAAAGTGGCACAGCGTCTTTCCTGGTATCTAGTGGAACCACCAATTCTTCCCATCGCCACTGCCTTGAGGGTGGCTCCCAGGCAGCAGGCCAAGTGCTGTGCTATCCAACGGAAGCACAACTAAGTCAAACCAGGATTTGTGCTTACCTGACTTTATTGACAGCAGGTTAGGCTTGGTGAAATTGACAATTTTGGTATAGACCAAGTTTCTGGGTAAGAAATGAGTTTAGGTGAATTATGGCATGGCATAGTAGTAAGAAATTTGGGATTATTTCAAAGGCGTGACTGGCAGTAACTAAATGTTAGTTTTTTCATCTACAGTATGAAAATAGTAATACCTATTTGATATTGATTACTTTTTTATTTCTTCATTTTATTTGGAAGATATTTATCGATTGCTCATTAAAGAGCCTGGACATGTTCCAGGCTTTTGGGATACAGCAGCAAACAAGATAAAAGTCTGCTCTCCTGAAGTTTATTTTCCAGGGGGCAAAGACACACAAGGAATTATGTGCTCTAAAGGAAAATAAAAGCAAGGAAGGGAAGAGGAGAGAGAATCAATATATGAAGTACTTGGCACACTGTGTTGCAAGTGCTCACGAGCCTATCATCATGGTTCCTAAGGTTGGAAATGCTGAACACTGATAAGTCCAACTGATAAGTTGGAAAACAACTGGACAAGATGGTATGTTAGGTAAAAGCCAGGTGCCATCAAATATAGAGTGAAAGCTGGGCAAGTTGGCTCACGCCTATAATCCCAGCACTTTGGGAGGCCAAGGCAGGTGGATCACCTGAGGTCAGGAGTTTGAGACCAGCCAGACATGGAGAAACCCTGCCTCTACTAAAAATACAAAATTAGCCGGGCGTGGTGGCACATGCCTGTAATCTCAGCTATTTGGGAGGCTGAGGCAGGAGAATTGATTGAACCCGGGAGGCGGAGGTTGCAGTGAGCTGAGAACACGCCACCGCACTCCAGTCTGGGCAACAAGAGCAAAACTTCATCTCAAAATATATATATATACAGATACAGATAGATGTAGATAGAGAAAGTGTGAAGCCAGGAGTGAGAAGCAACTTGCAGAGAGAGTTCAGAGGGAGACTGTGAATTGTTTCCTCTGCTGGGCTTCTCCAGTGTGTGGGTAAGGCAGGCACTCTGCTGAGAACCCCTCTCCTCTCTAGGAGGCCTAGAGACCAGCATCGTGGCTCGCTCAATACGAGTGTGCTGGAATGCAGCATCACATGCTACATCCTAGATACACTGAGAAGGCATCTGCACTGTCACAGACCCCAAGGGATGTGGATTAACCTGAAAGGGTCAGAAGCCTGGTGAAGGATCTGTACATAACAGGCTCACCAAAGAGCGATCAACGCACAACCTACTTCTCAACAGAACTGCCCTTTCCCCTTGTCTTGGTGTTAAGGAGCCTACTTTGCTCACTGGGAATAAAGAGATGCCACATGTGACAACATCAGCAATTTTTCATACCATAGTACAACTCGACTATTATTTTGTCAGTAAATTTATTTTTGATCCCTTCCCCTGCCCTGAAGTCCTCAATTCCATTTATACAGCTGTCAGTTACAGGCATTAAAGCTTTCAGTCAGATGCTGTGGGAGGCCGGCTCTTGGAGCCTTCCAGGTCTCAGTGCAGAGTGGGCTTAGAGGTAGTGTAAGAAGTATACTAAGGGAGGAGCAACAGACACTAGTTGCTTGGTGTTTAGAACCAGTGTTTAAAAATAAGGAAAACATGACAAAGGTCCATGTGCTAGCATGCCATTAGATAAGAAGCAGAACCAGGCTTCTTGGCTTCCTTACCTTACCTTGGCCAAGTCCACACCTCAAGTCAGACAGGCACCTCTCTCTGAAGATCTTAACTTTTATTCTAAGCCATTCTTCTCCCCAAAACTTCCAGTTTCCCTCTTTCCTCAATAATAGTCACCTGCTCTGCATTTTCTCCTTTCTTTTCTATGCTCACTTGATTCTACACATTTGAATTTAAATATTATTTTATATCTATGTAAGCATCATTTTTATGGCTTCTCTTCATAATGATTCTCATTCCTTATCCAGCATATACTGAATCTGCATGCCGTTGGTAAACACAGCTGCAAACCAGTGTGGTCTCAGACTTGATTTGCTTGGACCCCGCCCTTAGAAGATGCACCCACCAGCCTTGCCCTCCCCTGCAGTTGGCACTGGACACCTGCCTTGTGCTGCAAGTTCCAGCTGAATGGAGCATTACCAAAGTTACGTTCGGTGATGCTAATGCATGTCATATGAAAAAAGGAGGTCTTTATTTCAAAACATTTGGGAAAGATTATTAACAAAATCCAAAGGTTTCCTTACAGCAGTATTTCCTGGAATCTAGTATTCTATAATAGGGATGAGGATCATTCTATATAGTGCCAAGTACAGGGACTTGAAATGGAGCTAAATTGTACCTAATGATGATGGTGAAGCGTTAACACTGAGCCCAATAAAAAGTATGTATGTAGATGGGCCCCAACTTTTGCCCCATCCCCATGCCACAGGCCAGCTCTGTGGATCCCCCAATCTAGGGTTCTGGTAAGATCCACCAAGTAAGAGGCTTTGGAGAAACATGCGTGTTTATCTTTCCTATAACACCAAAGAGTAGACCTATGCCCACATCATCACAGGAGAGTTATGCAGGAATATCCATAACATGTTTATAGGCTGTTTCTTTTTTCTACTTATATTGCTATATTGTGTTCTACGTCACATGGTACGCTGGATAAGACAGTACAGTCTGACCGCATATTTTGCTTTACTGCTTCATTTTTCTTAGTTTGAGGTTATCGAAATAAATAAATAGTCTTTTTCTCTAAATAGTCTAACTTGTGAATTAGCTATTTTCTAGTGACAACCCTCATCTTACAAGCATAAACTGAACTCAGCATTGGAGCAGTCAAAATACATGAAAATATTTCTCTCACCTCAAAAGTGCTCCTTGCCTTTTTTTGTACTTTTTTTTAAAGCAGGTTATATCTTCAGTAGAGGCATAGAAATAAGTGATTGCCTAGCTTTTACTAATATGAAAACTCATGTTTGTTAGCATTAAATTTGGTGCAGATTTTCACACTCCTTGTGTTATTTGTTTACTAAGAAGAAAGATAAGACGAATAGCTAATATGAACTAATCAGGCTTTAGATTAAGTGCTTTATTTCTCCTCCTGGAAGTCAAATGAAAAAAATTATCTATCTTGGGGAAGGAGAATTAGATGATGACAATTCTCCACCTCAACTTTTGGTTGCTCAATATAAAACACAATTTATACAAACCATTTTCCCAATACCAGAAACTCTAACTTGTATTAGATTTATAGTAGCACACAGATGAGAAAGATCCTTTCCTTAATTGTCAAGGAAGCTATAAACATTCCCCTTTGATATACAAGGTGAAAAGTGCCGCAAGATAGCTGAACCAGGAAAAGAAGAAACAATCTGAGGAAATCTGTTAAGCCTTAGGAAAAGTGCTACTAAGCAAGGCAAATATCTCTCTAGAACAGGAAGAAAGAGACTAGGCAAAGTACTCTGGCCGGCTGCTCCTAAACTATCTCTCCTGAACAACAGATGTGTTTTATTTTGTTTTTGTTTTCATTTTTAATTAATTGTAAACCATAGTAAAAAATGATTTTTAAAAAAGTTATTCAGTTCTTGGATTTGCAGCAATATCAAGTTGCTGTTAAATTCTCTAAATCCTTGCCTTCAGTGTACACACTTACCTCATTATAGTTCTTGCAAAAGTCAGGAACCCCCGCTGATCTTCAGACCACAGTCTTGTAACCGAGGATCCCAGCCTCAAAATGCATTTTCAAGCTTTTTTGTTTGTTTGTTTTCTTTTTTGTTTTCACCCTTGAAACATACTTTGAAACTCTTTGTTTCTCCCTTTCTCGGTAGGGACTTCCACGAACAGTACTCACTTATCTAATTTTGTACTTGCTTGGAAATTCCAGGGGCCAATTTTGAAACAAACCAGGCCAAGGGCCCCAGCTGGGGAATCCTCCCACTTAAGGGGTGCTTCAAACAGCCCACCACTACCAGACCCAAGTCAGGATAATGCAAAACAGACCTCCAGACGGGCAATTACTCGAGGTTACCATTGGAAAGAGACACGCAGACCCCTTCTGTACCACTCCGGCATGTTTCTCATGTTTTCCTGCTTAAACCCCCTCCCCTCAGCCCAGAAGGCAGAGATGGCTCCTTTGAGGAAGAAGACTGGTCATCTCCCATCTGCTAGCATTTGATCAATAAAGTTGCTTTTCTTTCACCACACCCTGCTTCTCGTGTTTTTGGCCTCTGAGCAGCAAGCAGCTGGACTTGAGGCAGTTACACTATGACAAGAACCCTTCCTGAAACTCACCAAATAACCCGCTAGTCACCAACTGTTCAGGAGCTCTGAGAAGTAAGCATATGAGAAGTAGATTATTTGGCCATTTATTAAAACAAAAACAGTGTTTTCTGAATGGAATATATTGTTTTTTATAATGCTTTTAGACCCAAATTTTCTGTTGTATTTTAAGAGAGAATGAAGAACCAAGTGCCTGGCATAAAAATAATTCCCCAAATAAATTACCATTGCATGAACAAATAAATACAGTTTACATTGCTCTTCACTAAAACCTTGCAGTTTCAAGCACTCAGAAACTCACCCTGATTCTCTTACCCATAATAGCCCCCAACACTCTAAAACAAGTAAACAAACAAAAGCATGGCATGAAATGGAATATATGCTGTCTTGTGTGCACATGTACACACACACACACACACACACACACACACACAAAGTTGCATCTGTCCCTGGACAATGGGAATGATCTCTTAGAAATCTTCATTGGAAAATGATTTAGAGCTCTAGTTGCTACAACACCCACCCTGTCACAGTGATTGAAAATGACTGGCAGGTAAATACAACATTGACCATCTCAATTGCTCTTTTCTTAATCCATCACAAGGTAACTGATGCTCTTTCCTGCACAAAAGCTCCTTAATTCCCTTGCAGTAACAAGATTTTATTGAAAATGTCTATTATAACTAATCCAGGAGAATGGCTATTTTTATAATCAGCAGAAATGAGAAAATGGAAAAGAGAAAAGAAATTTTATTCAGCTGTATTTGATCTGTTTTATTACCTGAGAAAGCATAATACATATAATCTCTTTGCAGCTGTTTCAAAAACTCAGCCCTTATTACTTATATCTCATTAGATATAAAATTGTTTCTGTGTCACTGCAGTACACACACACACTCACACACACACTCACCAGAGAGTTTGATGAAGAAAACAGAAACTTTTCTGTATCAATCTTTCCATTTGTTTTCTTGTGGTATTTCTTGTACCACCATCTAACATTGAAACCCTTGTTATTTTTGAACCCAAAACTTTTTAAATGCTCACCTGGAAAGTAAAGGGACATATAAATTGTTCCTGCTTCTTGAGTTATTAATTCCTGACTTCACAGCAATGGAAAAATCACATGAAACAATTAAAACAAAATGCCAACTCTTGGATGAGGTAAGTTGCAATATAAAAGATAATGCCAACAGTTATAGAAAAGTTAAAGAAAAGTTTGTTTATGCTTTATTAATCAGGCTGCTCTAGCTGTAGAGGCAACACAGTTAACAGGAAAGTATTGGAAGTTTGCGAACATTGCCTGAGTTGTTCTTAAAATTCTTTTTAGTGTTATAATTGCTTAAAACGTGGTTTATCTTTACCTAACTCAGCCAATTTCATCTTTTGCTATAAATGGAATAATAGTTAATGAATATCCACATCATTCTTCAAACATTCATTGAACATGTACCCTTGGACCAGAGCATCTGCTCAAAGAGACAGGCTTTCTTTATTCAAAGTTCATCTTGTTGACTGAGAGGCATATAAAAAATGCCTAATTATGAGAGAGCCCCCAAATACTGAGTTTAAACTAAAGTTGAATGAAAGTGTGGGGAAAGACTAATCTAGAGTTCGGCCAAACATTATATGAGAGCTTCCTCCAGCAAGACCTGGAAGGTAAGCAGTGTCTCACAGGATGAATGAGTGTTTATCATTCATGCACCCATATGTAAACTGACTGCTATTTTAAGTGTATCATTATTAAAAGTAAGGTATGGAAGTCTCCCACTATTACTGTTGAATTGTCTATTTCTCTCATCATGTCAGTTTTGGGGTTTCCTTGACAGTTACATGCATGTTTATATTATATCTTCTTGAAGGATTAATAGCTTTATCTTCATAAATGTCATTCTTTGCCTCTAGTAATAATTTTGTCTTAGTATCTATTTTTTTCTGATATCAGTAGAGTCACTCCACTTGACTTTTGGTTACTACTTGCATGGAATTTTTTTTAACCTCCTTTTATATTTAATTGATTTGTGTTTTTGAATCCAGAGTGTGTTATTTGTAGCCAGCATACAGTTGGATAAAATTTGTCTTTTTAATTTTTTCTAAATTTGTTTTAATTATTTGCCATTTTCTGCCCTTTAATTGGAGTGATCAATGTATTTACATTTAATATAGCTACTGATAAGGTAGGATTTACAGCTGCCACGTTGCTCTCTGTTCTCTGAATGTTTTATGCCCCGCCCCACTCCCTCCTTTTCTGTGTTTTCGTCATTCCTTTACTCTTTCATAGCTGTCTTCTTTTTTGTTAAATGACATTACCTACTGCATTATTTTAATTATCTTCTCATATTTTACTTTTTCTTGGTTTGTTCAGTTATTTTTTTTAGTGGTTGCCCTGGGGATTACAATTAACATCGTAATTTATAACAGTTTAGTTGGCGTTAATATCGACATAATTTCTATAGTATAAAAATGCTGTGCTCTTGGTAGCTATATTTTCCCAACTTCTTTTGTGCTTATTGTCACAAATTGTACCCAATTCTCATTATTCATGGCATTTGTATTTTTCCCTACTATTGATAAACAGGTACTAAGGCATATATATATATATATATACTTAACTTCTTAACTTGCACATTCCCAGATGAGATTGGACAAGGCAGAGCTCTGTCTTCTTGTTTTGGCTCTCATGCAGACATGACCAGAGGATAGAAACAGTAGTGTGCATTGTAGTACAGTGTAAGAAGCCCCAGCTTTAGGGCCAGTTAAATGACATTTGAATATCAACTTGGACAACTGTTAGTGGGATGACCTCAGACAACTGATTTCGTATTTCTGAACCTAACTTTCTATTTTGTAAAATTAAGAAAATAGGATCTATCAAAACGAGTTGTTTATAAAATTTGCAATTACAATCTATGTTATATATGTAGTATGTATATGATAAAACTTAACGCTAGGAGCAATGGTTTAATATTCGCTAATCAGTATTTACAATGACTTTATAGAACATATCTGTAACGAATAATGAGAATCAACTCTACATGTTTGCACACTGCCAGTCAGGGTTCTCCCAAAAAACAAAACCATTAGGATATGTTTATTTTAAGGAATTGACTCATATGATTGTGGATATGGGCAAGTATAAAATCTGCAGGGCAAGCAAGCAGGCTAGATAAAAGGAGTTGATGTTGCAGTCTTGAGTCTGAAATCTATAGTACAGACTGGCAGTCTGGAATCAAAGGCAGCATTTATTTGTTACAGTTTTGACCAGACTTTCTTCTTCTAGGGGAAACGTCAGCTTTTGCTCTTAAGTCCTTTAACTGATTGGATGAAGCCTATCCATGTTATATGGGATGATCTTTTTTACTTAATTTCAACTGACTCTACATGCTAATCACGTCTACAAAATACCATCACAGTAACATCTAGACTAGTGTTTGGCCAAACAAGTAGGAACCATGGCCTAGCCTATTTGGCATAATGTAACCATCATGATTTATAATTATTGCTTAATAGAATTTTCTTTTAAATCAGATAGGACTAACAAAGTTAAACAAAAATGTATTTATACTCTCTTGTATGTTTACCAATGTACTTACCTTTTCTAGTGTTCTTGATGTCTTCATGTCATTTCAATATTGTCCTGAATGAACTGCCTGTTCATTTCTTTACAAAGGACTCCCTTTAGTATTTTTTAGGAAAGGATTGCTAGCGCCAAATTTTTTCATTTTTTTATTTTCTAGAAATGCCTTAATTCCTCCATTCTTTACAAAGCAGAATTTTGAGGAATCTAGACATTTTTGTTAAACATTTTTTTTTCCTTTCAGCACTTTGAATATGTTGTCCCACTGCCTTCTGGTCGCCATTTGTTTCTGATGAGCAATCAACTCATAATCTTACAGAGGATTTCTTGTATGTGAAGTGTCACTTCTCTCTCATTCCTCTCATGAATCTCTTTGTCTATGTGTTTCAACAGTGTCATTATCATATGTCTTGGCTGGGATCTCTTTGAATTTATTATACTTAGAGTATGTTGAGATTCTGAGATGTGTACATTAATGCTTTTTATTACATTTTGGAAGCTTTCTGCCATGATTTCTTCAAATATTATTCTCCGCCTGTCTCTCTGCTATCAGGAAATCCCATTGTATGCATATTGGTGCATTTGATCATCCCACACATTTCTGAATTTCTGTCTGTTGATTTTTCACCATTCTTTTTTCTTTTTGTTTCTCAGATAGGATGACCTCAATTAACCTTTTTCTGCCTGCTTAAATCTGCTGCTAATCTCCTCTAGTGGATTTTTCATTTAAATTATTGTAGCTTTCAACTCCAGAATTTATATTTGATTTGTTTTTATCATTTTTATCTCTTTATTGATATTCTCTATTTGGTAAGATATCAGTTCTTATACGTTTATTCTTAGATATAGTTTTATTTGTCTGAACATATTTAAAATGCCTGATTAAAATCTATGTCTAATAATTCCAATGTGTGGACTTACTAATGGATAGTTTTTTAATAACCTTTAGTCTCTATGTATGAGCCAAGCCTTTTTTATTTTTGCAAGCCTTGGTTTTTCTTGTTGTTTTGTTGAAAACAGGACATTTAAAATAATATAATGTGGCAACTTTGGAAACGAAATTATCTCCTTGCCTTAGGATGTGTTACTTTTTGTTTTAATATTATTGTTGTTTGTTTAGGAACTTCTTCTGAACTATTCCATGATGTTTGTGTCATGAAATCTCTTCACAGTTATCTTAGGGGTCAGTTAATGGTTGGACACACATTTCCTTTAATGCTTGGAAACCACAAGTCTTCCAGTATTTGTTGGCAGGCTCTTTATGTGAGTTGGGGCACCCTTCAAACACTAAGCCAGAGCCTTTACTTCCTGTTTGTTCAGTGCCTTCAAGGTTAGCAGAGGTAGGAGCTTGGAGCACTTTCAGGTATTTTTTTGGACCATATGCCCAGCCTGGGCATGTGTAGAGCAACATGTATGTGTGTGACCTTTTATATCACAGGAATGCATCAGAGATTTTCAAAGCTTCCCATGGATATCTCATTCTCGAGAATTTTCTTTTAAACTTTTGGAGTAGCTTATTGTTAGTCCAAATTGTTATTTACTGCCTAAGGCAGCAGTGATGTTAAACAATTGCCACTTATTATTATTATTATTATTATTATAAATGCCCCAGGAAAAAAGCTGTTCACACCAGGGGAGCTCCATCAGCACAAATAAAGAGAGCCATGAGAGTGTGGTCTTTCATGAGACTGTCAGACAGGACAAATAATGACTAGTCTAGGGGAACTAGGCTTCGAAGGGGTACCCAATCTCCTGCTTCCCGGTGGCTGCCATGCTACTGCCACTGACCATGCTTGTTGGCTGCAGGTTTTCAAGGAAACCATGGAGTTGGAGGTGTGGAACGGAAGCAGCACAAGTTAAAAAGGTACAAGAATCCCTGTTATGCCTGAAATTCAGCTATTTTTCTTGAATAAAAACTTTCAGGATTGCTGCAAGCTGTTGGTTAATTTCTAGATTTCTGGAAAAACTTCTTCTGACATTTGTAAGTTTTCTTTTTTTTCTATTTAAAAATTATTTTATTTACATAAACTAATAAAAGGAGAAAGTCAAAATGAAGAACAATTTTTAACTCCAAGAAAAATTTTACAGGTTTCACATGGACTTGTTTATTATTACAAGACCCATGAGGTCATCTTCAGTGATTAAGTGTATCCAGATTGATAAGCAGTTAAATCTGTTCTGCGAACATTTGTAAGTATTCTTGTTGCTTTTATGGAGCAAATAATTTTTGAGGTTTCTAGTCTCCCATTTTTACCAAAAACTATTCCCCTCCAGTTACGTATATTTTTTAAATAATCTGGTTAGACATAAACAGATTTCTGAAAAGATTGAATAAATTGGTATCTGGCATAACATTAAGCTGATTTCTCTACTAATTTATTCCTTATTTTTTGATATCTGCCTCTAACACTAGTATCCAGCCATATCAAGCCACTTGCAGTTTCTCTAACATGCTGTAAGTTTTGTAACTCTGAAGAAGTTACTCTCTCAGCTAAAATGCCGTGTGTATGCTCTTACCTTTTAGCTGGATAATTCCTACTAATCCAGTAGGATTTGATCAGACCCCTTCATTCATTAGCCCTCTTAACCAAACAGATTTAGGAGAGTATCATATGCTTCCATAGAACCTGGTTTACCTCTATTACAGTACTTGCCAAATACTGGATATTTATGTCTCCCTAAGTACAAAGGAAATTTAGTGAAAAATATTTTTTTCAGGTGAAGAATGGCATAACCCTATATATATATGTGTGTGGGTGTGTGTATGTGTGTGTGTGTGTGTATATATATGTTTGTGTGTTTGCAAATATATATGTATATATGTGTGTCTGTATAAATATATATAATATATATATATATATATATATATATGACATAAGTAGGTATACCTAAACTTCTCTCTAGATTTTTGATGACTTAATTTCTTAGCCTCTCTAGATTTTTGGTGCCTAACTGCCCCTTCGATTCAGACTGAACTAGTCAGTAAGAGCCCTTCTTTTAAATTCTAGCATCTCCAGGCTCTGACTCCAGTCTCATATTTCCAACATCTATATCTTATTTCCATTCGTCTATGCTTTATGTCTTTCCAATTCTCTTACACCAGCTCTTCATAATGGAAGCATCACAAGGTCTGTTAATTTAGAGCTAGTCCAAATGCACCCCTAGGCACTTTTCTTCAGATCTTCTCTGCCCTCCTGCTCTACATTGTGAGAACTTGGCATGCCCCTCCTCTGTGATGATCCAAGCTCCCTGGTGACACTGTGTCCTGGAGCTCTACTTGCCAGGAATACAGTAAGAAGCTCAGTTATCAGGGAATATTTCCAGGAAATATCATCTGAATACATCCTAGGTGAGATTCCAACTCTATCCTGTGATGAGGATAGTCAAAACCAACAAGAAAAGAAACTTCAAAGAGCAGCCACTTCCTGGAGCTCATATTTTAGTAAGAGAGATAGACAGAAGCCAGTTAGGTAAAAATATTACAACTTATGACATTAAGTAGACAACATAAAACAAGTACCAGCTGAGAGTGGTTAGAGTTCAGATGAGAGAGCAATATTTTGGGGCCAAAAAAATAAGGAGAAATGAAATGCATAACACATTTCACAAATCATTCTATAAAATATTTTCAGTACTTAAAAGAACAGAGCCTTCACTTATGTGGAATAGTTTTGTGTTGGCCTGTCACTGCTGCTAACTCCTGTATGGATCTCCTGGGATTTGAATGGGGTCCTGTCCCTGGCCAGGGCTCTGCAGATGGTTTACCAGTATCTTCCTCTGTCTCCCTCTCTATCTGAATCTCTCATCTCTTGCCCTCTTGAAACCCTATGGCTAACACACGATGAGCCATGAGCCATTACACTCCACCAGATGCAATATTCTCCCTCTCCGCCCACAGTGCTCTTGCCTGACTCTTCTTTGCTCCTTTGTTCTTCAATAGTCAGTTCAGGTTTACCTGGTAGACAGGAAGTGCTCCCGGGAACTCCTGCCAGATATGGAAAATGGCTCTCCTTTCTGCTCCTGGCACTCCTTCTTGTCTCCGATGCTAATGTGATTACCCAATATTATAATTGTTTACTTCTCTGTCTCTCTCATCGGGATGGGATCATCTCAAGAGGATAGTTACATTTCTCCCTTCAGTATCCTTTAACAGAGGCTAATTAAGTGCCTGACAGGACACCAAACTAAAACGTCTTTCTATGTATTGTGGGAATACACGTGCTGGGGTGAAGAATTTGCAGCGAACTGAAAATGCTCAAGAGATGTTCCTACACCAGAGCTTTTCTTCCTCTCTTAAGAGCAGTTTTATCCCTAACTAAGATTGCACTTTAAACCCACCAGCCTAGTACCTTGTCTTCTTGGTTTCCTTTGTGCAAATTTCCAGTGTTGAAGGAATGCAAAAGAATGACACGGAGCATAAGTGAACGATGGCTGTGCGGAAGGGCTACTGCAGTTTAAAATGCATCTTAAGTGGCAGGGCTGTGATGGATTCACTTCCCTTGCTTGTCCTTGAGAAACAGCAGGGGCACCCGTGTTGGGTAATAATTGCTCTGCCTTGCTTGAAGGCATAGCACTTGGCTTATAGGACATTGATTCATTTGGATCTTGTGTCTATTTCAGCCCCAGGGCATTCCCCACTGTTGAAATTGACACAGAACAGGAAGAGATAAATGTGAAAAGGCTGGGGCTTTGAGGAGCCCTGAGGCTGATATTGATGAGGCAGTAGCCTTAGTGCTTTGCTTCCTGTGGCTTTTCTCCATCACAGGGAAGGCAGACTAGTCCCCGACTAGGAATGAAACTGTTTCCACAACCAATAAATTGGAAGCCATCTTTGCATCACTTAAAAACGAAAAAGAAAATATAGAGAGCTCCCATAATTAACAGATGGAAATGTGAAATAAAATTATCAGAAGAGTTTCCACATTCTTGAGTTCTCGAGCTCAGCGTCCCTTCAACACATGAAAGTTCAGCCCACTTATTTCCTAACTGTTTAATCCCAAGTGGTGTTCTCTCTGCAGGGTGTAAATCTAGTTCCTTTTGTTCAGATTTGGGGAATTGAGAAGAAAACATTAGCAATGAGTTCTTCCTCTCAAATCTAAAACTTTTTTCTGTATCGTTTTCTGTCTTCTCTCAATCCTTCAACACAGCAGGGGACAATCCAGGCCCCAACCTCTGCACATGATGCTGCACCAAACACTTGTCTTTTCTTCTCTCCTTTCTAGGTACTCCTTTTCACCTCTTGTTCTGACTCTTCTTTCTCCTCACATCTGCTCATTTCAGGCTTGTTCACAATGTATGTTTGCACAAGTCAAATCTTTACACTGTTTCCCTAAATGGTGAAGTGCATTTCAAATACACACATGCATACATACACACACACAAACACACACATATACATATATACTATATATGTATATATAAATACATATATACTATATATGTATATATAAATACATATATACATATAAATACATATATACTATATATGTATATATAAATACATATATACATATATGCATTTGAAATGAACACAAAATATATATAACGTGTGTATGTATTTATATATGCACATGTGCAAACACACACACGTATAAAATGTGTATATATAAATGTGTGTGTATGTGATGTTTGCGTATATGTATTTAGACCCTTTCAATGGCTAAAATAGTCCCTTGGATTTATTGTTACTTAGTAAATACGTATTTAGATCCTTTTGATGGCCTCTAACGTTCAATTCTTGCTTTGTGCTACACCCCTACACTTGCCATATGCCCTAGTCAAACAAGCCAAAGACTACCTGTCATGCAACCTGTAGGAAAGTCCTTTGTCTTCCCTCATGCTATTCTCACCACAGAGACTACTCCTCTCTACCCCAAGCCCCTGTCTGTCTGTCAGAGCTCTACCTAAACCTCTTTTCAGACACCATCTAATAGAAACATGGTCATCTTAAGCTTCTCTTCTTAAAGGGTTGAATTATACCATCTTTTAGTACAAACTATTTATATGCTTCTCTTATGAGCAAAACTGAAAAACAAGAGGCAGTAGTCCATAAAACTACACGCAAATATAATAAGCAGAGAGTGGAATGAAGGAGTTCCAGCCAAAGTTTGTTCCCTTTTGGGAGAACATCAAGAGTTGAGTTTTAGCTGGGCACAGTGGTGCACCTGTAATTCCAGCTACTCCAGAGGCTGAAGTGGAAGGACAATTTGACCCCAGGAGTTCAAGGCTGCAATGAGCTATGATTGTATCTCTGCACTTCAGCCTGTGTGACAGGGCAAGATTCTGCCTCTAATTTTTTTTTAATTAGTTTTGTAGAGTTAATACAATCGATCTTGCTGGCCTAGCATACTTGGAAGCATCTTGCTGTGCCTGCATATGACTTGGTGGGTTGGTAGAAATAAGCTGAATGATCTATTGCCTGAATTGTTGTACCCAGTGGTTATTTATTCCTTAAGGAAAAACGACAGCTAAGAGGAGGAAGAGAAGCCCTATGGCATCACCTGCCCTGAGGAATGTATCACAGCATGCACTGATGATCCCTCCAGGCCTTTCTTGTTTCCAGGAAGGAATGATACTATCTCAATGAATTAGGCTAAGAAGTCAGGGAGGCCAACAGAGTCACACAACTCTCTTGTTCACTAAACATTCTTCATACCCCTCCAGGGGGTTGAGGGCAACCCGGACAGATCTGTGTGTTGAAGTTCCAGCACCGTATCTGTCATGCTGTTCAGAAAGTGTTTACTAAGTAACAATAAATCCCAAGGACTATTTTAGGTGACAACACTTGAGAGCACAGACATTAGGCTTATGTGTTTTTCTTGTACATTGTCATACAGAAGTAACAGCTTAATAAAAGTTTCACAACGATGGTGAGGCTAAATATCTACTACTTTAGGAGCTGTGCTCCCATATGGCCTTTCACTATAACTTACAGTAGAGCTGTGACATTTTATAAATGCTGGATACACGTTTTCCATATCAACAAAAATACAGTTATGCATTAATAATTTATTGCAACAAGCTTTACCCTGATATAATAAATAAATTATTAGTTCATACTTATAAGGAAAATAGTTCTGCACAGAAGTTGGTTTATTTCTCCTTTCTTGCTTGGGTTTTAGATTATCACAACATTTGCAGAAGAAACAGATGTCATGAATTTAATTCTGAAAACAAGTCAGACTGGTACTTTTCAAGATCTATCAGTTATTTCAAAATATATCAAAATTAGTACATCCAGTGACAAACTAATATAAAGGTTGTGTCCAAGCTGTGAAAAAGAGGCATTCCTGGCCTTTAAAAGAACAAACATGTTGGGAAATTGGACAGGGCTTTAACGACACTGAAAATTTTCCTTTAGAAAATCTGTCATTATGTTGTATGAGAACAGCTAACCTATCATATTAAAGAAAAGAGGCCGGGCGCGGTGGCTCATGCCTGTAATCCCAGCACTTTGGGAGGCCAAGGCAGGTGGATCAACTGAAGTCAGGAGTTTGATACCACCCTGACCAATATGGTGAAACCCTGTCTCTACTAAAACTACAAAAAATTAACTGGGCATGGTGGCGTGCACCTGTAGTCCCAGTTACTTGGGAGGCTGAGAAAGGAGAATTGCTTGAACCCAGGAGACAGAGGTTGCAGTGAGTGGAGATTGTGCCACTGTACTGCAGCCTTGGTGACATGGTGAGACTCTGTCTCAAAAAAAAAAGATGGAACCTATCAATAGATCAATAGCTCCAATCGATGACTGCCTTATAAGTGATGCCCTGTGTCTTCTGCATTGAGAGGAGGGGACTCTCTCTCTCTCTATATATATATATTTAATTTAATAATAAAACATAATATGTTACCCTTAAAAAAAAGATAGCAATGGCTGGGTGCGGTGTCTCATGCCTGTAATCCTAGCACTTTGGGAGGCCGAGGTGGGTGGATCACAAGGTCAGGAGATCGAGACCATCCTGGCTAACACGGTGAAACCCCGTCTCTACTAAAAAATACAAAAAATTAGCTGGCATGGTGGCGGGCACCTGTAGTCTCAGCTACTTGGGAGGCTGAGGCAGGACAATGGCGTGAACTCCGGAGGCAGAGCTTGAAGTGAGCCGCGATCGTGCCACTACACTCCAGCCTGGGCAACAGAGCAAGACTCCGCCTCAAAAAAAAAAAAAAAATTGAGATCATCTTGGCCAACGCGGTGAAATCCCTTCTCTACTGAAAATACAAAAAATTAGCTGGGCATGGTGGTGTGCGCCTGTAATCCCAGCTACTCCAGAGGCTGAGGCAAGAGAATCACTTGAACTTGGGAGGCAGAGGTTCCAGTGAGCCGAGATCACGCCACTGCACTCCAGCCTGGGGACAGAGCAAGAGTCTGTCTAAAAAATAAATAAATAACAATGTGTCTAACTGGAGAGAGAAAATACACACTGTTAAATTGTTCTAGGATGACTTTAAAACATAATTAAGTGGAAAATGTCTGGAAGAGACTTTCTGTTACCATCCATTATCATCCATTATCAGTCAACAGGGGGCGTGTGCCTGCTATGGCCACCCACTTTGGTTCTCACTGGAGATTCAGGATTAAGACTTGGTCCTCACCCTTGAGCAGATCTTAACCTAATGGAGAAAGAATAAACAATTTGAACTGCAGTATGCAGAGAAAGATGCCAGAATGATTTTTCTTTAAAGGTTCCCAATCCAATCATATAATTATATTGCTAAAACCACATCTTTGACTTCCCAGTGCCTGAAAAATTAAAGCTAAACTCCACAAGAGATATTCTGCTCAACCTTCTCTGACTCTGTCTCTGCATAATATTAACTACTTCTACACCCCTCATCACACTCTTAACTCTCAATATCATTTCCCTCTGGGTATTCATTTATGCACTTTTACTAAATGGAAACCCTACCTCCCACATTGAACACACCATCCCCTCAGCTGCCAGCAACCATGTAGTATCTGTCTAGTACTAGTTCCATGTTCCTATTAGCCTTTGAGAGTCTATTGATATGTGACTTTCTCTAGTAGCTTTCTCTGACAAAGGAACAACTGATAATAGGAAGCAGTATTGACATTTTAAGTGTTAAAAGCATTTAACAAACTAGGGGCTGGGAAGGGGTGAGGGGGAGGAATAGGGAGAGATTTGCTAAAGGATAAAAAATTACAGCTAGTTAGGAGGATTAAGTTCTGGTGTTCTATATAACTGCAGGAGAAGCCTTAGCTTAAAAGTAGTTCTCTCTCAAGGCAGTGGCTCACATGCCTTGCTTAAATAATATTTTAACAAAGAGCCGTAAGTCCAAAATAGAGACAAGACAAAGAACAGAACAGTTCCATTTTTTGAAAAGGTGGGAAAATGTGGGAACGTAGTAAAATCGCTTCTCAGATTCCTCTGGTGCCTGCTGGTATCGTCTCTAGGCTGAGAAGCGAGTGCTGTCCCTAGTGAGGAAAGCTTTATGCCCTGCAATCAGGCAAACAGAGCCCATGCTTTTAGTGTCTTTAATTTAATCATCCTCAATAATTTGAGGAGGATTATTATGCTTTCCTTCAGGAACATGGTTCATATTCTGCGTATCTATAACTCAAACAATGGGAATAGTGTCGGGCACATAGCAATGGATTAACTAACAATGAAAGAAAAAGTGCTCCATGTAAGGGAGCCCTGATATAGCATATATTAGATGATACGTTGATATGTTTTTGCATCTTCAGCCCCTTTGTAGGACATCTTTGAAGGACAGTGGTGAAAGAAAATCTTCCCAGGAGGCAAAACTTCGAGCAGTGCACCTCGTTGTGCACTTTGCTTGGAAGGAGAAATAGCCAGATATGCGATTTTACACTGATTCATGGGTTATAGCCAATGGTTTGACTGGATGGTTAGGGACTTGGAAAAAGCATGATTGCAAAATTGGTGACAAAGAAATTTGGAGAAGAGGTGTGGATGGACCTCTCTGAGTAGTCAAAAACTGTGAAGATATTTATATCTCATGTAAGTGCTCAGCAAAGGGCAACCTCAGCAGAGAGGAGTTTAATAATCAAGTGGATAGGATGACTCGTTCTGTGAACACCACTTAGCCTCTTTCCCCAGCCACCCCTGTCATTGCCCAGTGAACAAAGTGGTCATGGTGCCAGGGATGGAAGTTACGCATGGGGTCAGCAACATGGACTTCCACTCACCAAGGCTGACCTGGGTGTGGCCAGTGCTGAGTGCCCTATTTGCCAGCAGCAGAGACCAAAACTGAGCCCTCAATATGGCACCATTCCTCAAGGTGATCATCCAGCTACTTGGTGGCAGGTTGATTATACTGGACCCCTTCCATCATGAAAAGGGCAGCAGTTTGTCCTCACTGGAATAGACACTTACTCCAAATATGAGTTTGCCTATCCTGCATGCAGTGCTTCTGCCAAGACTGCTATCCGTGGACTCACCAAATGCCTTATCCACCATCATGGTATTTCACGTTGAATTGTCTCTGACCAAGGCATTCACTTTTTGGCTAGGGACATGGGGCAGTGGGCTCAAGCTCATTGAATTTACTGGTTTTACCATGTTCCCTATCATCCTGAAGCATCTGGATTGATAGAACTGTGGAATGACCTTTTGAAGTCACAATTACTATGACAAGTCTAGGTGATAATACTTTGCAGGGCTGGAACAAAGTTCTTCAGAAGGCCTTGTATGCTCTGAATCAGCATCCAGTATATGGTACTCTTCCTCCCATAGCCAGGATTCATGGGTCCAGGAATCAAGGGGCAGAAGTGGACATGGCACCACTCACCATCACCCCTAGTGACCCACTAGCAAAATTTTTGCTTCCTGTTCCTGTGACATTACGTACTGCTGGCCTAGAGGTCTTAGTTCCAGAGGGAGAGATGCTGTCACCAGGAGACACAACAATAATTCCATTAAGCTGGAAGTGAAGATTGCCACCTGGACACTTTGGGTTCCTCCTACCTCTGAGTCAATGGGCTAAAAAGGGAGTTACAGTGTTGGCTGGGATGACTGACTCAGACTATCAGGATGAAATTAGTCTACTACTTCACAATGGAGATGAGGAAGACTATGTTTGGAATATAGGAAATCCCTTATGGCTACTCTTAGTATTACCCTGTGATTAAGGTCAAGGGGAAACAACAACTACCAATCCAGGCTGGACTACAAATGATCCAGCCCCTTCAGGAATGAAGGTTTGAGTCACTCCACTAGGAAAACAAAACAAAACAAAAACAAAAACAAACAAAAACCACATACATACAAAATAATAATAATAAAAACATACCCATGACTTTCTGAGGTGCTTACTGAAGGCAAAGGGAATAAAAAACGGGTAGTAGAAGAAGGTAATCATCAATACCAGTAACAACCATTTGACCAGGTTACAGAAATGAGGAGTGACTGTAACTGCTATGAGTATTCCCTTCTTATTTTGTTAAGAACACATTTGTGCACGCAGACACTTGTACTAAGAGAATATCTTCATTTTATTTCCTTTTTCCCTTTATTGTGTGACATAAGATTTATTGACTTCATATCAGCATTTAAATGTGTTTATGTAATAGCATCTAGGTTAAGGATTAGTGCACACTGGGTTGTATGAAGGATAGCTTTATTATGTTAGGTGTAATTATGACTAATTGTGACCTTATTATTGTCTTTATTTGAAGATTGTGTATGATTTTCGGAGATGTATGTTGGTTCAAGTTGACAAGGGGTGCACTTGTGATGGTTAATACTGAGTGTCAACTTGATTAATGCTTCAATGCTTGATGAAGCATTGAAGGATACAAAGTATTGTTCCTGGGTGTGTCTGTGAGGGTATTACCAAAGGAGATTAACATATGAGTCAGTGGACTGGGAGAGGCAGATCCACCCTCAATCTGGGTGGGCACCATCTAATCAGCTGCCAGCACAGCTAGAGTAAAGCAGGCAGAAGAATGTAGAAGGACTTGACTTGCTGAGTCTTCCAGCCTTCATCTTTCTCCCATGCTGGATGCTTCCTGCCCTCGAACATCAGACGCCAAGTTTTTCAGCTTTTGGACTCTTGAACTTACACAAGTGGTTTGCCAAGGGCTCTTGGCTTTTGGCCACAGACTGAAGGCTGTACTGTCGGCTTCTCTACTTTTCAGGTTTTGCGACTCGGACTGATCCACCACTGGCTTCCTTCCTCCTCAACTCGCAGACAGCCTATTGTGGGACTTTACCTTGTGACTGTGTGAGTCAATTCTACTTAATAAACCTCCCTTTCATAGATACATATATCCTATTAGTTCTATCCCTCTAAAGGCAGTATACAGACACATTAGTTATATCTTCTCCCTGGGAGAAGTTAGTGTCCTAGAGAAAATACGAAACATTCTCAGCAAGCTCCAGACAGCTAGGTGAGAAAAGATGGGCCCCAGCTGTAGACACATGGGCAAGGACAGAGGAACTGGCTTTTGGCACTAGAAAGGCTGGAGGGAAAAGCAATTATGAAAGAGCTCTTATTTGATATTTAAGGAAGGAGATGGATATGGAGGGCTCTCTAGGCTCAAAGAGAGTTATACCTTTGTAGTCTAACTGGCTTTTCTCCTGTTAGGGTGGAATGATGTTCTATCCAGTGTCCCTAGATAGTTTGTGCAACATACTGAGATAATAAACGATTGTTTTATTAGTTTGAAATTGTTTTGTTCTCAGTGGACATTAATATTACATTGCGTCCTTGTGTAGATGTATTTGTTACATTCATAGACTGTGTAAGTATCAAGTCAGGGTATGTGGGGTGTCCATCACCTTGAGTAGTTATCACTTCTCTGTGTGTGGAACATTCCAAGTCCTATTCTAGCTGCTTGGACATATATAACACATTTTTGCTAACTTTAGTCACCCTAGAAGGAAGGGTGAAGGGAAGGATAGTGATATGCACCACTGGCCTAGATTTAATGTGGAAAGTTTTTCCATTTATTCCCTAATTTTCAAGGCCACTCTTGTTCTTGCCTTGAGTCCTTCCAAATTCTACTCTGGGGTTCCCACACAGATGGGTGCCTCCGTGGTGAAGGCCCCTCTAGCCCTTGTTCTGAGCTAGGACTTCTTTGGCTGAAGTGATTCTTCTCTCAGCACCTTCAAATCTCTCATTTTTTTGCAAAGCCCCTTTCCCATTCTTTTTAATGTTAGATGTTTTTCCCCATCCTTCCTTATTACCAATTCACTTGGAACTCAGGCAAGAGAAAAGTAGAAAACAGTAACAACAGACATACACACACACACACACACACACACACACACACACACACACTGTTCAAAAACATCTTAATTGGGAGGCCTTATTATATTTTGTAACTTATTTATTCATCATATTTAATCCCACAATTTGACTGGTCAATATTAATAATTAAGACCTTAATTTTGAAATAATAAAGAACTGGGAATCCAAGCAACAAAATCAATTATTCTTAGTTTTTAGGGTTAATAATTCTGGGACACACGCTTTATATATAAGCAAATTTATGTATAAGCACATATCCAAATGTTATTTTACTTTAATAATTTAAGTCTATGAAATATATTAACATGAATATAAAGGAAATATTAATATTTTACCTGCAACGCAATATGTGTTTCCATTTAAAAAAAAAAAACTGTTATCAGTGTGATCTTCTAATCAAGTTATGTTCCTATACACACGCATACACACACAGTTTGGAACTGCGCATTCTTTTAAACTCTCAGCTTCTCTCTAAATACCCATGTTTTGGTTATCAGAATAACCAAAACAAGATGGTTAAACAAGGTTTTTTTTGTAATTAATATTGATCGAATCTGAAAATTCATAATATGATTGATTAAATGAAGATGTTGGTGTCAGGTCAACTAACTCCTCCTTAGTCACCAAGAGCACTCTAACCTTAAGTAGTCAGCCTTCTCTGAGTTGTGCCCGTTCTAGAGCAGTACCAGGTACACGCTGAAGATGAGAGGACATGAACAGACACTTCGCAAAAGAAGACATTTATGCAGCCAAAAAACACATGAAGAAATGCTCATCATCACTGGCCATCAGAGAAATGCAAATCAAAACCACAGTGAGATACCATCTCACACCAATTAGAATGGCCATCATTAAAAAATCAGGAAACAACAGGTGCTGGAGAGGATGTGGAGAAATAGGAACACTTTTACACTGTTGGTGGGACTGTCAACTAGTTCAACCATTGTGGAAGTCAGTGTGGCAATTCCTCAGGGATCTAGAACTAGAAATACCATTTGACCCAGACATCCCATTACTGGATATATACCCAAAGGACTATAAATCATGCTGCTATAAAGACACATGCACACGTATGTTTATTGCGGCACTATTCACAATAGCAAAGACTTGGAACCAACCCAAATGTCCAACAACGATAGACTGGATTAAGAAAATGTGGCACATATACACCATGGAATACTATGCAGCCATAAAAAATGATGAGTTCATGTCCTTTGTAGGGACATGGATGAAACTGGAAACCATCATTCTCAGTAAACTATCGCAAGGACAAAAAACCAAACACCGCATGTTCTCACTCATAGGTGGGAATTGAACAATGAGAACTCATGGACACAGGAAGGGGAACATCACACGCCAGGGACTGTTGTGGGGTTGGGGGAGGGGGGAGGGACAGCATTAGGAGATATACCTAATGCTAAATGATGAGTTAATGGGTGCAGGAAATCAACATGGCACATGGATACATATGTAACAAACCTGCACATTGTGCACATGTACCCTAAAACCTAAAGTATAATAATAATACTTTAAAAAAAAATAGAAATTGCCACAGGCAGCCCAACCTTAAGCAACGGCTAACCTGATCAGTCAGCAGCCATTAACATCGACACAAGACCTTCAACCAGCAAAAGAATTACAACTGCCTGAAGGCTCAGATGATTCTTAGCATTTTTTACAATAAAATATTTTTAAATTCAGATATATACATTTGTTTTTTAGGTGTAATTCCATTGCACATTTAATAGAATACAGTGTATTGTAAACCTAACTTTTATACGCATTGAGAAACCAAACAAATATTATATGAATTGCTTTATTGCCATATTCACTTTATTGCAGTGGTCTGGAACTGAGCTTGCAATATCTCTGAGGTATACCTGTATATTGACTAGCAGTCAGAAAGGAAGGAAGACCAAGGCATCTCACTGCCTGAGAAGACAGTAGAGAACAAGATTTCCCAAAGAGTAGAGTACTGGAGGACCAGATGCTATGCAGTGAAGAATGATGTGTGTGTGGGAAGGTGGTGGGAGCAGTGCTCAATTCTTCAGAGCATTTTAGCAGGATTTTTTTTTTAAAAAAGGATACATGACTTCAGAATATTTAAGAAAATTGTGTTTTTATTTCTTTTTTATGTTGTTTTAATATTTTTATTTTTAGACTGGTAGAGGCCTTTAGCATATATTGAGTCTTATGGGAAAGATCTAATAGATAATTTTTTTTAAGTTTTGAAAATTAGGGCATAGCTAACACATACATAAATAGCTAACACTTATTTATATAATGTATACTCTGTGCCTGGGATTGTTGAAAATAATTTATACACACACACACACACACACACACATCATATATATGTATATATATATATATATATATACATATACATATATAGTTTACTTAATTTGTATTTTTAAAACCTATGAAATAAATACTATCATCCAAAAAAATTTTAAGTGAGGTCACATGCACACACACACCACACACAGTACACACTGCAAACACAGGATAAGTGATTTATTCCCAAGTCACATACCTATGATGTGGCGGAGCTGGGACTGGAGCTCACACTGTCTGTCTCTGTGGTTGATACTTACAGCTATTATGCCCATGGCTGACACAGTGGGTGCTCAGGTGCCTGAGAGAAGCACAGTAAACTCACATGGGCACCATGGGATATTTTTAATTTTAAATTTGCGAAGATCCATGTGATGAATTTCTTTTGCAAGATAGTACACATATTTTACTTTAGATTGCACCATGCTCCTGTTGATGTAAAACCGTGTTCTCAGGATTTGCCATGATAAAAAACAAATACCATGTGAAAATCACTGTGAAATAGGGTGTGAGGGTGTTGGCATCCTGTCTGATTCCAAGGCTTCAGAGATTGAGAAGTGCCCAACAGGCATACCTGTCCTGTTAGTAAGTAATTTTGCTTTCTTAGAATAGTTTTTACAATTAATGTAAATTATTTTTTCCAGAGGATACAAAGCTATTGGGACACACATTTTTATCCATTTTGGGGAACTTAGTGACTTAACAAATGGAACAGTTAGGTAATTCTTTTGGCCTAGCAGTCAATGAAAGAGTTACTGAGACCCTGCCAGCACTGTGAAGCAAGAACGCTTAGAAGCATCTGCCCTAGGCTGAGAATGGAACAGGGGAGATTTCCCAGATGAAGACGTTAGCCTTGGAATGGCAGTGGGGGTGATACACCTTCTTCTTGAACAGAAGTAAATGGGAGAAGAACATGCACATGAAGACAAGAAAAGTTAAAATAATTGTGTTCATTTGGCCAAGATTTACTGAGTGAGTAGGAAGTGAGGTTTTCTAATGAACGTCAGGTGGTCAGATTGAATAGAGGGGTTGATAAAGATGAAACAGGTCTCAAAGCTAAAACGTATAAAGAATCTTTATCCTGTTATAAACCAAGCATACACTAGAACTTCAATAAATTCTTATTTGTTTGGATAAAAACATTTCATTGGAACTTTTGAAAAAAATACATCCGAGAAAAAATAAAACGTATGTTTTTCCTGCTTGTCACGGTATATCTGATATGCAGTAGTTCTAGTTGTATATGAGATGGACGTGTATTTTCTGTATAAATATTCACACACAAACACTTATTCTGTTCAAATAAATTAGCACAAAAAAGCTGGATTCTGTGAGATGAATGCATGTTGGCTCTTTCAAGAGGCACTCACAGCTGCTCTGCTAAGGTATGCTGGCTAAATACATATTTTTAAAGCTGTCTTAATTTGGCAATTCTGTCAGAATATCCCTTGACACTCTCCTTACCCATCCTCTGCCTGAGATTGTTGGTAACCTGACAAGGTGCAGCCTTGTTCCCCCAGTTGATCTATTTTGAGGCTTGAGAAATGCAAGTGAGAATTAGAAGCAGAAATCAAACATAGCTGTACCACCCAAAAGATAGCCATTGGTCAGAAGAAATTATATGAGTATGTTGAAGAGAAAATGTTTTAGACATAGACGTAGACTTAAGTCCCATTTTAAACGAAAACTTGGGCCAAATGGCTTGATCACGTGCCCTTTCTGGCTCTTCTAAATTGTTTTCAATGCTTCTGTGTTGCCTTTAGAAAAAAGTCTACATTCTTTAAACTAGGATTTAAAACATTCAATTATTTGGCCCTAAACTATCATTACAATTACTAGAGTTGAAAAAAAAAATGAGGAGAGGGAATTAACTTCAACATCATGTCTAGCAAATTATTTAACATCTTTGTACCTCTTCTTATTTATGATTAAAGAGAAAATGGTAGGGTTTTTGCTTTCAGGAAGATGGATTAGACATATGTTTCTCTGTTCCTCCTGCTAAGAACAAAAAATCCTTGACTGTATATTTAAAAATAAAAATCAATGCAAGAAGACTCTAAAAGGTAGAAAGAAGAAGGCAGATGATCTACAGATCTCAGGACAGAACCAGCGACACAGCAGGGAGTCCTTGGGCTTCTTTTTTGCTTCTTAAGTCCCAGACACGGAGTGAAAGCAGCGGGCAACCAGAAATCACCACAGGGTACAGACAAAAAGCCCCAACAAAAGCTTCCTCTCTATAGCCAAAGAACCAGTAAAAAAAAAAAAACAGTCTAAAAAGACAGAACAGTTTTACATGGGCACCACTCCACACCAGCTAAACACCATAAAAACTCTGCATCCCCTCCAGCACTCAGACAATAAAAGCTGAATGGAGAACCTAGGCTTCCATTCTCACCAGGCTGTAATGACGCATCCCCAACTACTCAAGGTGGATCAAGAGAAGGCTGAATCTAAAGCCAGCATTTTCAATGGTGCTGGAGAGTAATGTGCCAACTTCATCTGGTGTTGGTGGAGATCATGTGCGCAACCTGGACTTCCATTCACATCAAATAGTAACAAGGGAGCTCTCCCTTCCATGTGAGGATGGCATTTTAGAAGACCGGGTGGAGAGCCTAGAGATTCACTGCAATGCAGTGGTAAGGAGGCCAATCCCCATGATGTCAAAGCCACATAGGAAAAAGTAACAAGGTACTCCTGACCCTCCCATTTAGGGTGGTATCAGTGGTAGAGACAGAAACTCTACCCCCACCCAGAAATAATTCTACCCACATCCTCATTCCCAGGTGTCATTAGAAGCTAAGTGCAGAACCTGAACATCTACCCCCATCTTCAATACTGAGGCAGCATCCACACTTTCCTTGCTGGAGTAGTATTAGAAAAGCCATCTAAAAATTCAATTAAATGAGATCCAGAATTTTAAAACATTACATTCTAGATGTCCAGATTTCAGTTGAAAAGCACTCATCATGTCAAAAACTGGGGAAATCTCAATTTTAATGAAAAGGACAATTAACAGTTGCTGTATTTGTTTTCTATTTCTGCTGTAATAAATTATCACAGGCTTAGTGGCTTAGAACAACCTAATATTACCTTACAGCTATCGATGGCAGAAGTCCAAAATGGGTTCACCTGGCTGACATCAAAGTGTTGACAGGGCTGCATTCCTTATGCATTCCTTGTGGAAGGAATCCCATTTCTGCCCTTTCTCCAGCTTCCAGTTGCCTGCATTCCTTGGCTTATGTTCTCCTTCCATCTTTGAAGCCACCTAGGGCTTGTTGAGCCTTTCTCATGCTGCATCACTCTGACACTCACTCCGCTTTTGCCTCCCTTTTCCACTTAAAAGGACTGTGCTGATTCTACTGGCCTCACCCCAGTCACCCAGGAGAATTTCCCCATTTTGTGATCTCCTGATTAAAAGACTTAATTTCATCTTATCCTTAATTCCCATTGCCATATAACAACATATTCACAGATTCTGGGGATTAGAATGTAGACATCTTTGTGAGGATACATTATTTTTCTACACCGAAGGGAACTTTACAAAATCTAAGTAGTCTTTTTAACTTCTCAGAGTTATTTTTTGAGTCCCCAATACCCTTGCTGAGATGATGATTAACTGGAAGTTTTATGATACCTCTATTCTATCTCATTATTCAAAACAAGGAGCTTACCACATGTCCCTGCTGCATGGGCTTCTCTCCTCCATGACAGATTATCTTCCCTAAATATAAAGCTAAAAAGCAACAGATCACACAGTAATAAGTGCTCTCTTTTTCAAAGCAAACGTGCGTATATGTGAATACATCCATAAGAAGGGGCATCAACACTTTCATTCTGGGACTTCCCTTGTAGTTTAATATTCACCCAAAACAATTTGCCTAAATGCCAACAACTGTAAGTCAATACATCAGCTCTCCATCAGAAGCAAAAAATATTATTTTTTTTTACTGAGTACTTTCTAAAAGAGAAAAGGTCTGATACTGTAAATATGTAAAGCATCATGGGACATAAAAGCAAGTAAAGTTTCTACATTTCACTCAAACTGGTAAGATCTTGGAATCAATAAATTCTAAGATAATATATTTCACAATTACATATATAGTGTGTATATCATATATATAAATGATACATAATATATATAATTTGACTTTTGTGCAATGTGAGTTTGAACTGTGCAGGTCCACTTAGGGCAGACTTTTCTCAGTAAATATACTGGATACATTTCTTGGTGATTCGTGACAACTGAAAAAACTCACAGGCTGAGAAGCCTAGAAATATTTTAAAAAATTAAGAAAAAAGTATGTCATGAATGCACGAAATATATGTAAATACTAGTATATTTTATAATTTACTAGCATAAAGTATATACAAATATATTATAAAAAGTCAAAATTTATCAAAACATATGCACATCAACACAGACTGCACATGATGCCATTCACAGTCAAGAGAAATGTAAACAAATGTAAAGATGTAGTATTAAATCATAACTACAAACAATTCATGATAGTATGTGCTGTAGTGCTGTAATAATTTCATAGCCATCTCCTCTTGCCAATGTGGCAAGCTCAAGTGTTACCCTTATCCCCTTAAAATGAGCAGTTCATTTCTCCATTAAATTGCATTTTGCAGTAAAAGGCGATCTCACAATTCTTGCATATTTTTCATCTTACCTATCGTAAACCTAGAAAAACACCATGAAACCCGTAGAAAGTGCCACTCTTGATGCTGAAAGTACTTCTAAAAAGCAGAGTAAAGAGCACTTTATAAAGCCTTTGCAGCAGCTATGCCAGAAGATGCAACAACCTTTCACTTTGTGTGAAATACCTTTTTATCTAGTATTAAAAATGCAGCTTTTATGCTGGCAAAGGATTTCTATAAGAAAGACATGCCTACAGAATCTAATATGATTCAAGAAAAGGTAAAGTCATTATATTTCAACTTAAAGCAAAAAGGAGGTGAAGAATTGAAAGCTGGAGAATTTAATGCCAGCAAAGGATGGTTTGACAATTTTAGGAAAAGATTTGGCTTTAAAAATGTCAAGATAACAGGAAAAACAGCTTCTGCTGATCAAAAGGCAGCACACAAGTTCCCAGATGCCATTAAGAAAGTCACTGAGGAGAAAGGATCAGGTTTTTAATGCAGGTGAAAGTGCTTTATTCTGGAAGAAAAAAAAAAAATGCCACAAAGGACATTTACTAGAAAGGAAAGTGAGCACCAGGATGTAATGCAGGAAAGGTTAGGCTCACTCTACTGTTTTGTATAAATGTAGTTTGGTTTACTGTGCTTATATCTGTAAAGCTGCTAACTCTGAAACCTTGAAGGAAAGATCTGACAGCAGATTCTTGTCTTTCGGTTGTACAACTAGAAGGCCCGGACAACAAAAGCCCCCCATCTTTTGGTTTGATTCCATTGATGTTTTGTCGCCAAGGTCAGGAAGAACTGCCTTTTAAAGTTCTTTTGATATGCCCCTGATGACACAGAACCCCATGCGTTTAACACTAAAAATGTCAAAGTGATCTACTTGCCCCCAAACATACCTCTAATTCAGCTTCTAGATTAGGGCATCATAAGGACCTTTAAGACTCATTACACACTATGGAAAGGATTATCAACAATCAGAAAGAGAACCCCAATAGAGAGAACATCATGAAAGTCCAGAAGGAATGTGCCATTGAAGATACCATCACTGTTGTAGAAAATGTTGTGTTATCTGTAACACTGGACACAATAAATTCCCACTTTAGAAAACTGTCCAGCTGTTGTGCATGACTTCACAGTTTTTACGACAGGGCCAATCAAGAAAATCATGAAAGGAATTGTGGATATGGCGAAAAAAAAAAAAAGGTGGAAGGAGAAAAATGAAGGGTTTCAAGATATGGATCAGATAAACTCTAGACATAATAGGGACACAACAGAGGAATTAACAGAAGATGACTAAATGGAAACGGATGCTTCTGAACCTGTGCCAGACGATGAGGAACAAGACAGAAGAAACAGTGCCAAAAAAGAAATTGACACTAGATAATCTTTCAGAAGTGTTCTCCTTATTTGGCTTTTGATTTATTTTGCAACATGAACCCTTCTATGACATGGGCATGAAACTAAAGCAAGTGATAGAAGAAAGATTGGTACTGTAGGCCGGGCATGATGGCTCACTCATGTAATCCCAGCACTTTGGGAGGCCGATGTGGGTGAATCACGAGGTCAGGAGATTGAGACCATCCTGGCTGGCATGGTGAAACCCTGTCTCTACTAAAAATACAAAAAATTAGCCTGGCGTGGTGGCACGTGCCTGTAGTCCAGGAGGAGGCAGAGGTTGCAGAGAGCCAAGATCATGCCACTGCACTCCAGCCTGAGCAACAGAGTGAGATTCTGTCTCAAAAAAAAAAAAAAAATACTGTTACTGTATGGAAACATTTTTAGGACAGTAAATAGCAGAACATTCAGGCAGACATTATGGTGTATTTCCATAAAGTTACACTGAGTGTGCCTGTCTCTCCTGCCTCCCCTGCTACTTCTTTTATCTCTACTTCCTTGGCCACTTCTGAGCCAAGAATGCCTTCCCCTCTTCTTCTTCCTCCTCCCCAGCCTACTCAATGTGAAGATGAAGACTTTTATGTTAATCTACTTCCACTTAATGAATATTAAATATATTTTGTCTTCTTTATGGTTTTTAAATAACATTTTCTTTTCTCTAACTTACTTTATTGTAAAAGTACAGTATATAATACATATAATAAATATGTGTTCATTGACTGTTTATGTTACAGGTAAGGCTTCTGGTCAACAGTAAGCTATTCACAGTTAAGTTTCAGGGAAGTCATAAAGTTATATGTGGACTTTGACTGCATAGGAGATTGATGCCCCAAACCCCAGTGCTGTTCAAAAGTTCAGTGTTGTGCACATGTACCCTAAAACTTAAAGTATAATAATAATAATAAATAAATAAATAAAGTTCAACTGTATATGAATATACATATATATATATATATACACACACACACATTCTAAAGAAGCCACTAAAAACTGATACAAAGAGACACATTAGAAAAATTAAAAATCTATAGATACATACAGTGGAATTCTAAAAAAAAGTTCAAGTAACCTACAGGGAGAAAAAAGATAAAAGAAAGGAAAATAGAAAGAACAAATAGAAAACAAACAAAAATGGCATACTTAAGAATTAATATATCAATAGTTACATTAAATGTAATCTTAATACACCAAGTAAAAGAGAGTTACTGGCAGGATGGATTAAACACATGGCAATTCTAAATATTATTTTTATTTCTGTTTCCCTGTTTTGCAATCCTAAATTTGTACACACTAAAAAATATAGCTGTGTGTGAAATAAAATATGATGCAACTGAACAAAGACATAGACAAATTCACAATTACAATTGTTCAATTCTCCTTTCCCAATAACGGATCAATCAGAAAATCAGCACATATATATAAAAACACAATCCACCAACAAGAGCTTTTTAACATTTGTAGAATGCTCCACTCCAAAACTACAGAAAAACCTCTCTTTTCAAGCATTCACATAACACAAATGAAGATAGACAATATTCTGCACCTTAAAACAAACAAATTTAAAAACATTGAAATCATACAGAGTGTGTTCTCTTAGAACAGGGGAATAAAACTAGAAATCAATATGAAAAAAACAAATATTTGAAAACCAAATGACATTTAGAAAACATAATCCTTGGGTAAAAGAAGGCATATCAAGGGAAACTAAAATGTACATTGAACAGGTTAAAGATGAAAAAAAATACCATCAGATCAAAATCTATATGACAGAGTTAAAGCAGTGCAGACAAGGAAATGTGTAACACTAAATGCTTATATCAGAAAATGGGAAAGATTTCAAATAAATAACCTAAGCTCTCACATTGAAAACTTATTTTAAAAACGAGAAAGGAAAAATAAGCCCCACACAAAAAGGATGGAAATAATATGGTAAAGAACAAAAATCAATAAAATTGAAAATGAAAAATAATGTACAAAGTCCACTTAAAAAGCTGATTGTTAGAGACGATTAATTAAATTCACAAACCTGTTGTAAGACTGACAAAGAACAAAAGAGAAAGGCACAAATTACCAGTATCAGAAATAAAACAGGGACATCACTATAAATTATATAGACATCAAAAGAAAATAAGGGATTAGGAATTAGTATAAACATATCTATACACATACATTTGACAACTTAGATAAATAGACCAATTCTTCAAAAAGCACAAACTACTACCACACTCAATATAAAATAGATGTTTTGAATAGTCCTATAACTAATATTTAATTTAATTTGTAATTTAAAAACTCCCACCCAAAAAATTCAGGCTCAGACAATGTTACTATTGAATTCTACCAAACATTTAAATAATTATTATTAACTCTACAGATTCTCTTCCAGAAAATTGAAGAGGATAAAAGAATTTTCAATTTATTTCTGAAGCTTATGTTACTTTTATATTCAAATGAAAAATACAAGGGGAAATAAAAGAGAAAAAAATAAGGAAAATTTGAGACCAACGTCCTCATAAGGCTGGAAGCAAACATTATTTAAAATATTAACAAATAGAATTAAGCAATTAGTAAAAAGAATTATACACCATTACCAAATTGGATTGGTTCCAAGAATGCATGCCTGGTTCAATATTTGAAAATGTAATCAACCATATTAACAACCTAAAGGAGAGAAAAGACATGATAGTATTAATTGATCCACAAAAAGTAATTTCACATAATTCAGTACCTATTGATGATAACAACTCCCAGAAAAGTGGCAACGGTGTAGAAGTTTCTCAGTTTGATGAATGGTATCTAAAAATAATAATAATAATACAGCACTAATCTTATACTTCATGGTTTAAGATGAAATACTTTTCTCATAATTTTGGAAACAAGGAAAGGATGTCTGCTCTCACGACTCTTACTTAACATAGTACTAGAAGGTGTAACTATTACAAAAAGTTGAAAAGAAAAGAAAAGGCATAAAGGTAGAGAAAGAAGATGTACGACTCTTCCTAATTGCAAATGACACATGGAAAATTCCCAAATTAAAAACATATCCTCAAATGAAAAAGTAATTACCATAGGGTATCAGTATGCAAGATGAACAAACAAAATTAATTGTTATTATACATAATATACAAAATAGCACATGAACAGGAAAATTAAAAATATAGTTATAATTGATAAAAATTAAATACTTAGATAAAAATGTAATGAAAGATGTATAAGACCTATATCCTAAAAACTGCAACACACTGATGAAATAAATCAAAAGATCAAAATAAATAGAGAAATCATTTTTTGCTCAGAATTGGACAACACAACAGAGCAAAGGCGGATGCCAGTTATCCTAAAACTGGTACAGGTTTAATGCAATTCTATCAAAATTGCAACAAGATATTTTGCAGACATAGACCAACTTATTTTAAAATTTATATATAAAGGCAAAGGAACTAAAATAGCTAGAATGATTTTGAAAATGAAAAAAAGCAATGGGAAGAATTTTTATCGCATGGCTAGAGTAATTAAAAATATGTGCTATTGGCAAAAAGGTGTACACATTGAACAGTTGAAGAGTATGAGAACCTAGAAATAGACCCTTTCAAATTTACCCAAGTGATTTTAGACAGAAGTACAAAAGCAATTTAATAAAGGAAGTGGAGACTTTTCAACAGGTGGTGCTGAAGCGATTCTGTAGACTTCTGCCTCAACATCATACCTTGTACAAAAACTAACAAGAAATGGATCATGGACTTAATTGTAGAATATAAAAGTGTATAACCTTTAGAGAAAAATAAAATAAAAGGTTCAGGAATCTGAGCAAGGCAAATACTTTTTAGGCTTGACAACAAAAGTGGGAAAAAAGTTGATGCTTTGTGTTTTATCAAAATTAAAATTTTATCAAGATTTTGCTGTGTGAAATACTCTAAGAGAATGAAAAGCTACACACTTGGCAAAAATGTTTGCAAATCACATATCTAACTGAAAACCAGTATCTACAATTTATAAGTATCTCTTAAAACGCAACAGTAAAAAACATCCAGATAGAAAATAGGCAAAATATTCAGCAAAGGGAATTATGGATGGCAGAAAAACACATGAAATATGTTCAACATCATTAGCCGTTAGAGAAATGTGACTTAAACCACAATGAAATACTTATAAGAATAAATGAAATAAAAATTAAATAAAGATATATGGTAGACATAAATAAAGATACACACACACATACATAATACCAACGCTGGCGTGTATTCAGAGAAATGGAATAACTCGTACGTTTTTGTGGTAATGTAAAATGGTACAGCCACTTTAGGAAACAGCTTGGCATTTACAAAACAAACAAACAAACAAACTATGCAGCTACCTACATATCGTACAACCCAGCAATTGTACTCTTGAGTATTTATCCCAGTATTGGAGGTGGGTACTTATGATCATACACACCAAAAACTTGTACACAAATATTCACAGTAGCTCTATTTGTTGTAAGAGTCTAAAACTGGAAATAATCTATATATTCTTTTAACAAGTGAATGGTTAAAAAAATTGTGATATATCCATAGTGTGGAATACTATGCAGAAATAAAAAGGAATGAGCTGTTGATAGTCAACAATTTGAATGAATCTCTAGAGAATTATACTAAATAAAAAAAGTTAATCCCCAAAACATGACGAACTGTCTAATTCAATTTATATAGCATTCTTAAAATGTCATACAAAAGGAAAATGACAAAATCGTGACAACGGAGAACAGGTTATTTGCTGCCAAGGGTTAAGGAGAGGGTGGGTTGTGAGGGTGGTGCATGTGGCTGTAAATGGTCACCTTGAGGGATCGTGTGGTGATGGACTTCCTCTGTATCTTGACTGTGTCCATGTTCATATCCTGGTTTTGTGGCAGTGGTAGTATAGGTTTGCAAATTGTTACTATTGGGGGTATTGGCTAATGGATACATGTGATCTGTTTGTATTATTTCTTACAAATACAGGCAAATCTACAATTAAATACAAAATATTTTGCTTTAAAGAAAATTTCTACTCTCTAGGTTTGCCATCAGACTAAAATATTATGTTTGAAAGTAACTGATGCCTGATGCTTAGTAAGCACTCAGTTTATCTGATTTTCTTCCCTTTTCTCCTCTCCTACTCCTCCATAGATAACCTTGGCTTCTTGAAGACTGAATTTGTCCCACCAGTGGGATATACCATGTCCTTCCCAGCCTCTCAATTTTGATAACTTTGTCAACTTGGACTCCTTTGGGACCAGGGCTTGTCCTTTTCCATGTTAGGAGCCTCCAGAGAAGGATTGGTCCAGTACATACACGGCACAAGTGATCCATAGCAGCAGCTGTTAAGACTAGTGGTTAGGTTTTGATGGTATCTTTGATATCAAAGTGAGGGAGGCAAGAAGGCCTGGATTCTACCCTATTAATCTCCCTTCTCGCCTGTAATCTCTTGAGGACAGACAGCAGACGAAGACGCTAAGAACAATCTTGCTAATAGTTTCCAAACTCTGAAGACATGTGAGGTGGAGCCCAAACCTCAGGCTCCTGGTAGCAATCAGGACTTGCCTCCTCAACCTTCCCTGTCCACGCACACACCTTAATACCAGCAGTCTGGACTCGGTAATTAGAAGGACCCCAATGTCCACTCCCCATCAGGGTTCCTAGATGCATTTCCTTCCTGTGTTGTCTAACCTAATAGCTCCAAGTGTTAAAATCAACTCCTTTTTGCTACAAAGAAGTGAGCATTTCCACTGACAGCTATATTCCCAAAGTACAAGTAAACAAAAAGCAATCATTAATGTCTCTGTCCTTCCGAAACTTAGAAGAGAAGAAAGATGAGAGAGGTCAAAGGGTAAGGGCCACAGTTGCCTACTGCCCTAGGCAGCAGACTCCCTGTGCTGGCTGCAGGGAGAGAAGAAGGAGTGAGGTTCTTCCTGCAGGCAGTGGACCTAGCGAGTGGAAGAGCAAAGGCAAACAGGGCTTACTCCAGAGAGTCTCAGCCAGTGTCCTGATGGGGAAGAAGAGACAGCTCCCAAGGCCTCTCAGGCTCGGGGCTCTATGGGTACTACCTTGATGATCCTGTAGATAAAGTAGCCAGGTATTCCAGGGTCTGACTGTCTCAAAAATAGCAACTCATCAATCTTTTAAGAATACACTACTCACCACCAATGAGGCCTTTACATTCTCCACCAAGTGGTTTTACCTTAATGAAAACCAGTGCATTATAATCAGGTGTTATTTGACTATGACCTGTTGGCATAAATTAATTTAGCACATCATACGGACACTTAACAACCTGGGCAGCTTCAAGCCTCAAGAGAATAAACACGACTATGATACATGGAAATAAGAAGGCATCACAGGGACTGGTTGTCAGTTAAGGTAAACTAGCCCTAAGTAAACGTGGTCCATGGAGTGGTGGTGATGTTTTGTGAATGGACCAGACCCAGCCAAAGGTGCTGCTGTGATCCTGCAGTGATCCACCGCTACTTTTGATGAGCAACCAGAGATCCTGCTCTGCACCACAGTTCTGTGCTGAATGCCTGGTGGACTTTGGAATACAGCGTAGTTAGGAACCCAATTGCAAAGCTCTGAAAACTCCACTTGTTATGGATGCAGGTTACAATCAATATGGGGGGAGGTTGTGTGTATGTGTGTGTTTTGATAAATACCTAACAGATTGTCCTGGCTAATGTTCCTTTGGTGACTGGAAAACACAATCCTTGAAGTCTTCTTTCTTATTATTTAGTTTTGCTCTCATGAAAACCCTATTGACCCCTTCTTATATTCTCGATAATAATAGTAATAGTAAACATAACAGTAGTGGTAAAATACTAATTACATGCAATCAGCATATACTCGGTAATTACATGTCAAGCCATTTTACCATTTTATGTCCCCAAACCCCTGTGAATCTGATATTTTTCTTCTTTTTTTTTTTTGATTTTGCACTTGAAATTAAGCCTGAGAGGTTATATAAAAGGTTACCCAAAGTCAATGAAGTTAATATAAATTATAATTACAGTCTGATTCAAGAAAAAGATATTTAATTTTTTGCTACCTAGAATAAATTTTCTCTCTACCTCTCTTCTCCAGGGTCCATCAATCTATTTGCTCATGTTGTCATCCATTCAAATGGCAGAATAAGGCAGCTACCCTAGCACACAGGAAACACTGAACCCTTCTCTGCATCGTAGAACAGTGTGTCTTTCCTGCCCACTCCAGGCTTGCTTTCTTCTGAACCTACTCCAGTAGCCAAGGGCACGACAATCCAGGGTCTTCTAATCAGCCAATCACATATTGGAGGAGAGAAAAACAGGTGGTAGCTCTAAACTGTCTCTTCTTCCACCTGAAAATAGCTTCCCCACTTCATTCCACCCCAAGCTGCCAGCACCAGATCTATGTCTTTAAACACGGTAGGCTCTGAGATCTTTATCCCTGGGGGTTGAATAGCAAACATTCATGAACACCCCCTAGAGAGTAAAGGGAGTTTCCAAATTACATGTTGTAGAGGTACTGAAAGACATTTGACTTGGAATACTGTGGTCTGTTTTGGGTAAAGCTTTTCCAACCAGCCAAGGGTGGATGCTGTATTCCCCCTGGGTCCCCATGTGCTGTGGACACAGAGGAAGCCAAACAGTGACTAGAAGGAAGAGGAGGGATCACACTACCACACCCAAGTAATCCCACTTCAATGCCAAGCATCCAAACACCCTTTCCCAGACAATGACGCAGTTGTTCCTTTATTTGCTATATGAGATGTCATCAAACTCCCTTTTATTAATAGAGGCGGCTTCGTGTGTTGCCCAGGGCTTTAGAGTTGCTGTTTGCTTACATTTCAAAGTAATAGAGTCATTTATTTTCTTCATAGCTGCCCAACAACTTTAGGTAACACTTTTATATCTTTTCTCTTGTGAAGACATCAGTGCTTTTATTCAACACACACCAAGGCTCAGGAAAACAGGCCACCCCTTTACAGCAACTGTCAGGGAAACTACTGATTTTGATAGATTTAGGTTTTCTCCTCCATTTTCAGTTCATCTTTTCATTTGTTAAAAAAGCCTTAATAGGCTTAGAACTACTACTGGAAATATAGGAACCTCAAAGAAGAATGTAGAAAGGACAAGAGAGGCAGTACTTTTGATTTAATTAGACACTTGAGAAGATACTAGAAATTCAGAAATGGAATCAAGGTGAACTATCCCAGTGCCAGCCATCTTCCTCTCTCATCTCATCCTAGAATTCATTCTCCAAATGGATTTCACAAGTCGATATTTCAATTCATATCCATCAATGATTGGTTTTGAGGCCTTGTAAAATAAAGCCTGTTAGCCTGACATCCAAGGTTCTGTCCCTACTAGATCCTGCTCTCTTTTCCAGCCATTCCCCAGAGCTTTGCTGTGGACCCTGCCATCCTAATTATCAAAAAGCCCTAGCAGTGTAAGCTGCATGGTATTTATGTCTGTGCATTTTTGCACTCGTGGTGCGATTTCATTGGTGCCTCATCCTTATGTACCATCTCCAGTACATGGAAGTCGAATTTGGCCTTTGCATTTTTATTCCATGCATGTGGGTTAGTGGTCCTCAGGGATGAGGTTGTTTGTGGGAACTAGTAGAGCAGAGATTGAATGACTGAACACAGCCATCTTATTACCAGCCTCAGGCTACTTACATGTATTTAAAACTTCATATCTCTGTGATACAGAGTTTTAATCCGGACTTGATATGAATGTGTTACTATTGACCAGCATGCTAGAAGTTCTGATTCTATGAAAAGCTACACACACAGTACTTTCCTCAAACATTTATAATGCCAAAGGAAATGCACCTACACACCGGCATACACATCTTGTACACAAACTCAGAGTAGCATCCATTCATTCTTTCATTAATTCAATATTTAGTGGGCATCTCCTTTGTTCTCAATCTCATTCTGGTGTTGTGAATATAGCAATCAATACAACATGATAGATTAATGCCTACTCTTAAGAAGCTTTAATTTGACCAGAAGAATGAAAATGAGTAACAAATGAAAACACTTTTATAACATAATATAATATAATACATATAAGTATAGTATCTAGAAATCAGAAGACATAGATCTGGGAAGCTACTGAAGATTACATTGACGCTGCACTCACTCCAGCAAATGGGAACATAGCTTGTCCTTTAGGGTAGCCTTAAAGGGCCTTGCTAACTTCTTCAGTATCCACTGTAATATTTCCTGTTTAACCTATATTCTTTCTGCTCCAATTTAAATCATTCCTTTGGGTAATTCCTTTTAGAACCTGAGAGCTGAGAGATCCAAAGGGCATAAGGAGTCCTAGAAAGTTCAGGAAAAAGGTTGAAGAATGGGGCTTGTTCAGTTTAAGCTACAGTAGAATTTGGGAGTCAGAAGAAAGCAGTTATACAGTTGGCAAGGTGCCAGCATGGTGGGGCCAGCACCTCCACAGCCGTTCTCCAATGTCTTCTCCAAACATTTAATAATGATTGATTGCAATGTCTTTATTTACAGGTCCAATTTTGTGCATGTGGTATTTTATTTAATTACAAGAATTACATTAAGAACACCTGCTAATCATCTGCTTCAGCTAATTTAAAAAATGTCTAATAGTACTTTTACATTTTCTAATTAGGTAAGTATTATTAGTTTTAATTAATGTCTTAATTAGATGCCATTATCTACTGCTAGCACTGGTACATTCTTTTGAACCAGGTCTTGATTACTATCCTGATATGTGTTCTGTTATTCTATTATTATTATTATTATTTTCGAAGAACAAGTGCCTGGTATCATTTTCTATTTAGAAAAAGCTTTTTCTGCAGCAAAATAGTGCCACTTCTGAGTGACATTTTTGGATTGTTTTCTACTGCTGCTCAGTCTCTATTGTGTTCTATGGGCCTTCTCCTTGCCTGAGACCCCAGTCTCACAAGTCCATATGCGCTTCCTGGAGCCTCATGTTCTCTTCAGGCAACCTCACTGTGCTGGCTCTTCACTCTGTCCTTCTGTAGCTACTGAATTGCACAGCAGATTCTGAATTCACCACGAGGATGTGAAAAGGAGGTCAGTACAGAATCTGAACTGGAGAATGGCAGACACCGACAAGAAGCAAGTAAATGAACCACAACAGGACAAATGCAGAATGGGAAACGTAAAAATTCACATCGGGATCAAAACGTTGAGCTACTTTGCAACATTATTTTCCACACAACCTTGAGGGTGAAAGCACAGGAAGCCCAAGAGGCTGGCAGAAGTAGAGCCTAGGGCTGGTGGCCTGTGCAGAAAGACATGGTCATGCACGCCACATGCGAGGCCTGGAAAATAATCTCCTGTTGATTCTGGTGCTGATGATTAACTCCTCAGCTAAGTTTAAAAAAATTACTTTCTTTCTCTACATTTTGTACAAGTAGTTGGAATAAGATAAATTTATTTTATGCAATTAGAAGTGCCATGAGGTGAGAGAAGAATCAGGTTGAGGCTGGATTCTTTTTGTAGAGAGAGCAAGAGAGGGTACAGAGAGTGATGATGATGAAATGTGTACCAAAAACATATTGTCCTTCTGATGAATGTGGTTGATTGGTGTCTCACTTCAGTCCTATCTGCTATCAAATGTGACTTCTAGGAATAAGATGGCTAGAGAGCCAAAACTATATTTCGCAGACCATTTTAACGAGAAATCCAAATTTGATTTAAATTTGGCCCATCTAATACACTTGCAGTTAATTTTTTTCTGATGCATTTTGTAACAGGTGTGGTTCAGAGTCCTGGAACTGGCTTCCTGACTGGGGCATTAGAATATCCCAAATGTAATCAGATCCAGATTGCATAAGCTTTTCTCATCATAGAATAGTCAGTGGTCACCTTGGAAGCCCAGGTTTGTTGTGTGGCTTTGAAAGTAATACTTAGAAATTCAATTTACACTACTTTTTAAAAAATTTTCTTAACCCTCTGCAGGCAATGTTATACCCTATATTAAACCCCTTCCAACTTAAATGGATTAGAATAGCATCTATCTCCTGGAAGTGAAGTGTTTCAAGGAAAAATTTAAATCCATTCATAGCATCCTTTCTTAGCTCTTACAATAAGCAAGCTCTCTGGTGGTATAATTCTCACAAAATTGTGATTATTAATGCTTTTGATTTTCTTGGGGTAGAATTTATACTGTAACAATGGACTCCAAGAGACAAAAGTCTTAATCGTATAAGAAGAAAAGGTGGATCATATGTGGCTAGCTGGTAAGAAAACACTTTTATTCTGGGAATCATTTTTTTGGGGGGATTCCTTCATACCACCACTTCATCAACTAATTATTTCATCCATATTTGAAAAAGGTCAAAGTGCTAAGCAGTGATGCAATAAATACTTTTATTGTGCTTTTTATTATACACTATTTCAGACATATAAACAGCATAAATAGTATAAACCCCCAGATACCCATAGATAACATCCAAAATTTCAAGTTATCACCAGTCTTGTTTTATTCATACCACCACCCACTTCTTCCAATTTTGGTTATTTGGAAGAAAGCCTCAGATCACATTATTTCATCTGTAAACATATCAGCATGAATTACCAGAAGCTAAGAAAGATTTTTCTTTTAAAATATCCATATTATCAGAATCAAATATATAAATAAACTAGCAATACATTTTAAATATCAGCAGGGATTTAGATAGTATTTAAATTTCACTGGATATGTGTATTTTTAAGTTTGCTTATTTAAATTTGGGTTTCAAACATATAGCAGTTGGCTGATGTGTCTCTTAAGTTCCATTTGAATTATTGATCTATTGTTGATCTCTTTTTACTTTTTCCTTGCAACTGTTTGTTAAAGAAACCAGATATTTATCTTGCAAAGTTTCTAGTCTTCCTCCTGGTCTCATTTCACATATTCCTGTAAATTCGTTTTTACATTTTGTAGATCTTCTAGAGCTTTTGGCAAAATTGCTTCATAGGTGGGTTATATATTTTCATCAGAAACACACACTGTCTAGTTGACTTTCTTGGAAGTGATGTTGGCAGCTATTAATGATCACTATCAAGATTCATCAGTTTGTTAGGAGTTAAAAATGACTCCTAACTTCTGTCACTCTTTTTCATATTAGTTTGAACACTTTAAAAGGAAAAACTCTATCCATTATTTGGATATCTTGAAGTACAGTACATGTTGAAGAGTACGGTTTTTTATTTCTTTATATACCAACTTTTTAAACTTACAACGTATTTTCCTGGTATCCTCTGAATGAATTCCTGGATTTAATTACATTGAATGTGCATCAGTTCTCTCTAGTATTTATCATCATTGATGCTCAAGTTGTCTCATATATAGTCAGTGGTATTCTTTTTAAAATTTATAATTGAGATATATTAATAAAATGTTATTTGTCTCTGATAACTTTCTTGTTATCTAGCCAAACTAGAGCTTCTGAATTCATCTTTTGCTTTTTCAACTCAGCCATTTCTGCAAGGAGTTTTGGTTCCTTTTAGTAGAAAATGACATTTAAGAGCACACATTATATGCTAGAGTTGTTCATTTTCTCTGGCTTGGTATTTCTTCATAGACTGTTTTGTGAAATAGCTAGAAAATATGTATTTCTTTTTAGAGATAAAATGCTCACAAGGTCATTTTGGTGCTTCCAGTTAAAATTCAGGACTATATTGTCTGTACTTAGTTTGGGTGACCTCATTTCTTTTTTATTTTTTATCTTGATCCTTAATGATACAAGAAAATTAGTCATTGCTTTATCCCATATTACATACTCAATGGTCTCAGGATAATAATGCCAGCATCACCTTCAACATTATGACTCAGCAAATAAAATAGTTGGAGTTGTTTTATTTTATTTTACAATTCTCTTTTTCTTTGTGGTATAATCCACTAGTAAGATGAGGATAGTATTGGGTTTTACATACTTTGAAATGATTCTTCTTCATTTAATAATATCATCAACTTGATACACATGTAAATGTCTTTGTCCTCATCTTCTTAATCATTGGGATGTTATTTTACTTTATAAGTATCTAAAATATTGACATGCTTACAAAGTCAAATCTATAAAACGCTATATATTCGGGACAGTCTAGCTTCCATTCCTGTCTCCTCTACCCTTTTGTCTTCTTGCCCACAAAGGTAGCTTTCTGTTCAATTTTATGGTTTATGCTTTCATTGTTTTTCTTATAAATGTAGGCATATGTTGTCTGTGTGCTTGTATGTGGTGTGTACATACACAAACAAACATTAGTTAACTATCTTATATATTTATAGTAAAGAATAAATTTTTTTCCACTTTGCTGTCTTTTCCCTAATATTATATTCAGGACCTTACTCACAATAACATACAGAAGCATTCCCCATTCCTTTTTATAGCTATCTCTACTCCTTTTTGTTGATAGATCTATCAGAATTTATTCAGTCTCCTAAGGGTGGACATTTGGGTTGTTTCAATCATTTGCTAATACAAATAAGCTACAGGTGCACACATTCCTTTTGCATATGTCTTGCAATAGATTTTTTTTTTTTTTTTTTTTTTTTGAGATGGAGTCTCGCTCTATCGCCCAGGCTGGAGTGCAGAGGCATGATCTCAGCTCACTGCAAGCTCCGCCTCCCGGGTTCACGCCATTCTCCTGCCTCAGCCTCCTGAGTAGCTGGGACTACAGGCGCCCGCCACCACGCCCGGCTAATTGTTTTGTATTTTTGTAGAGACGGGGTTTCACCGTGTTAGCCAGGATGGTCTCGATCTCCTGACCTTGTGATCCGCCCACCTCGGCCTCCCAAAGTGCTGGGATTACAGGCGTGAGCCACCGTGCCCAGCTGCAATAGATTCTTAGAATGTGAATTGCTTAAATTAAAGGGTAAATGCTCATGTAAGTTTGATACATATTGCAATATTCCACTCCCTAGGTATTATAACATTTTTACATTTCCACAGACACTATTTCCCCGTAGTCTCCACAACAATGCATATTGTCAACTTCTGGATTTTGCCAATGTGTTAGATAAGAAATGATATATTACTGCATTTCAAGTTTTCCTTTATCTCATGATACCCCAGTTTGAGAACCTTTTCATATGATTAAAAGAAATCGGCCTTTCTTTTTCTGCAAAATATATGTTCATATCTCTAACCCATTTTCTATAGATAAATTAGTTAGTATATTTTATCATATTCCTCTCTCTTTTTAGAAGATTATTTTTGTATATTAGGCATATCAATACTTTGTCAGTGATATGTCATAAATCACCTTAAAGTTTCATTGTCACATTAAAGTCACCATTATCAATGCTACTGAGGAGAAAAGAAAGGCAAACATTAATGAACATTCATTTTCCAGAACATAAGCCAAGCTACTGTTCAAAAGTAAAAAAGGGCAAATATAAAGATTTGAACTTTCTTGTCTATTTAAAATTACAAATCAAGGAATGTACAGTCTTCCAAGTAAAAGAAGAGAAATTCTAAAGGGACAGTCCCAATTTGCACAGTTTATAGTTTATGAGATTCTTGAAGAATTGACATAATGTTGTGCAGTGTTTTCTCCACTTTTCATTGAAAGATAAAATTATGGGGAGGGGAGCAGGTAATCATCGGGAAGACAATAAAGTGCTTGCAAGAAGAGAGAATAACTGCAAAATACAAAAGTGTCTATAGGTCTGACAAATGACCTGTGTAACAACAATGCAGAGAAACAGAACAGGTAAAATGCTATTTACCCTCAAGCAAGTAGTCATAAATGCACCTGATGTTTCTAGACTTATTAATACAGACAGGGTTATAAAAGTTAGATAGAATTTTTTTGTGCAAACTGGGAAGACTAAACTCCATTAATTTTTTTTTTAACCTTTGAGACAGGATTTTGTTCTATCACCCAAATTGGAGTGCAGTGGCGTGTTCATGGCCTTGACCTCCTAAGCTAAAACAATCCTCCCACCTCAGCCTCCAAAGTAGCTGGGACCACAGGCTTAGGCCACCACAACCAGCTTATCTTTTCTACTTTTATTTTGTAGAAATGGAGTAGAGTCTTGCTTTGTTGTCCAGGCTAGTCTGGACCTCCTGGCTTTAAGTGATCCTCCTACATTGGCCTCCTAAAGTGTTGGGATTACAGGCACAAGCCACTGCACCAAGCCCTTCCATTAGATTTTTAATTACTGTTTTGAAAACATCTTGCTCTTATTTTATTGATGTTAGTATTTTATATAATTTTTACTTCTTGCTTTATCAAATATTAGAGAGAAAAAACTCCAGCATTCTGGGCTACCTGAGGAAGTATCCGTAATCTTTTTGGTTAGCCTGGATAGTATTACAGTGGAATCAAATGCTATTTGAGATTGAGAACGGCTGCCCTTTCCCAGATGTAATGTGTCTTTTTAATGGAAGTCTATTTCACTTCCATTAAAAGCATCTTCTCAAGTGCTCCTGATGGCATTTTCCTGTAAATGCCGGATGCCAACATATACAAGTACATTGACTGTATAAATTAGAGAACCACAAAATTTTTTTTCTTCAAATACGGAACTTGGTGTCTTCTACTCCAACTTTGTAACTGCTGATCAAAAACAAGTAAATAAGCAAGCTCCACAGGTACATTATGTGGCCCTCATCACAGTACGAGTCATTGGAATAGCAAAGACATAATTCAGCTTTCTCGGTTCCAGTTTCTTGTGATTTTGTCCTTTACCAAGCTGCTTCTCCTAAACAATGTCAATTATAATCAGACAACATATGCAATATATCAGCCTTTTCCTCAGATCTAATAACTGTCAGATAATATTAGTATACCTAATATGGACTATCAATAATTTTGTATTAAGCTTTGAAGTTTAGTAATACAAGCTCCTGTATTTTCTGGGGGGGTAGGGAGAAATAAATCTTTGATAATTAATCCCTGCTGGACCTAGAATTAAAAACCCAAGCTTAGAAAACTCCAAATCTCTACCCACCTGCAACTTCATCACTGAAGTTGAATGTTTTCTTTTAATCTTGAGGCTCAAGGACAACACAGGGAAGGACATGAGCAGAAGTAGTAACCATGGCAATGGTGAGCCATTTCTGACCAAAAGAACTCTACAATGGACAATCTGACATGAGCTGTCATTGCGAGTTCCTACACAGACCATTGTATTCATCTGTCTTCATTAGTGGTTCTTAACACATAAAAATAATTGTGAGAAATGCCACAGCTAACTTAAAAGACAGAACTAAACATCAGCTTTTCACTAGCCAAGGCTTCAAAAGGATCATTTTGATGTCTTGATAATGGCTGTGTGCATGAAGGTGACATATGAGTTTTAAGTTGTTTTCACATCACTGTAGATGTTCTTGCATCCAACACCACACACTCTGTTGGCTCCTATGAGATAAATGGTGAGGGTCTGACAACAGCTCTGACACAGTACAAAATTCAGTGGCTCTCCGAAGTATGCTGCCCAGAACTTTGCTTTACCAGTGATGGTGTCCTAACCCACTGCTAACAAACACCTACAAAATAACATTTTTAGCCAAATTGGCCTAAAATCAGAAGTGAATTCTGTTCTTAATATTCTGTCCACCTGCTGTTTCTCTTGTAAACTATGGTTAGCATGGTGAGTAGGAATATACTGATCATAACTGAATGGTTCAATTTGATGTGGGTTGTGGTGAAATTTTTGCAATGATTTTATATCCCACATACTAGGATTTCAACGTTGATAACATATTGGCTAGTGTGCAGGCCTAAGGTCGTGTGGACTTGGTTGCAGATGGAGACTTCTTATACTATCAAGAAATTAGCCTCACCCTCAGAATTTTAGTTTCCCTATCTCTAAAATTGATGCAATTTCCTCCTTCTGAAATTATTTTCTCTCTTCTATCCACTTGGTTTACTGTCTCAGCTTCTTCAGTTCTCAGCTCACACATCACAGTATCAAGGAGGTTTTTGCAACCTTCCTGCTTAGAACACTTAGCCTTCATATGGCAAACTCTACTTCCCTTCCCTGACTTGTTTTCAATATCACTTATCATCTGAGATATTACGCATTCACTTGTTTGTTGCACAACTCCTAACTAGGATGTTGATTGTGTTGATGTGATTGATTGTGTGAAGAAAAGACTTTTGTCTGTCTTGATCACTGCTTTATCTTTCAGCATTTAAAATGGTCCATGTGATATAGCAGCTTATTCAATATACTGTAGAAATAATTGAATATAATTACATAAAATAAGATAATTTCCATCTTAAAAGGATGCTCAGAAGACTACGAAATAATTTATTCACCAAATATCAAGCACAAATGTTTGTGTGTGTAAGAATCAACACAGCTACTGGGGACACAGAGGTGAATTATGTGAATTTGGCCCTAGCCTTCACATATATATGTGTGTGTGTGTGTATGTGTATATATACACACACACAATTTATGTATATATCATATATATTTATATTATTATATATATATATTATATATTTTTTTTTTTGAAACGGTTTCACTCTTTGTCACCCAGGCGAGTGCAAGGCACAATTTGGTTGCAATGCAACCTCCAGTTCAGATTTCTCCTGCCCTAACTGAGCCTCCAGTGGGCGTGGTGGCATGCACCTGTAGTCACAGCTAATTTTTGTATTTTCAGTAGAGACAGGGTTTCACCAAGTTGGACAGGCTGGTCTTGAACTCCTGACCTCAGGAGATCCACCTGCCTTGGCCTCCCAATTTGTTGGGATTACAGGCGTAAGCCACCATGCCCAGCGATTGGTCATACATTTTAACAGATATAATGAGATATTAAAATACAAACTATACAGTAAATTATTTAATTAATTTTGAAACTACTACGGGGGCAAGTACATGGTAAAATGACAGTGTACAGCAGGAAAACATTAACAGTCTAGGGTCAGGAAAACCTTCCTAGAGATGTAATATTTTAACTTGAGACATATAGAATAAGTGAGGATCATTTCTGGGATTGGGAACCATTCCTCCATGCCACACAGGGAATAGCATGTGCAAAGGCATTGAGTAGAAACAAATATGTTATTTTGGTGACCTGAAAGAAAACCAACATGTCTGGAATAAAGAGAATGAGGACAACTGTGTCTTGCAGTGAGGCTGAAGAGAACTAGGCTGGATGGCATCCATTACAATACCTGGTGCACAGTGGCTGCTCAGTAAGTGGTAGACTTAAAATAATCAGTGCACATATGGAATATGCTCTTGCTTCATAAATTTAGAAGAAAGTGGCGATGACACAATCTCTATGGTGGCCATAGAATATGACAAAAATGACCACTGCATGTGTCTGGGTCTCGTCAGAAAAAAGAAACCAATCTAAATACTTGGAACAGAATAAATTTAATGCAGAAAGTTGGTCATATGGTGATGGAAGACCAGAGAAAGCAAATAGGGTCTTAGCAATGACCCAAACAGGAAACTACTGCACACCAAAATGGAGGAAGCTGAAGAGCAGACAGTGTTGTTGGAAACTAGGAGCCAGGGCCAGCTAGTGGAAGCTGGACTTCAACGTGATTAGAGCAAGCCCTGGGACATACTAGAGGACAGACGAGCTCTTCTCCAGATGGCACAAGCTGAGGCAGAGAGGGAAGGAAACATGCTCCTATATGGTGGCCCTTCTCCAGACTTCAAATCATTCATTAGTACCTACCATTGGCTGAATCTCATGGCGAGCCATTTGGCAAAGGATCTTGGGAAATGTAATTTCTGTAATAGAGAACAGAAGAGCAGAAAGACAAGAAATTGGGCACAGGGAATGGGGCACAGAGAAGTCTGCAAATAACTCCTACAAAATCCTTTTTTGATGGTAATAGGGATGCTAATTCTAGATTCCTGCTCATCAGAAGCTGTAACTACATTTTACAGACTGCATTTCATGTCTAAAGCAGTTATGGAATATCTGTAAAATGTCTGTTTCTAATGCAATGGTATATAAATGTGATATAAAACACAATGATACATGTATTAATAAACCATGTTGAAGAATCTCTTCGATATCACCTAATTATAAATGTAAAGTCCTAGTTTTTCTTAAACTTCTCTTTATTTTAAAGTGATCTTATCTAAGTCAAATGATAATTAAGGAAAATTGAAAGCTCAGAACAATAGCAGAAAGAAAAAAAAATATTTTTCCCGTCATCCCAGTATCTGCAGATAGCTACTATTAACATATTGTTGTAGAAAAGATACTTAAAATTTTAAAATTAACATAATTTTAACTACTTAGATAAAATAACAAAATTAGCTTGATTTGGTAGCTGCGATTTTCCTAGGATGTGAATTAGAATTAAGCTGCCATATGGGAAAACAATTTTCTGTCCTGGACACTGGCCAATACCCCAACATGCTTATTTCAATATGAGAATGTGTTTTTGGTCCATTCAGTGTCAGAAACAGAGTAATTATAAATGTGTGAGGGAAAAGCCTTATTTCTTTTTTGAAAATACAGTGACTTAGCAAGTGATGCAGTATGAATGAAAGTTTTGAAGTTGGTTCATGGTGTATAAAGAGAAACAAAATAAACAAAAGCTCTTAATGGAAATACATACTTGGGACCAAACAACAGCCTATCTAAATGTTTTTTTTTTGGTATTCATTTGGAAATTAATCAGAGAATAATCTTCATGAATATGAAGATCTGATCCGTTTTTAATATCTTTTTACAATTATTTTTATTTGCTAATTTTACATATTTGGGGTAATATTAAGTATAGTTTTGTATTTATATTAATGTGGTAGAAATAAATATTATATTTCTTTCTAAATAGGCAATATTGGTTTTTTTAATAAAGTTTTCCCCCTTAGGTCTTTAGATTATAAACACTTAAAATGAATGGTTTCAGATCAATTTTGAGAATGGGCAGCAGAACCAAATTTTTTTCTACTTGAAAAGGAAAACAAAAAATCTTGCTGAAGGCTATGCTATCTTTTTAGCTAAGTGAGAAAACATTTCACAGAGTATTTACTGAAAACAATCAATAAGTCCCTAGTAGGCATGAGTCAATACATATCAAGTCAAAAGTAAACTATTACTTGGAAGTCAATGTACTTTAGTGAACATATGGAGAATTACATTGAAACAGGCACTGGCATTTCAAACCCAGACTTTTCCCCCCCAATTTTGGTAGTATAATGTACAGCAACTCAAGCAAAATCATGTGTCTAACTATATCACGCAGGGAAGTTGCATTTAGCCAACTTCCAAGAAAATATTTGGTTTTATTTACTCAAAAAACCTTCCTGGATGTTCAGTCCACAGCACGCTTTGGAGCATCCTGTCCTTCTCGCCTGAACTTGCAGTGGTCTTGGAGAGGATCACCGTTATGGGCATAGCGTTTGGAGCCACACACCTGAATCCCACACTCCACTTTGACAGTGGCTAGTTCTGTAATCTTAGGGAAATTAAGTAACTTCTTTGAGCTCAAGTCTTTCTTCTTCTGCCCTTGCCCCCGCACTGATATAACTAAGCACTCAATGAACTTTACCTTACACTTTTTATTAACTAAATATTTTCAAATATGTCCACTTTATGAGAAGGAAATATCTGATAGTGGAGTGACAGAAGTCACTCTTACCTCACAAAGCTGGCTTCTCCTTGACACTTGGACCTGACTCTATGCACAGTCATCCTTAACCTACAATCTTGCTGGAAGGTGTCTGAACTTGGATGCATTTCCTGGCTGTTTTCTGAACAGAGGCTGAACAGGAGGGCCATTACACAGCAATAACAGAAAAGAAGCTCCCTGAGAGACCAATAGACCTGATTGGCCAGTCAGGAACTTGACATCACCAGAGCTAATATTGATTACACTTCGATCTTATATCTTGTTTTAAGATTGAATATAACCCATCTTTATGAGTGTTTTTGAGAGGTTTTTTACTTTTGTTATTTGGAAATGGGAAGGAAGACAAATCACACTCCTCAGGGCAGATGATATTCCGTATTACCCCAGAGGCAGGATCCATTTCCAAGGATCATTAGTTGGCTAAGCGGCCTTGATGCCCCAGGGTGGGGACTTTCACACAAGACAGGTGATGAAGCCAGGGCATCATGCTGCTAGCTTATGCACCTTACCCTTCAAGGGGCCAGCAGAAAAAGAGAAAGAGAGTATCAGTGAGTGATGCAGGATGTGTTGCATTCTTCAAAAAGGACCAAGAAGAGTTCTTTATACTACTTTATAGTTCTTTATACTACTTCATTCTTGGATAATTTCTTTTCATCTTTTGTTATTCAACAATTCGTATTTGGAAGATAGGATCATAGGAAAAAATCTAGATATGCTAAATCATAGGCTGCAATAATCTCCTCAACCACTTGTCTTGTTTAATCTGGAACTTCAACTGACTTGTCTTAGAAAGTCATCAAAGAAAATCTTTCTTAGTCACGAATACCTTCTTCTCCAACATGAGTGAGGTGAAATTAATCAGTGGCATAGACTGTGAGAAGAACCAGTGGCATAGACAATGGAAGCACAGGAGAGGGACTGCTTACCTAAGGTGGTGGGGATCAAGAATGATTTCATGGAAGTTCTTGGCCTGGATTGTAGCAAAGTACATGGAGTCTCTAAAGGCAGAGATAGAAGAGAGTAATACCATAGTAACCAACATCAAGGGTGTGGTCTGGCGGCTTTGTGGGAATGGTAGATAATACCATGTCACTGAGTTAAGATGAAGAAAACAGTAGTTCATAAAACTGAAGAAACATTTTTGACAGAAAAAAAGCGTAAAAGGCTCTGATGATGCATTAGAATTTACTATAAAATGGTAGACCTTGGATTTCTTGTTTTTGTGGGTTTGATTTGAAATTGTGTATGTGTCTGTGTGTGTGTGTGCATGTGTATACATGGCATAAATTCTATAATCTGAATTCTTCGAGGAAGACAACCTTGGCAATAGTGTAAGTAACTGTTTGAAGAAGGAGTAAAAAAGAGATAGATATTGATTATGAGGCTGTTAAAATATTTTTGGCTACTGTTACCTCAAATGTATTTGAAGGAACTCTAATTCCATAGAATGTTACTAAATATTGCATAAGGGAAAACAGAAGTGTCTGTAGTCATAGGGTTTTTGTCAATTCAGAGCTAAGTAAAGCAAAACAGATTTCTATCACTGCAGGATATTTAATAAGCCAATATTTGTCAGGCCTCTGAGCCGAAGCTCAGCCATTGTAACCCCTGTGACCTGCACATAGACCTCCTGATGACCTGCAGGAACCAAGAAGCCTGGAGCGTCAAAAAACCACAAAAGAAGTGAAACAACAAGTTTCTGCCTTAACTGATTAACCCACCTTACGATATTCCACCACTATTACTTATTCCTGCCCTGCTCCAACTGATCCATCGACCCTGTGACATTCTTCTCCTGGACAACGAGTCTCATGGTGTCTCCACCATGCACCTTGTGAGCCCCTCCCCTGCTGACGACAGATAACCACCTTTAACTCTTAACTTTCCACTGCCTACCCCTGTCCTATAAAGCTGCCCCTCTCCTATCTCCCTTCGCTGACTCTCTTTTCGGACTCAGCCCACTTGCATCCGAGTGAATAAACAGCCTTGTTGCTTACACAAAGCCTGTTTAGGTGGTCTTCCATACGGACACGCATGACAATATATACAACAAATACCAAGGAGGAGCTAAGAGCACATAGCATTTTCCAGGCTTATTAGAGTGTGGGATCAACCTCTTTAAGGCAGCATTTTGCAGAATTGTTGTTCACAGGTCATTCTGCAGTGTGAAGTTTTTTTTTGCAATGAGATCCTGACTCTAGTGTTAACTTCACCAGGAAGTACACTCTGGGTGTTTACTTCTAGCGCTTCAGTTTCTACAAGAATTTGGCATCGGTTGGGTCTTGTAGAAATATTTACTGCATGGAGTTGAAATAAGAGCCTGGACTGGGAGAAGGAAGTATGGATAAAGAACAAGGTAGGAAACTTGTACTTGCCTGCTTCTTCTTACTGCTTTATTCTTGGATAATTTCTTTTCAGCTTTGGTTGTTCAGCAATTCATATTTGGAAGATAGGATCATAGGAATGAATCTAGACATGCTAAATCACAGGCTGCAATAATCTTCTCAATCACTGTCTTGTTTAATTTGGAACTTCAACTGACTTGTCTTAAGTCATGAAACAAAATCTTTCTTAGTCAAGATTTCCTTCTCCAACATGAGTGAACTGAAATTAATCACTGGCATAGATAATGAGAGGCAAGTAGTGTGGCAAGGAAAGACAACTTAATTTACAGGAAAAGTGTGGTTTTAGAGTGAGAAAAGTTTCATTTGATTGCTAGATTACCTACTTACCAGTTGTGCGACAAAATGAATTAGATGTTTGTGCCCATCATGGTTCCAAACCAGTTTATGATGTTTTAGGAAAATAAAAACTCATATATATTGCTCATGAGAAGAATATGCCCAATTTATGGCAGTGAATAAGAAGTCGAGACACAAAGTGCTTTTAGGGGAACAGTGATTCTCTGTGGCTGGAGCACAGATTTTGAAGGGAGAGTGTAGAAAGAGATAAGAATGTAAAAATGCACAGATGATTGAGTCTGGAGATATTGTAACAAGATTGTGGAGGGAATCCAAGCCAGGTTCAGGCATGTGTATCTACTGCTGTAGACAAGGCATAGCTATTAAGGGAGTCTGAACTGGAGAACAATATGCAAATGATTTTCTTTAGAAAACACAATCTGATAATGGTTGTGTGTTTGTGGCAATTTGATTGGATTATCAGGATATGCTTCCCAGCTTCAAATAGGAATTGTAGCCTCAAGTTCAGGAGCTTTTATTCCTTTTGAATTTGTCATGTTTTGCAATACATAATAGAAGCTAACTATAATCCACATTTGTTCAGAGCAGGCACTTTGGCACCAGGACACCAGCTCTGTCCCTGACAAGCTCTGTGGTCTAAGTTACTTCAGCTCAGCAGTTTTCTCATCTGTGAAATGGGAATTTTAATGGAACCCTCCTTATAAGGGAAGATTAAATTAACTAACAGATGCTACCATAGTGCCTAGCACATAGTAAATGTGCAAAAGTTGTTGGCTCCTATTTGTACTACTATTTTTGCAATCCTGGAATTTTTCCAGTCAACCACCCACATTTTTACGAGCTTTCCTCTCATGGAGATTTATCTTCCAGATAATCCCTTGGATTGGAAATTCATCTCTACCACCTTGTTCTCACAGTCAGTGTTTTGAAATAAAATACATTCCCAGAAATTTCATAATTCCTAAGCTTTAAAAAATGTTTACATGTGACTTAAATATTTTTGTAGTTTTTTAATCTCCTTTTTCTCAATACACCTTTCTTTGCCTAGTCACATGCATTTTACAAAATTCTCTCTACTTCTCTCTCAGGACTTCAGGAATCTTCTGATTTAGGAAATTAACTCATCAGTAATTCTCCTGACCATGGTGAGGAAACACAGATATTACGCAGCCAGTCTTTATTTTCTGACCCTAAACCAAAGAGCTGTAATTTGACAATTTTCCTTGGTCTGAGACACAGTATTTGCCACAGTCCCCTTCTTATTGTTCACATTACCGTTTATGATGACCATCATCAGAAAACCATGGCAGGTCACTTTGCGGGGACATTGCTTCTGCTGTTCCCCTCCTGTTTCACCTCCACCTTTCTCACCAAATTCCCTGGGTTTTAAAGCCCCAGATTGAGTGGTCCAGAATTATGGTCAAAGGTAAGAGAAGGAGGCTGTGGGTCACTGGACTGCAGAGGTGTAAGACTTTCTATGTACACCTGGAAGTGCCCAGACAAGCTGTAGTGGGAATTCTTTTGAAAAGAAATGCACTCAAAGTTAATGAGATAAGGCATTTTCCTGCCTTCATGAACACACTTCCCACTTTTCCTGAAAAATCCTTAGGAATATGTTATTCTTGTGTTTGAGAGTTGCATTTTGGGTAACAAACCTTTCCTTCTTATACTCATCTACAAGGACCAATTATCATCATTTCCTGTTTGGACTGTTGAGACCCGTCCTCACTCACAATCTGGCCTCCACATCTCTCCTCTTCCTCTCCAATTCTTTATTTGTCATTCTGAAATTTCAAATACAGTGTGATCATATTGCTTTCCTATTCACATTCATTTACAGTTTTTCCACTAAAAAATGGTAAAATCCAAGCTGCCCGTGTGACACTGGAGGTTCTGAATGTTTTGGCTTTTTCCTACCTTGCAGATTCATAGCTGCCTCACCTCCTTTACACTTGGTCTGGAAACACTGGGGAGCTTTTATTTTTCCTTAAACCCTGACCTCCTCCAAAGCCTCGCCTAATTGTTAAGCCTTCAAATGTGTTGCAATATTTGCTTTTCCCTTCACTGTCATATTGTCTGGGTACCCTTGGGATATAGCTGTGGTTCCCAGGCTAGCTACTGGCCCTCCCTATGGCTCCAGAGCTCCTGTGCTCACACCTGTGTGAGCACTGGTTATTGTACGATTTAATTGCCTCTTCATGCACCAGTCTCCTCTCTCGGGCTCCAAGGGCAGAGACTGCACAAGTAGAGTGGATGTTCACCCTGCATCACCTGGCCCTGAGGACCTTCCAGTCTTCTCTTGCCTCCTGCCAGGCCTACAAATGTGTCACAGATTCTCAGTCACAGCAGCCTGCTCTGGGTCGCTGTACCTCTGTACCTCTCCCTGACATGTGAACATCAACGCACAGGTCAAGATGTGTCACCAGGGTAGGTTTCCTAAGGGTTTTCATATAGATTCCAGTAAAAAGGGTTTCCTTTTCTATTCAGCACATCTTTCTTGCCTATGTAATGTCTACAATTGTATCTCTAGCATATTATTGCTATCAATTGTTTGTGAGTATATGTCCTAGTTCCAGACTTAAATTCTCTTAAAAGACAGAAATATTCTTGATTCTGCTTTGTATCTTCTGAGCCTGGCATAGTGTTAATTAAAGTAGATGCTCATTATGAACGCTGTGTTAAATGAAGAAATGCACAATGTAATATTATCTGTTCTGCCTGGGGAGTAATTTTGTTTTTTATTCCATTGGTTTGGCGACATTCTTGATCAATGGTTCTCAAACAAACTGAACATTAGAAACAGCTGGAGACTATTTTGTAAACATCCTCAACCAGTGTTATTCAAATGTTAATGTGCATAGGAATCACCAAAGATTCTTGGACTCTGATTCAATAGGTTTAGAATAGGGCCTGAGATCTTATGTTTCTAACAAGCTCCCAGGAGATTTGGATGCTGCTGAGCCAGAATCACAGTGAGTAGAGGGTCCTGGTTCTTTGCGTCAGAATCTCTGGGGATCTGGCCTGGGAATACTCCTAAGTATTCCTGAGAATTTCCCAAGTGTCTGTGATAAAGCAAGATTGTCATCTACATGAGGAGTTGCTGTGAGTGTTCTATCACCTATCTCTTATATACTTTACAATATTATTGAGCAACTTGCCAGAAATCATGCTAGAGGCTTTGGCTATATGGATGAAGATAAGACTGTTCCTAACCTTATAGAACTCACAGTCTAATGAGAGAAACAGATAGAATATATAAAATAAATCCTTATACATTGAGATAAATGTAAGAAAAAATAATCAAGGCACTGCTATTGGCGATAACGATGAAAGAAAACATCTATATTTAAACTAAGCTTTGAATGATATAATTCCACTCCTCATGGGATTAGAGGGGCAGGCATGTTTTAAACAAAGTTAGGGAATTATAAAATCCCTGAGTTGGGAAAAAACCTGGTGAACTTTAGGATCTCTCCAAATACTCTTGTGGATGGTACAGAAAGTAAAAATGGGAGAGTGTCATGTAGTGAGGAGGGCAGGGTCCAAGCACACACACGCTGGTGGCCTAACCTAGCAGAGCATGTGGGCACAAGAGCAACTTTCTCTAATCAACATCTAGCATGCTGTGGAGCTTGACCTGGTCTGTCTTGGTTCCTTTGAGACAAGACCCATCTCAAGCTAGATGCTCATCAATGGCAGTTGGGATAAAGAGAATGTGGTACATATACACCATGGAATATTATGCAGCCATAAAAAGAATGAAATCATGTCCCTTGAAATGATATGGAAGGATTGGAGGCCATAACCCTAAGCAAATTAACACAAGAACAGAAGAGCAAAGACCAAACGTTCTCCCTTACAAGTAGAAACTAAACTTTGAGCACATATGGACATCAACATTGTAACAATGGACACTGTGAACTACTAGAGGGGAGAGGGAAGAAGAGGGTCATGACTTGAAGAACTACCTATTGGGTACTATACTTACTACTTGGGCGTAACATATCCATGTAACAAACCTGCACATATACCCCCATATCTAAAATAAAAGTGGAAATTTTAAAAATTTACCCCCGTATCTAAAATAAAAGTGGAAATTTAAAAGAATAGCAGCGATAATCCTTCAACTTATCTACAAGCATTTATATGTCTGAATTTCTGGAAATATTGTTTATGCATAACAAGGACAAGATGGACAATAAATGCTTTCACTTTCACTTTTCAATGACTTAATTTTTGTTTTTCATTTCTCTAAACTAGCAATCAAAAAATATTCCCATCAATTTATATTTGGGGCTAGTGTGTTGAAGAATAAATAACCATCTAACTATTCCTACACCCTTCCTTTCCACTACAAAAGGGAAGCATGGAATGTCCTATCTTTGAGGCAAGTAGAGGTCATTTCAAATGTACCTGAGCCTCCATCATATGGCAAGATCTAGGTCTCTTGAGATAACATTAAAACAATGAAGTGAACCAGGATACATGCACCTTTTTTTTTTTTTTTTTTTGATGGAGTTTCTCTGTTGTCCCCCAGGCTGGAGTGCAATAGCACGATCTCGGCTCACCGCAACCTCCGCCTCCCGAGTTTAAGCGATTCTCCTGCCTCAGCCTCTCAAGTAGCTGGAACTACAGGCATGCGCCACCACACCCAGCTAATTTTTTGTATTTTTAGTAGAGATGGGGTTTCACCATCTTGGCCAGGCTGGTCTTGAACTCCTGACTTCATGATCCACCCACCTCGGCCTCCCAAAGTGCTGAGATTACAGGCATGAGCCACTGCACCCAGCCTTTTGATACATGCATCTTCTACCAGTGTATCTCTTGCCCTATTTTATAAGTTGTGGGGAGGGCAATGCCTAGCCCAAAGAAGTTTTTAATTTGGTTTTAAAAATGAAAGAATTCATGAAAATTTATATATATATAAATATATATGTATATATATGTGTGTATATATACATATGTGTGTATATGTATATAATTTACATGTATATATGCATATAAGTGCATGTGAATATATCATACACACATGTATAAATTACATAAAAAATGACTAATTTTTTTATGAAAATAGACTTTTTAGTGAAAAGCTTAGAGATTCAGAATTCTAAGAAATGCATTGGTTCCATGTTTATCCCTAGTATTCTTTTCCTCTAGACCCAGAATCCGTAGCCAGCATGATGAGTTCAGAGGCCTGGTCCCTTCCCTGGGAGTAGCACATTCAGTCAGACAGGTTTAGATGGATTCATCCAAATACTTTAATCCCAGAGCTCTGTCCTACGAAAACCAACAGGCTTGCTCAGCTGTAGCAGTCAAAAAGAATTCATGGTGCTTGGTTAGACCGCATACATATTATCTTTTTCCTTTAGAAAGCTGTGAATTCCTTAGCTGTTTTATTTTTGAAATAAATCTGTCAATTCCATTTTTCTGCCATTTCTGCTACTTCTTTTCTCTATAGAAACCTGGATTTGTTACTGAGCTTTAGGTATAAAACAGAGGTTTATCAAGCTTAATTGTTTTACTATTACCATAGTAACCATTGTATTTCCGTCACAGTAACTCTGAACTGTAGGCCAGTAAGCCATTGGTCTTGATGGTAAGGATAGAAACCCACCTCCCTGCACCTCAGTTTCTACACCTCAGAGAATTTCCAGGCTCTAATTCCTTCAATTATGCCCCTTCTTTCTAGCATTTTAAGTGCCCCTCTCTGATTTTTTTTCAAACTCACACCATGCTGGTCTTGATTCAACAATGAAGTCACAGTTGGCATTGCAGTGGTTATTTTATCAATCCACACAATTTATAGATTGCTCCTGATAAAGCTCTAAAGAGTTTTCACAACGTGTTTATTCTGAAAACTACTCTCTACATAGCCCAGTATTTTTCCAATACAAATAAATTTTAACCAACATTACAAGAAGAAAAAATTTTGATGTGCATTGAAATAGCTAGTCAAATTGGCCTCACATTAGCAATAAAATAATCTGAGATAATAGTTTTGTTTGATTTTTTATTCCATGCATAATTTATTTATGAGTAAGCAACATATATTTTGCATTGTTCCTCATGTCACTGTATGTTTTAATATTATGAAGTTTACTCTGAACTCTTTGGATCCCAATCTTAAGTCTAATCAAATCAAATTAAATATATAGGATAGCTCAATATATGACACATAACAGACACTTAATAAATAGTACCTATTTTATTAACATGATTATTTCCTTTTTAACATTATTATGTGAGTATATTCTAGAAAGAAACTTTTAGAATCTTATTACCAATTTTATGGTAATATGGTGTTAAGTCAAATTTAGCCTAAAGATGCCTACTTCCATATTTTAAGTTCAACCTAAAAGTTTCTCTGTACATTGTGAACTATAACCTACACAGAGGCGTAAACAGACTGTAGTCTACTCTTGTGCCAATCAATCACTGAGCTTTGGTTAATTAAAGGTGGTCAATGTTCAAATCATGTTCAAATAAGGCAAATGCTGAGCTGTAAACAATATGGCTGTTTCTGTATCTCATGTCCACTTTCTGTATCACTTTCCCTTTTCTGTCCATAAATCTTCTTCCCCTATGTGGCTACACTGGAGTCTCAGTGAGCCTACTCTGGCTTGGGAGGCTGCCCAATTCATGAATTGTTCTTTGCTAAATTAAACTTTGTTAAATTTAATTTGACTAAGGATTTTTTTGTTTTGTTTTGTTTTGTTTTTTCCTCATGGTAAGAGCATAGAAATATAGAGGGCAAACCCAATAAAGAGAGGATTCAAATATGGGAGAAAATAGTTTTAGATACAATAAAAAATTGAAATAATGGTTGACTCTTAACACTGGAAGTTCTCATAGTATGATGGTAGGTAAGAAACCGTGGAGAGGACTTGTTCTGGGGGATTTCTCATTGTCATTCATGTAGCCACTGAATTTGTAAAAATGTATTCTATTTTACAGATGCTGAAACTAAGGATCAGAGCTATTAGGGAAATAAGGCAGCCAGCGAAAAACTGAACTAAGTCTGAATCAGATTTTTCTTATGCCCAAATACAAAGCATAACTTAGCCCTGAAGCTGGAGACCACATTTGGAGTGACAGAGTGAGTTATCTGTGCAAGCACCTCACCAAGTCAACTCTGGGGGCAACTCTATCAGTCTCTCCTGCAAATTGGGGCATGAGGAAGAGTCTGTTTAATCTGCAATAGTATCTAAGAGGCAATGATTGGGTACAAATCATCAATAGTGACAATCCCTCTCTAAGGTAGATTTCTAGTTGGATACAACAGCAATCAGTGTCAGCTGAACAATGATCATTTACATTGAATAGTGAAACAGTACCACTGGAAAAATCATCAGGTTTATAGATCAGCAAGCTGAGTGGGTAAAATGTTACTGTAACGATCCATGCCAAAGTCTCTCTTCTGTCAGTTACCTATTTGTCTATATCACCCTACAACATATTATGCCCTGTGGGACAATGGCTTTGTGTTCAAATGACACATGCTCAGCCAAACAGTGTTAAATACATTTCTCAACACTGAGATTCTCTGGCATCCTTAATAGCTATATATCCACAATGTGACGCAATTTTCTAAATTTTGTGAGAAGAACACCTGTGAAATATTGTTAGAGAATGTGTATTCATTGCTCAGAGACAGAAATCCTTCAATATTTGACCTAAGTGATTTAATATTTAAATCTTTCATTTATGTTACAAGTCTATTTTGTTTAGATTCTTTCTTTGAGTATATTCTAGTAACAAGTTTTGAACTTGTCCTGGAGGAGTTACCCTGGGTCACTTCATATTATTTCAAGTCAAAAGGGAAAGACAAATGTAGCCAAGATAACTGAGATTATCAAAACTGCAAGGTAAGAAACCGTGGAGAGGACTTGTTCTGGGGGATTTCTCATTGTCATTCATGTAGCCACTGAATTTGTAAAAATGTATTCTATTTTACAGATGCTGAAACTAAGGATCAGAGCTATTAGGGAAATAAGGCAGCCAGTGAAAAACTGAACTAAGTCTGAAACAGATTTTTCTTATGCCCAAATACAAAGCATAACTTAGCCCTGAAGCTGGAGACCACATTTGGAGTGACAGAGTGAGTTATCTGTGCAAGCACCTCACCAAGTCAACTCTGGGGGCAACTCTATCAGTCTCTCAAATTCATTGACTTGAACTTGAGAGCTGAGAACATAAGGCCAGGTGCAGTGGCTCACGCCTGTAATCCCAGCACTTTGGGAGTCCGAGGCGGGTAGATCACGAGGTCAGGAGATCGAGACCATCCTGGCTAACACGGTGAAACACCCTCTCTACTAAAAATACAAAAAATTAGCCGGGCGTGGTGGCGGGTGTGGGTAGTCCCAGCTACTCAGGAGGCTGAGGCAGGAGAATGGCGTGAACCTGGGAGGCGGAGCTTGCAGTGAGCCGAGATCGCGCCACTGCACTCCAGCCCAAGGGACAGAGTGAGACTCCATCTCAAAAAAAAAAAAAAAAAAAAAAAAGAGTTGAGAACATAGAGGTCAAATAAGCAACCAAGCTGTAGTCACAGGAGGTAGAAAAATGATCGCCAAACCTTTTTGATTGCATATTCTATCAGAAAAACAAGTAGAATCACCTCCAACATACAGATACTCCTGTTCAGATATATTACATATGCAATTAAACAAATAAATTAACAAGGTTTAAAGTTGAGCTAAAGATAAAATAAACAATGTATATTTTAATAACTTGCCACTCATTTTTGGTTTCTGTTATCATTAGCTAGTAACTTAAGGGCACAATATACTCAAGGCAATGTTTATTCTTCATAATAATGATAGAAAAAATATATTTTAGTCTTCCAGGTAATTTTAATACTTAGTGGACAAGTGACAATGATGAGAGTATACCAGAAAAGGGAGAGATATCATCATTGCTATTGTCTTATAATTGACTTGTGTTTACATTTAGCACAAGTAAATGTAAGTGCATTCACATTATTGTTTTTAATCCACAGTCTCATAGCAGCAATCTGGTTTGTGAAGCTTTGTGTACATCAAATACACTAATATGTTCTGCAAATCCAAATGACAGGACACAAGCCTGATCATGATGGAGTCAGGAGGCAGAGATAGAGGCCCTAGGCAGACAGAGACAGGTCCCTGGTGAAACCCCACCTTTAAGCCAAAAAGCCTAAAACCCGGGGCCCAAAGTGAGAACTTCTATTCCTGTTTGCCCACTCTCTCCAGATTGATTCTTTCTGAATAATGCCTTTTCACCAATCAAATCTTGCCTTTTCCAAAACTACCTATGGCTTGCCCCATCCCCGCCATCCTGTGCCTATAAAGACTCCATACTCAGTTGGTAGAGGCGAGAGATGGCTTATGTTCAGAGAGAAGATGGTCAGACTTTGGGGAAGAAGAGACAGCTTGACTTTGGGGAAGAGACAGCCAGACTTTGGGGAGAATTATCTGCCCTTCCTGTCCCTTCTCCAGCTCCCCTTACAGGGATAGCCATTCCCACCACTCAATAAAATTATTTGCCTTCACAATCCTTCAAGCGTCCCCACAAACGCATTTTTCTTGTACACTGGACAAGAGTTCAGGATCCACCAAGTGTGGGTACCCAAAACAAAGCCGTCACACCAGCCCTTTGCCCTTGCTAGTGGAGGGCAGCCGCCCCATGCAATGAGGCAAGGGGCTAACTGAGTTGTTAACACACAGCTGTCCACAGGCGGTGGAACTAAAGGAGCATTGTAACACTCGCTCTGGGTCCTTGGGGCGGGTTGCAGGCACTCGCTGCCCTGACCTGGGCGCTGCCACCAGAGCTTGCTCCTGCTGGCACCTGGAGTGGCTGGTCAAGTCTCACACTCACTCATTTGTGACTGGTCTGGTCATGGGCCCCGCAGGGAACTTGTTCCTGTGTAGGTGCCCGTAGCGGCCAACCGGGTTCTGCACTCACTCCCTCACGTGCTCCCTCCCGCAAGGGGTTGAGTATGACAAGCAAAGTAAAAGTTTTCCCCCATCAAAAGTCCCAAGAACAGCCTGAGAAAAATCCTGCATCAGTCAGAAAGGGCGAGAAGGGAACTCTGGTGAAGGTGTCTGTGCCCTGGACTGACTTCCTGCTGGGCATGCCTCACCCATCCTGTGTCACCTTGCACTGATGGGCAGGAGAACCTGCCAGAGTGCCGTTGTCAGCCCATGCTAACCCACGTAAGATTATTTTCTGCTCTATAAATTGACTTAAAATATAAAGTGATGTTCAAGTATTTTGTTCCAGGACATCAATAAATAATCTTAAATTCTTCCTGGGACTCTGTGGCAGGCTGATAATGGCTCTCAAAGATGGGTCCACATCGTTAACTCAGCAATGTGTATTACCTTATTTGGAAAAAGGACCTTTGAGGTATAATTAAGTTAAGGATCTTGAGATGAGACTATCCTTAATTATCTGGGTGAGCCCTAAATTCCATCCCTTGTGTCTCTAAGAGAGAAGCTGAGAGAGATTAGGTACATACACAGAGGAGGAGGCAACTTGGCCTGAAAGGCAGAGATTGCAGTGATGTGGCCAAAAGCCAGGTGATGCTGGAAGCCACCTGAAACTGAGAGAGGCAAGGGCCATATTCTTCCCTGGGGCCCCAGAGGGAGCACAGGGGGTCCTAATGACACCTCGATTTCAGGACTCCGGCCTCCAGCACTGTAAAATAATAAGTATGTGTTGCTTTAAACCACTAAGTTTGAGGTAATTTGTTATGGCTGCCACAGTTAAACTCTCACTGGCATCAACTGTAAATTTAGAGTCCCTGGTATAGAAATCAGTAAACACGTATGTAAATAAATAAGTTAATATGGGAAGGGAGGGGTCTAATTTAGTGACTTCTAAGTGGGCAAGCGGCAGGGATGACTTTATGGAGGACCTGGCAAGATGGGACCTGAAAGGCCCAAGTAATAATAAGCGTCTGTGTCCTTGGGTGAAGACGCAAAAGCAACGAATATGTGTCTAAGATCATATCAAAAATGTTCACGTTCTCATCATTTTATTTTCTTCTGACAACAAACATCCTAAGATTGATATACATTTCCCTTCTTATGGGGAAGAAATGCAGGCTCAAAGATACTAAATAACATGTTCAAGATCAAAGAACTTGTAGGTGCAGGCTTGGAGTTGTGGCCTGGTTCTCCTGATACCAGGTCCAGTGTTCAAATGACATAACATCAACAGCCCTTGTCCTCCTCTTCTGAAAGAGAAGCAGTATGAATTTCAGGTCTCCCCAGGCCCATTGCAAATTCATTTTATGGTTCTAAAATGAGTGCATAAATTTGTGGTAAATAGAAGTAGGAAAATGTGCTTCTATCCTGCATGGCAGAGTCCCTGGCACATGTAGAAAGTGAGTGCAATTGGCATTAATTCTTATAAGTCACTACACTGAAATGAATTAAACATGTGACAACTGCTCTCTCCTCCATTCAGGAAAAAGTTAGCACAATCCCTTAGAGTACATAAACAAGGATCCCTCAGGTTTTTACTGTAATATATAAAACCAGATTGGCCTTGAACATTCTCAGAAGCCAAAATCCTTTCTCCAAATCCTAAATATTCTTCACAATGTTTTCATCTTTGATGCTCTTTTCCAGGGACCAATTCCTGTTATCCTATTAGCTAATTAGCATTCAGTGTGTTTCTTAAAGCGCTCAAAGAAACATTCAACTTTCATTCATTTATGACATCAGATAAAGTCATCAGAAAATGCAATCCATTCTTTCATTGTTCTGAAAGACATGCTAGGCTGCATTTCACTGAGAGAAATAGATGTAGCAAAGTCATAACCTGCTAGTAATATCAATGACACCAGAGGGTAAGCTCTTAAATTTTTTCCAGAACTCATCATGCATCAGTGACCAAAGATTTTGAAAATGCCTTTCAAAGGTAAAAGTAGGTCTTCTTCCCTCAAAACCAGGATTTTAGAATTGAAATTCCATCTGTAAATTGGTCCATCCTATCCTAACCTTGCACCTTCCCCAGGCGATAGGGATGGGCCCCAACACACAAAGGCATGTGCCCGGATAATTCCTGTCCTAAGTCCTTTCTGATCGGCCTGCTCCCTTCCTGCATTTGCTCCCATCTGGCCTTGAGTCTGGTTGTCTCTCCTAGCTAAAGACCGAGGGGCATGTCTTCATAGTTGGGGCCGGTGCCCAGTTTCTGTCTCTAGTGTTACTTGCTTCTCTCCAGGGACCTTGGCACAAAATCACATCACCACTGGGTCTTGCCTCAGATGAGCCTACTGTCCCAAGGAATCTGATTTCTTGCTCCAGGTCACTGGTGGGGACTCTTATCTGGTGACCCGACCACTCTGTTTGCAGATGTTTGTAATCCTAGCCAAGTTGAAGTTCTTAAGGGACTCCCAAGCTCAAAGCTTCTTAAAACACAGTCTACCTTTTCTAGTCTAGATAATATACTAAATTAGAGCACCTCTCATGCCCCAGAGAATATACAATCTAGAAGGAGAGACAGATATGTAAACATATAAATTTGGTGCCAATTATAAATACAGTAATAAGAAACACAAGGCACAGAAGTTGTAGGAAGAAGGGAAAGATCAACTACAGTTAAAGAGCAGAACAATCTTTGCTGAAGAAATTAAAATCAACTTAGTCTTTAAGCAATGATTAGGATGTTCCCAGAGAGACAAAGAGGAGAAACTTATTTACCTAATTTCAAGAAAAAACAGAGTTACAGGGCCAGAATGTGAAACTGGCTGATTGGGCAATTATAAAGCTTCAGGAATTGCTAGACCAGCAAACAAGGTCATCAAAGACTGACAGCATCAGCCTGGAGGGCCTCCTGAGCTAGGATCAGAGGTTTCTTATGAAGATTCTCAATAGAACTCATATCGAGTACAAAGCCATTGCAATGACTTTGTGAAAATGTTTCCAAGCTGCAGTTTTCAATCAAATATTTTTTTAAAGCTTCCCTCTTTCTGAGAACTTGCATAAATGGGCAGAAAAAAAGTGTAGTCCTGTTTCACAGGCTAGGTAGGGATGGCAGGCAGAGCTTTGTTAGCTTTTGGCCTCCTCTTTGCTCCCTGGTAACTCCTGGCTGCAGAATCCTACAAAATTGTAATTAACAAATGGAGTTCCCATTGACTGTGCACGTTCTTTGTTGAAAGTGTGATAACTCGATGTCTGATATTTAGAGGTTAGAGACTGGCCACTGTCTATCTTTTTGACTGTCCTCATATGTGTTGACAGCATTGTCCAAATCTAGTGTCTGGCTCATGGTAAGCCCTAACTATGTGCTTTTTAACATTCACGTGAAAGATAAATATCATGACAGGTGCAGTGCAATCAATTCAACATATGAATTTCAAAATTATGAGACCACAACAGAGGGAAACTATTTTACCGGAAAATGCATCTTCTTTGGTGTCAGCTACACCTAGATTCAAACTCCAATTCTGCCTCTAACTGGGTGTGGGACTGTGAGAAGTGTGTTCAATCTTTTTGAGTTATCATGTCTTCAGCTGCAAAATTGGAATAGACACCAACATACAGATTTTTAACAATTGAGATAAAATTTAGTAACAAATATAAAGGTCAACATAGTCCAGTGATGCAGAGCATGGAGACTTGAGATATATTACCAAGGTTCAAATACCAGCACTTTCACTTCCCAGCTGCACCTCATGTCCTTCATCTTAAAATTGGGATGATGATGGCATCTACCTTGCAGAGATTGTGTATGAGGGTACAGTGAGTCAATATGTGTGCATCTCTGTTATAGCTGGGTCATAGTAATTGCTCTATCAATTGTAGCCATTAATATTGGAAGGTACCTGGAATGTAAGAAATGTCAATAAAATATAGTTGGATGATGATAGAGCTTGAAGAGCTTGAGCAGGTACTTATGGGGCCTGAAGTGTCCTAGAAGTGTCCTCAAATCTTGGAATTCATAGGTTTGCACAAGACTGAGTGGGATAGCCATAGAAGAGTGAAGCTGAACTGAATTCCTGGTCAACTGACAAGCAAGAGCAATTGAAACACCAAGTGCGCATTATAGGCAGAAACTGCAGTGAAAATAAAAAGCCTGCTATGGAGGCCACATAAAATGATGAGATGAGCTTTAGGATGAGTTTCCTGAAGAGACTCTCTGAGGCAACAAAGAGCCCCAGACTGGGTGTACATCTGATTTAAAAGAGAATATCATCTCAGTAGAAAGATGATTTGAGTCAACTGCCAAATTTCTCACTATGGACATTAGTTACTTTTTAAAAAATATACTATCATTTATAAATATGGCACTAGTAGAGAAATGTAATTTCATCAATACTAAACTAGATAATGTAGATATCAAGGCCTATAGGCAATAAGCATGTTTATTTTTCCTAACCATGTATTCAACTTTACTGGGCTTTGCCATCAGAAAGTGATGTTGACAAGACTTCTCTGGTTCTTTGTTACAACAATTTGCTTCTTTCCTTCAGAGGAGAGTTGGAGGTGTACCATATGAAGTATGAACTCTTCTTCCCTTCCCAGATTGTCAACCTATGCAATACGGATATACAAATAAAAAGCTGCAGTGAGTCATTTTCCCCAAGGCTTGAAAAATAAGATTGCTTTCATCAGAAATATATATTCTATTTGGGAAATTTTTACTCTATATTCTGTGCAGAAGCATGAGAGAATGATCAGACAACCAAGCAGCCCTCAATAGGTACTCTACACATACATTTTTATTACTTATTAGATCCATATCTGGATGGTCCAATGTCAAATGATAGGCTTTATTCCATTCTAATCAGACGGTAGAGCACATTTTCATAGATCAATGTACACTGGCATCTTTATTCAAGTAAATCTCTGCCTGCTGTTGGCTGCATCTCTTGCAGAGGATTCTACCAAATATGACACGTTTCTTAGACTAAGAATCAGATACTGTCCCAACACCTTGTTGCATTCCATCACTCTATGGTCCTAGAAAATAGAGGTTAATGAAGCAAATTCTATGTTTTTTTTTTATTTTTATTTTTTTAGACAGAAGGGACCATGCTCTTTTTCTCTTTTCAGCCCTTCTGTATCACTTCCACATTGTAGTCAGATCTGTGTGATTTTATTTTTTCTCCACTCTATGAAAGCTTGCTGAAAGTCTGATAGTCTAACCAATATTTATCTCTTTTAAAATTGTTATTCACATAGATGATTATGCATAATCATGACAAGATTGTAAATTTGGTGATAATGAAAATTATTATCCTCTTAAAAAGGAGAAAACTGAAACCCAAGAGAAAGAATTTTAGTAGACAAAAGGGGACGGGCGCGGTGGCTCATGCCTGTAATCCCAGCTCTTTGGGAGACCAAGGAGGGTGGATCACGAGGTCAGGAGTCTGAGACCAGCCTGGCCAAGGTGATGAAACCCCGTCTCTACTAAAAATACAAAAATTAGCCGGGCGCGGTGGCAGGCGCCTGTAATCCCAGCTACTCAGGAGGCTGAGGCAGGAGAATCGCTTAAACCCGGGAGGCGGAGGTTGCAGTGAGCCGAGATCGTGCTACTGCACTTCAGCATGAACAACAGAGTGAGATCCTGTCTCAAAAAAAAAAAAAAAAAAAAAAAAGATACAGAAGGGAGGAAGGGAAGTGCTGGATAGAGGCGGGCATGGTCCCTGGTTAGGGCTCCACCCCCATGGATCTGGGTGAAGACAGGCATTTCCTGACTAAATGTTGCATTTCCTGACTAAATGTTGCATTTCCCAAGACCACCCTGGCCTGCCACTCCCCCATACTGTACCTATAAAAATCCCCCAAGACCCTAGCAGGCAGACAAACAGGCGGCTGGAGCACATCAGCAGAGGAACACACAGGCAGCTGGACATCAAGAGGAGCACATCAGCGGAGGAATACCTGGGTGACTGGACATGGAGAGGAACACATTGACAGGCACCGGCACACTGTCAGGCCACCCACAGGCGAAGCAGAACGATGCAGAGTTGGGCTGGGGAGTTGGAGGACAGCCCCAGCCGGTGAGTGGCGTGACTCCACGGGAAAATCTCCCCATTCCATCCCTTCTGACTTCCCCTGAGCTACTGCCACTCAATAAAATCTTTCATTCATTCTCCAAGCCCACGTGTGATTCGATTCTTCCAGTACACCAAGGCAAGAACCCGGGATACAGAAAGCCCTCTGTCCTGCGACAAGGGAGAGGGTCTAAATCGAGCTGGTTAACACAAGCCTATAGACAGCAAAACTAAAAGAGCACCCTGTAACACACACCCACTGGGGCTTTAGGAGCTGTAAACATTCACTCCTAGACACTGCCGTGGGGTCAGAGCCCCACAACCTGCCTGTCTGTATGCTCCCCTAGAGGTTTGAGTAGTGGGGCACTGAAAAAGCAAGCCACATTCCCATCGCACACCCTGCGAGGGGCACAAGGGAAATTTTCCCGTTTCAACAGTATGTAATGTAACTAGCAGACAGATTTTCAGAAAACCCCATGAAATATGACTGGAACTAAGTGGAACCTCTGGGTTGATGTCAGGGGAAAGATTGGAGTCAAGTGGCCCAGGACCCACCCCTGGCTCACCCAGGTTCTAACTGAATCCGTGGACATTAGAGTCACTGATTAAAGGAGCATTAAAATATGGTAGTGTTTAAGTGTGCAAGTTCAGGTGTTAGACTGCCTGTGTTCTCACCTTGTACCACTACCTCACCAGGTGGACATAGATTCAGTTTCATAACCTCTTTGCCCTCTGTTCTTCATGTCTTAAATAGGGATGGCACTTTTGCTAACGCTAGGGTTCTTGGAAAAATTGAATAAGATAATACATGTAAAATCTTTATAGTAATTACTGCACAATCATAAGGTCTCAGTGATTATCAACAGTGTTATTATCTCTATCATCCTTATCATTGTTGATTCCACTGGCACCCAGATTTCCACCTCCTACATTTAGGAAAAACTTAAACTGACAAGAGCAGAGACTATGCCAAGGCCATGTATCACCTTTCTTGAATGGGGACCTTGATTTAGGGTGACTAACTGTCCCGGTTTTGAGATTGTACTGGTTTTAGCACTGAAAGTACTCATCCCAGAAAATCCTTGATTCCTGAGAAACTGGGACAGCTGCTTACCCCTGAGGAACAGCTGAATCAAACAGATTCCAATGTCCCATTCAGTCAAAAAAGAGAGACTGAAGAAAGGCAGGCTGCCCTTGGGGGACAAAATGAGAGATGAAGCCAGCTGGGCTTCTGGGTTGACTGGGGACTTGGAGAACTTTTCTGTCTAGCTAGATTATTGTAAAGACACCAATCGGTGTTCTGTCTAGCTAAAGGATTGTAAATGCACCAATCAGCACTCTGTGTCTAGCTAAAGATTGCAAATGCACCAATCAGCACTCTGTAAAAACGAACCAATCAGTGCTCTGTGTCTAGCTAAAGGATTATAAATGCACCAATCAACACTCTGTATAAATGCACCAATCAGCACTCTGTATGTAACTAAAGGATTGTAAACGCACCAATCAGCACTCTGTAAAGTGGACCAAGCTGCGCTCTGTAAAATTGACCAATCAGCAGGATGTGGGTGGAGTCAAATAAGGGAATAAAAGTTGGCCACCCTAGCCAGCAGGGGCAACCCACTGGGGTCCCCTTCCACGCTGTGGAAGATTTGTTCTTTTGCTCTTCACAACAAATCTTGCTGCTGCTGACTCTTCGGGTCCGCACTACCTTTATGAGCTGTAACACTCAAAACGAGGGTCTGCGGCTTCATTCCTGAAGTCAGCAAGACCACGAACCCACCGGAAGGAAGAAACTCTGGACACATCTGAACATGGGAAAGAACAAACTCCAGACACACCATCTTTAAGAGCTGTAACACTCACCGCTTCATTCCTGAAGTCAGCAAGACCAAGAACCAACCCACTCTGTTGAAGTCAGCAAGACCAAGAACCCACTGGAAGGAACCAATTCCGGATGCAAAAGCTTTGTTTTTTCCAACAGGGAGAAAAAGCAAAGTTTGCTGCCTCAAGGGCTGTCCAGGCAGTGCTGAGCAATAAGCTTCCTAATACCACCAACTAGGGAAATCTAGGCCAGGGATACCATCAGACCCTCAGCACTTAGGCTGCCTCTCCTTGGGAGACAGGAGGGGTTGGAGAAGAGTCAGATCACTTACTTTTAAGGGAGGCCCAGTCTTGACTACATTCGTCAAATGGGGACCCACAATTCATACATGCTTCAAGATTTCTTCAACTCATGGCTTTATGTGGTCTATAGATGCAGTATTAATTGTGGAATTGAAAGCATGAGCATATAACTCCAAAGTTACTTCAATGCAATTTTATAAAACAATTATGAATGTTGTGACCAAAAAGTCATGCCATAAATAAATCAGTCCTATATTCTACATGTTTCTTTGCAAGTACCCTATGATCTCATCTCTTATCTCTTTTTAAAAGATAATACTCATGTTCTGTCCTTTCTTGATACAGGAGATAAAATTCTTCCGCTTTGCTTATTTGTTATTTCAATTTGTACTTCAAGCTGAGTGTCTTTGGCATGACATTTAAAGTAAACTTTTGTTCTTTCCAACAGGATATATAAAATGTCTGCTACAAATTATAAGTTTGGAGGCAGGGTTTTGCTTTCTTCGTATGGCTCTATACCTTTTTGCCTTTCTAATCTTGGCTTTCTAAGTCTCTGGTCAGTTACCTGTTCCCTATACCAGGATGGTTGATAAACCCTTCTCTATTAAGAGAAAAGAGTACATTTCTGACTAGGGTTTGAGCAAAAAGTGGATCCTACCCCTTGACAGAGCTGTGAACAAAAAAGCTGCTTCTTTTATGGTATACCCAGTGATAGTAACAATGAGGGGATTTTTGTCTGCATTAGCATTCTGTGCCTACTGTCATATGGGATTCGTGAGTGTTTCTTTTCTTGTCCTATACCTGGGAGGCACCCAGTGTATGATAAAACATATTTGAATTTATATGAACAGAATGAATTCTAAGTTAAAATATGGTTCCTTCCTCTGGGAAAACTCTAAGGGGATTTAATTCCAGGCCAGTTTCTATATCTGATGCATGTATTAAAAGCATGAAAGGTGCTGCCTGCCCCATTACCAGCTTCTCATCAAAAAATAAACCCAGTAATGTTGCAGCTTCTTCCTATTCTTAATTTTTAACCCAATAGTTTTACTTCTATACAGACATAAATTTTGAGAGAGAGAGAGATTTAAAATATAGTTTTTCTAAGCTTCAAAACTTTGAACAATTGGAGATGCTAGAAAGATAATATTTTATTTAAAAAATGAACTGTGAGATGAGACTTTCATACAATTTTAATTTTTCAATTTTGAACTTTGGTTCCTAAATTCAACAAAAGTTAAGACAAGACATAGGACATTGCAGCTGTCAATTTTCTCAATTCATAAAATACCAGTAAGAATGCTGTCTGATCTCAGAGAAACAAATACACAAGAAAGATGTGAATTACCTTGTCAAAAGAGCCTGAGCAATAACAACATATATAGATACAGCTTAGCTAAAATAAGGCTTAGCTAAAAGTACTGGGAAAGAGATACAATAGGAAGTGTTAGTCATGAAGTAAACCTGGCTTATGGCGCTTTTATGTGAAATTTTATGACTATGTTAGTTAGGCTTTTTTGGCAATAAGTAACAAACTCGGCTCACACAAGTTAAAGCATAACTGAAATTTATTGGCTCAGGTAACTGTGAGGGTTGTCGGGGAAGCTCACAGGAACCAAAATATAGTTACAGTTGCCAGGTCTCAAGTGCTAGAACCAGAATTCAACATGGCCAGGACTCTTTCTTTGATCTGCCCTTATTCATGCTGGACTTTATTTTGCAGAGGAAGTTAGTTCCTCCAATAAAAATGATGCTTGAGAACATGTTCTAGGTAAGTAGCTCCAGTGGAATGAAGTTTTCTATGTCAATGTCGGTCCACCAAGTCCTGTGGAGAGCTCTGAATAGGCTCTGTTTTCTCGAGATGTCTACTCTGGCATTAGTGTAGCTGGTGGAATGGAAGACTCATTGGCCAAGATGAGTCATGTGACCAATGGATAGATAAGGAGAAGAAATGTAATGTGTAAATGTAATGTGAAATGTAATGTGTAAATGTAATGTGAAGTAATGTGTAAAACTTCCTAGTAAATTGCAGAATTTAATAATTCCTAATACAATTTCAGTAGTTACAGACTTCAATAAATGTGAATTCCACCCACTATCTGTATGTCTTAGTCTACTTGGGCTGCAATAACAAAATGCCATAAAATGCATGGCTTAACAACTAAAATTTATTTCTCACAGTTTTGCTGTCTGGGAAGTCCAAGATCAAGGCACTAGCAAATTTAGTGGCTCGTGAGCACCTACTTCCTGATTCTATGGATAGCCATCTTTTACTGTCTTCTCACATGCTGGAGAGGGCAACAGGTCTCTCTTGGTCCTTTTATTTTATAAGGGCACTAATCTCATTCATGAGTATTCTGCCCCCACAACCTAATTATCTCCCAAAGTTCCCATTTCCTAATTCCATTACCTTGTAGGCTAGAATTTCAATATATAAATTTTGAAGGGAGTCAAACATTCAAACCATAGCACTGTGGTAACAAATTAATTGCCCAAATTTTGGTGGTTTAACAAAATAACAGCTACTTCTTGCTCTATAAAGGTGTAACATTGACAGGTAACTCTCTTTCAGTGACAGAGACCACTTAATCTTATTGTTCCAGTATCCTAATCTTGAAGCCATTTATACCCAAGTGGTGGAAGGAAAAATTGATAGTAAAAAAAAAGCACACCTGCTTCCTATAACTCCGTGGTAAGAAGTGACTTGATTACACCTAAAGGCAAGGAAGCATGGCAAGTGTAGGTTCTGGCAGGTCAGCTACCTCTCAGTGACTACTTCATTCTATGAGTAAAAGAGAAAAAATGTTGATGAACAACGAGGGTTTTTTGTTTGTTTGTTTGTTTTGTTTTGTTTTCTACAGCCAATACTGCAGCACTTGGATCAAATGATCGTCAGGTTTTTTCTTTATGTATGGAGCATTGAGCCAGAAGGACTAATGGCTCAATTGGTCCTTCTGGGAATTCAAAGTTAAAACTACTTAGGCTATTTACAAATACATCAAGATTCTTTGGATCTCAAGCTCTGTTTTTAAGTTATATGACCTCCATGGTACATGTTTTCCATGAGAAATAAAGGTCAGGGCAAGAGGTGCTTCATCTACCACCCTCTCAAGATACTCAAGACTGATCATAGTAAATGGATCAATCAACTTAATGGAGGGATAAATACCATAAAATGTTCCCACTGGAAACAAGGGTTTTGATTAAAATAAGAAACATGATTTACTGAATTTGCCCTAAAAGAAATAGAGAAATAAAAGAAAGAGAAAGGAAGAAAATAAAGCTCAGACATGAGAAATTTAAAAAAATATATATTTTATCTAAGGAATATGAGTCATTTTAAATTATTAGGCCCAGAGAGATGTTAAATGAGATTGCAGCGGGTCATGTCCCACTTCCCTCCTTGAGCTGTGTGTTCATATCTTAAACCTGCTATTGACACAAATAGCAACACATTAACCTCATAATATTACTCTGGACACTATAACCAACACCCTATAGCTTGACAATGTGTAGCCAATCACTAATCAATGCCGTTTCCCTAAATCAATGAGAAACCCTGACAAACAACTTTGTATCAGCTCGCTCCCTCTTCCTCTTTTTTTTTTTTTTTTTTTTGTCTTTAAAAATCTACTTGTGACTGCTGCTAATTGACGGGTATATTCAGGGCAACTTGAGTCTATGCTCCCAGGTTGCAATCCACAAGTTTAGTGCAAATAAACTCTCTACTTTAATTAACTTTGCCTCAGCATCTTCCTTTTTGGTCAACAGACATAAGTTTAAAATAAAATTTCTGTGACTCAGGAAACCAAGAAAGCCAATTTTCATTCAAAAGTATCTGCTAACATTGACTTCCTTCAGCTTCTCTTTTTAACATATAAATGAGAAGAAATAAATCCTACAGCCTTCCCAGGGTAAGGAGTTCGATAGAAGAGTGCATACAACTGAGACTCACGAAAACCTCAATCATAAGTGACAGGTGAAAAATAAATAACCCCCTTATGCAGAAGAAGATAGCAAAAAACATGAAATTCTTAAACTTTTCTCTAAATGGAGAGGTAAAAAATATCAGAAATTCACAATTAAACTTTCATATATTTTCGGGCCTGAATACATGTCACTTGAATACAAATTTTTTATTGACAAAGATTATTCAACTGGGTAAGAAATTAGATAAAGAACACATTTAAGCTAGATATAAAACATTTACTTTGCAACATGTTGGGTTGTAGATATGAATGGTAAATTGGGATGGAGTTTTCCAACAGGCAATTAGATATTTGTGTTTATAACTTAAACAGGTTTGAAGTGTAGCTGTCCATCAGTGGGGTATAACATCTAAGGCCATTCAGAGCCATGAAAAGTAGATGAAGAATTCGCTTTCAAAAATTGGTACACTAATTCTGATAGACTCTTCAACTAATAAAACTGGAAAAAGTGGATTAAATTAAAAACAGAAGAAGGAGCAAGGAGGGAATATCTTTCTTAGAATTTGAAAGGGAGTTATCACAGCAGCTATTGAAGAGGGCTTCTGTATGTGACTTGTGATTTTAGGTAAGGAATTTCAGCTGTAGTCATCCAATGGTCTAGCAGAAAAGAAGCAGAGAAGGTCCTGCCAACCTTCCATACCGTCAGTGCATCCCTTTGGAAAAATCTAACTGAAAGCCTGGCTCATGAAGTCCATAAGTCCATAGTATCAAACTGTTGAGCCATCAAGAATCTGTGAATCTTGTAAGGCTATTAATATTCAGAAATAAGAAACAACAACAACTGCATATATATATATACACACACACACACACACACACACACACTTTTTGATGAGAAGAGCTATAACTCATTGGGCAAATAAAATGGTTCTAGGTTGTCAAAGAATGACATTTTAAGAAGTTGAGTTTAAGAGTTTAAGAACTCTATTAGTCTGTTCTCATGCTGCTAAAAAAGGCATAACCGAGGCTGGGTGATTTATAAAGGGAAGAGGTTTAATTGACTCACAGTTCCACATGGCTGGGGAGGCCTCCCAATCATGGCAGAAAGCAACTGAGGAGCAAAGTCATGTCTCACATGGTGGCCAGGCAAGACGGCTTGTGTATGGAAACTCCCCTTTATAAAGCCATCAGATTTCATGAGACTTATTCACTGTCATAAGAACGGAAATGGGTAAACCACCCCCACGATTCAACTATCTCCACCTGGCTCTACCCTTGACACATGGGGATTATTACAATTCAAAATGAGAGTTGCGTGGGGACACAGCCAAACCATATCAATAACAAATTAGCTTTAATTGCTGATTCACTGACAGGGCAGCATTCAATCTGTGAAATAGAAAGGTGCTTTGCTGAGCAGAGCAGGGGTGGTGGATCTTATAGGCAGAAAAGACTGAAGGAAGGAGAAATGAGGAACAAAAAGTGAATTGGTGGTTCAAAGTTACTTTCCTGGTATGAATTAATGTCAGCTTATCTGGGCTTCTTATAACTGCTTGCTGTGAATCTCCTGTTTTCTTTTGGAAAATAGACCCATTCTTAAATTCTGTTTGATTCTGTGATATTTAGCATAAATGACTCCATTATGATTTATCTGTCAGGACCTTGTTGAGGATCTCAGTTCAAAACAATGGCTGCTATTTATTTTATTTAAGGCCCCCTTGCGAAGGTGAGTCCATGATCCACAGAGTGAGCACTTTCTGGAGCACAGCGGTGGCCAGTCCAGAAAGAGTCTAGAGAGTAGCACCATGAAGCCAGCCCTAGCTGCAGGTGGTGCACAAAAACTGTGAAGTAGAAGCAGTCTGGCTTCACTCTCCCCAAGAGAAAGCCAAAAACAAATATTTAATGCCAAGATCGTCATCAGCAATATCCTAGAACTCAAATCTGAAGCTGAGAAAGTCCCCAGGGGGCACAAAGAGGTTAAAAACTCAGAGAAAATGGTAATACAAATAGAATTCTCTATACACAATGCTTCCCTCCCAATCTACCAGGCACCATGCACAGAAAATTCCTCCTGGACTTATGGCTTCTACACTGGAAAAAGTGAAATTAGGTCTGACGACTAGCGTCCCCATCATTTTGGATTTCCTTGCAGAAAAATCATTTCTGCCTCAACCCATGAGAAGCATTCCAAATGTGTTTAGGTAGAAAACACCTAAAGGCAGCTTTGAAGAATGAAAACAGCAAGAACTAAAAAAATCAGCCCATAAAACCCTGCTCTTTATCTTCATGAAAGGAGATGTTAAATCACAGTGCCTATTTACTAGCACTATGCTATAGGAGGCATTTTCCATGGGTCTTCTGGGCAGGCACCCACACCAGCCTTTCCACATAGCCACATATCCATTTTGGAATTTTCCCCTCCAGGATGGGCAATGCTCTTCATGTTTGCAAGAGCCAAGGCTAACATTGACTTAAGCCACCATCTAGTACTGATAAGGAAACAGTGATCTAGGACTAAGGGGACTCACAGGCAACTGTAAAGAACCTCTAAGTAAATATACATATCTTCAAAAGACCTAAACAAGCCTGACAGCAAAGACTAGAATAAATAACTAGAATACCTCTTCAGTGTGAAGCCATACACATATATCTACAATAAACAAGAACAAACAGGGAACCATGACCTCCCCAAATGGAAAAAAAACAAGGAGCTAATGACTAACTATAAAGAGACAGTGATGTGTTAGTTTTCAGATTAAGAATTCAAAACGACAATCCTAAAGAAACTCAGCAAACTCTAAGACAACACAGAAAAGCAATTCAGAAATGTATCAGGTAAATTTAACAAGGAGATTGAATAATTTAAAAATTAAACAGAAATCCTGGAACTGAGAAATTAATTTATTGAACTGAAAAATACATTAGAGGCTCTCAATAACAGAAAGGATGAAGCAGAAGAAAACTCAATGAGTTTGAAGACAGGCTATTGAACAATACACAGTCAGAAAAAAAAGAATGAAAAAGAATAAGGAACATCTGGAAGATATAAAGGATATCTATATTTCTTGCAAATCTTAGAATAATTAGCACTACAGGGAGAGTGGAGAAAGAGCAAGGGGTAGGAAGCTTATTAAACAAAACAATAAAAGAAAACTTTTCAAACCTAGAGAAAGATCCAACTATTCAGGAATAGGAAGATCACACATCACTGAACAGATTCAACCCAAATAAGACTATCCTAAGGCATATGATAATCAAAATCTCAAATATCAAAGACAAAGAAAAGATTCTAAAATAAGCAAGCAAAAAGAAGTCAGTAGCAAATAAACTACCTTTAATTCATCTGGCAAGAGACTTCTCAGGGAGAAAAAGACAGACCAGGAGGGACTAGGATGAAATATTCAAAGTTCTGAAGAAGAAAAAAAAAAACTTTCAAGCAGAAATACTGTATCCAGCAAAGCCTTTTTTCAAATATGAAGGAGAGACAGAGTCTTTCTCAGACAAAGAAAAAAAAATACCAAGGTAATTCATCACCACTGGACTTCTCTTACAAGACATGCCAAAGGGAGTTTTTTGTCTAAAATAAGATGATATAAATGTGCAAAAAGAAAAATTTGAAGATATAAAACTCACTGACAAAAGTAAGTAAACAGAATCAATACTTTAACACTGTAATTATGGTGTGTGACCCATTCACATTCTAGTATGAAACACAAATATGAATCTATCCAAAAATAAAAATAACTATGGAAAACTGTTAAGAGATAAGTCAATATACAAAGATGTAAATTAATACACAAAAATGTCAAAATAGGGGAGATAGAGTTAAAGTGTAGAGTTTTTGTTATTTGTCTGTTTATTTGTGATAAAAATTACTTGTCATCTGTTTAAACTTACTTATTATATCTACAAGATGTTTTTCGTATGCCTCATGGTAACCACAAAGCAAAAGTATATATATATATGCATATATATTTTAGTGTATAATAGATACACTGAAACTAGAAATAAACTCTCAAAAACAATAGATTAAAATATACTACTAGAGGAAACCATTAACCACAAAGAAAGATAGTATGAAAGGAAGAGAGAAGTTATAAAACAACCAAAGAAAATTAAACCAATAATAACATTGCATGTATTGCACGTAAATGGACTAAATGTTCCAATTAAAACATGTAGAGTAGTGGATGAATAATTAAAAAAAAAAAACAAGAACCAAATACATGCTGCCTAAAAGAAACGGATATCATATACGATGACACAGAGACTAAAAATGAAAGAATGGAAAAAGATATTCCAAGCAAATGTAACTATACTTTTATCAGATAATTTAGACTTCATGTCAATGACTGTAAAAAGATGTAAATAATGTCACTATATAATGATAAAGAGGTCAATTCTGAAAGAAGATATAAGAACTGTAAATGGCCCAATGCCAATGCACACAAAGTTTTAACACAAGCATTAGTAGAGTTAAATGGAGAGATAGACCATAACACAATAATAACTGGGGACTTCAACACCCCACTCTCAGTAATGGACAGTTCATCTAGACATAAGATCATAAGATTAATAAAGAAACATCAGTTAAACAACACTCTAGACCAAATGAACATAATGATGTGTAAGAAACATTTTACCCAACTGCTGCAGAATATACATTCTTCTCATCAGCACTTGAAACATTCTCCAGGATAAACCATACTTTTGGCCATAGAAGAAGTCTCAACAAATCCAAAAATGTTAAAATTTTATCAAGCATCTTTTCTGATCACAATGGAATACAATGAGGAATTTTGGAAACTATACAAATACATGGAAATTAAAACACATATTCCTAAATGACCACTGGGTCAATGAAGAAATTAAGGCAGAAATTTCAAAATTTCTTGAAACAAGTAAAAATAGAAATACAATATTCTAAAATCTATGAGATACAGCAAAAATAGTGCTAAGAGAGATGTTTATGGCAATAAAAGCCTACAACAAAACAGTATAAAGATTTGACACAAATAACCTAATTATGCACTTCAAGGAATTAGAAAAGCAAGAACAAACCAAACCCCAAATTAGTAGAATGACAAAAATAATAAAAATCAGAGCAGGTGAAACACAGTGGCCCATGTCTGTAATTCCAGCACTTTGGGAAGCCAAGGCAGGAAGATCTCTTGAGCCCAGGAGTTCAAGAGCAGCCTAGACAACATAGGGAGACCCCTGTCTCTGCAAATAAAAAATTAATTAATTAACTTGGTGTGATGGTGCACACATCCCAGGCTCAAGCATTTCCCCCACCTCAGCCTCCCTGCTATGCAAAAGGAAAAAATAAAAATAAAAAATTCAGATCAGCTATAAATAAAATGGACACTAAAAAAAAAATAAATCAGCCGGATGCGGTGGCTCACACCTGTAATCCCAGCACTTTGGGAGGCCAAGGCGGGTGGATGACGAGGTCAGGAGATCACGACCATCCTGGCTAACACGGTGAAACCCCATCTCTACTAAAAAAATACAAAAAATTTAGCTGGGCGCGGTGGCAGGCGCCTGTAGTCCCAGCTACTGGGGAGGCTGAGGCAGGAGAATAGCATGAACCCAGGAGGCAGAGCTTGCAGTGAGTGGAGATCGAGCCACTGCACTCCAGCCTGGGTGACTGAGTGAGACTCCTGTCTCAAAAAAAAAAAAAAAAAAAATCAACAAAATGGAAGGTTTGTCTTCAAAAAGTCCAGCAAAATTAACAAACTATTAGCTAGATTAAGAAAAGAGGAAGAAGAGTCAAGTAAAATTATAAATGAAAGAGAGAAATAACTGATACCACAGAAAGGCAATTGACCATTAGAGACTATATGCCAACAAATTGGAAAACCTATCAAAATAGACTAATTACTGGCCACATACAACCTACTAAGATTGAACCATGATGAAATGCAAAACCTGAACAGATCAATAATGAGTAATGAAATCAAAGCAGTAATAAAAACTCTCCCATCAGTATAAAGTCTAGGACCTGATGGTTTCACTGTTGAATTCTACCAAACTTTAACAGAAGAATTAATACCATTTCTATTCAAACTATTCCAAAAAATCAAAGATGGAGAATACTTTTAAACTCATGCTATGAGGTCAATATTACCCTTATACAAAAACTAGACAAGTATAGAACAAAGATGAAAAACTACAAGCCAATATCCCTGATGAACACAGATGCAAAAATTATTTTAAAATACTAGCAAACTGAATCCAACAACACATTAGAAATATTATTCACCATGATCAAGAGGGATTCATTCCAGGGATACAAGGATTGTTCAACACATGCTAATCAATGAACATTATATATCATATTAACAGAATCAAGGAAAAAACAAATCATAATTTCAATAGATAGTAAAGTAGTATTTGACAAAATTCAACATACTTTTATGATAAAAACTGAACAAACTGGATACAGAAAGAACATACAAAAATAAAGGACATATATGGCAAACTCACAGCTGACATTATAATCAATGGGGAAAATTGAACTTTTCCTCTTAAGATTGGAAAAAAGTCAAGAATGAATACGTTCATCACTTTATTTAACATAGTATTAGAAGTCCTAGACAGAGCAATTAGACAAGAGACAAGCAACTAGACAGAGCAATTAGACAATTAGACAAGGGAAAGAAGTTAAGTGCATCTGAAATGGAAAGGAAGAAGTCAAATTATGCTTGTTTGTAGACAACATGATATAAACACTACCTAAAAACTGTTAGCATGTATAAACAAATTCAATAAAGTTGTAGGATACAAAACTGGCATAAAAATTTAGTACCATTTATACATGCCAACAGTGAACAACTGAAAAATAATCAAGATAGCTATTTCATTTACAATAGCGACACAACGTATGAAATACTGTAGAATAAATTAAATCAAAGGAGTGAAAGTTATCTCCAAGGAAAACTATAAACACTGATTTAATAAACTGAAGATAACACACACATACAAACAAAAGATAGCCTATGTTCATAATATTGCAAGAATTAATATTGCTAAAACATCAACACTATCCAAAGGGCTTTACAGATTCAATGCAATCTCTACCACAACACCAATGACATTCTTCACAGAAATAGGAAAAAAAAATACTAAAATCTGTATGGAACCACAAGGGACTCTAAGTAGCCAAAGCAATACAGAGCAAAAAGGTATTACAATACCTGACTTCAAAATATACTACAAAGGTATAGTAACCAAAAAAGTATGGTATTAGTATTAAAACAGACACATAGACCATTGAAAAGAATAGAGGACTCAGAAATAAATCTATGCATTTACAGCCAACTCATAATCGACAAAAGCACCAAGAACGTACACTGAGGAAAGGACAGTCTCTTCAGTATATGATGCTGAGAATACTGGATAAGCATATGCAGAATAATGAAGATAGATTCCTTTATCCACCATACACAAAATTCAAATCAAAATGGACTGAAGTCTTAAATACAATACCTGAAACTATGAAACTTCTAGAAGTAAACATTGGGGAAACACTTCAGGTCATTGGTCTGAATAAAGACTTATAGGAGATGACCACAAAAACACAGACAACAAAAGATAAAATAGACAAATGGAAGCCATAAGAAGGAGACTATGTTATTTGCCACAACATAAATGGACCTGAAAGACATTTCACTAAGTAAATAAGCCATATGCGGAAAGAAAAATATTGCATAGTCGAATATATATGAGTAACATTAAAAAATAACTTAAATACACAAATATAGAGAGCAAAATATTGGTTATCAAGGGCAGGGGGAGGTATGGAGAGGAAATGGGAAGATGTAGGTCAAAGGGTATGAAATAGCAGCTACATAGAATGAGTAAGTTTAGAGATCTAATGCACAACCTGAAGACTAAAGTTACTATAATTATATTATGTTAAGAATTTTTGTTAAATAAGTAGATTTTAGCTGCTCTTGTCACACACAAAAAAGTAACTGTGTGAGATAATAGATATGTTAATCTGCCACACTACATAACCATTTTACTATGTGTATGTATACCGTAACATCACATTGTAAACCTCAACTATACTTTCTTTGAGCGAAAGTAGATATTTTTTGGAAAAGACTAATATAACCAATAACTAGTGAAACTGGTAGTGAAAAACATCCAGAAATTTGTAAGTGTGCATCATGACAGATCCTGCAAACATTAAAATAAGAACATTATTTACAAGATTATCTACTATGTTTGAGAACATAAATTAAATGCACAAATTCCTAGAGAGAGAGTTTACAAAACTGACAGAAAAAAAAATGCTAAATAATTCTGTATCTATTACAAATAATGAAACAATATTTTTAGAACTTCCTACAAAAAAACTTTAGATCCAGGTGACTTCATTAATGAATTCTAGCAAATATTTAAAAAAGAAATGTAACAATCTTAAATATGCTTTTGAGAATAAAGAAAAAATAGTATTTCCAACTCGTTTTGTGAGAAAAATCTGTCAAGGCCATTATAAGAGAGGTAAGTAGTATGTTTTCTTTTTGCATGGAGATAGATACAAACCCTTTAAAAATTTGCAGGCACTCAGCTAACTATACAAAAAGAAAATAAATTACCACCATGGTTGAGTTAACTCTAGGAATATGAAGTTAGTCTAATAGTCAAAAATCAATTGTTGCAATTCTTTATATTAACAAAATGAAGGAGAAAAATCACTTCAATACATACAGAAAATCAAGTGATGAAATTAAAAAGTCATCAATGATGAAATCTCCTAGAATCCCGGGGATAAAAGGGCTCTTCTTTGACACACTAAAGAATATTTACTAAACACCTCCAGCATGCATCATACTTCCTGGTGAAATATTAGAAGCATTCCCTCTGAGACTGGGAATTAGATAAAATGCTTACTGTGAACTGTCAAAGTGGAAAGGCAAAAAGAAAAACAGTTGAAAAGTATTAAGAATTAGGTCATTAATTATCCCATTCTATTCAGGTTTCTAGATATATGAAGAGTCATGATAAAGAAATGTAAAAAGTGGTAAAGTGATGCACCACTGTGTATTGTAGGCTGCATAACGGAGGAAGGAATTCCATGTGAGGGTGATGAAAGGGAGAGAGTGGAAGAGAAGCAATGAGACAGCTGGAGACAGAGAAGACAAAGATCAGAACATTGAATATTAGAGCAAAGTTTTAGAGATGCATTGTTTTTTGCCAGGTGAGCACTGTATTCATAGGCCAGTAGGTGCCCTACCTAGGAAGATTTATGGATTCGAGGAGCTCAAGGATCTTTATTCAGTTCACCCATATGGATTTTTGAGTTGCCCTTTAAAATAACAGGAGTTTGAGAGAAAAGGAAGACTGTGGCAAAGTCAAGTTTTCTGAGAAGTGTGGGAAGAACTAAAAGTTCAGTACACAGTTGTTCACAAAGAGACATAATAATTGCAACAGCTAAGTGAACTTAATAATTTACATTATTTGTTTTATTTCAATAGTTTTGGGGGAATCTGCTTGGCTATACAGATAAGCTCTTTAGTGGTGATTTCTTATATTTGGTGCACCCGTTACCCAAGCAGTGTACACATATCCAATGTATATTCTTTCATTCCTCAACCCCTCCCACCTTTCCCCTTGAGCCGCCAAAATTCATTGTGTCGTTCTTATGACTTTGCATCCTCATAGCTCAGCTCTCATTTATAAGTGAGAACTTATACTTATGCATTACTTCACTTAGAATAATGGTCTCCAACTCCATCTAGGTGGCTGTGACTGCCATTATTTCATTCCTTTTTATGGCTAATTAGTATTCCATAATATATATAATATATATATATTATATATATTAATGCACACACACACATTTTCTTTATCCACTTGTTGATTGATGGGGCATTTGGCCTGGTTCCATATTTTTGCAATTGTGAATTCTGATGCTATAAACATGCATGTGCAAGTGTCTTTTTCATATAATGACTTCTTTTCCTCTGGGTACATATCCAGTAGTGGGAATGCTGGATCAAATGGAAGTTCTACTTTTAGTTCTTTAAGGAATCTCTATACTGTTTTCCCTAGTGGTTTTACTAGTTTACTTTCCCACTAGCATTGTAAAAGTATTTCCTTTTCACCATATCCATGCCAATATCCGTTTTTTAAAATTTTTTAATTATGGCCATTCTTGCAGGAGTACGGCTGCAACACATTGTGGTTTTGATTTGCATTTCCTTGATTATTAGTGATGTTGAGTATCTTTTCCTATGTTTGTTGTCCATTTGTATGTCTTCTGTAGAGAATTGTCTATTCATGTCCCCCATTTTTTTTTGTTTTTTTTTTTTTTTCTCTCTGATTTGTTTGAGTTCCTTGTAGATTCTGGATATTAGTCCTTTGTCTGATGCATAGTTTCCAAAGATTCTCTCCCATTCTGTGGGTTGTCTGTTTACTCTGCTGATTATTTCTCTAAGACCTGAAACCATAAAAATTCTACAAGATAACATCAGAAAAATTCTTTCAACCCACAACTAATGAACAAGAGTTTCAGAAACATCACACAATTACCAATTCCAGCAATAATACTACTAAGAAAGGTCAAAATTTATTTTGCAGTTATTTTGTCCTCGAAATGTATCCCTCTGAGGGTGTATAGTTAAAATAGTCTCATGAAAAGTTACTAGAATAATGGACGATTTTTCCTGAGTGATTATTCTGACAATTTTATTTATAGTTAGGTTTCTTCCTTTATTTAAAAAATCTACTGGAGATCACATTTTCATGCTTTCAGCTTTAGTTTTAGAATATGTAAAACATGTATATAGTTCTAAAGTAAAGATTATATACACAGCTACACTCAGAAAATTTGTATATCCATTTCTTTCTTTCTTTTTTTTTTTTTTTTTGAGACAGGGTCTGGCTCTATCACCCAGACTGCAGTGCAGTGGCATGATTTTGGCTCACTGTAACCTCTGCCTCCTGGGCTGAAGCCATCTTCCCATCTCAGCCTCCTGAGTAGCTGGGACTATGGTGTGGACCACCACGCCGCACTATTTATTTTTTATTTTTTATTTTTCGTAGATACGGGATTTGATCATGTTGCCTAGGCTGGGCTCGAACTCCCAAGCTCAAGATATCTACTCACCTCAGCCTCCCAAAGTGCTGGGATTACAGGTGTGAGCCACCACACTCAGCTTCCATTCCTATCCAACTTTTTTCTCACAAGTAATTGTTATCTTCAGATTCTGGTATATACTTCCTGTATTTCTTTTTGCAAGAAAGCATGTAAAATACCTACATGTATACAAACATAGAAGTATATATCCTCAGTGCTCCTTCCTTTTTACATAGAGGTAGAGTTACATACAACACGTAGTAATGTCTACTTGCTTTTTTCACTTAATGATACATCCAGTAAATCACACTATATCATTTGATAGAAGTAAATCTTATTTCACAGTTGAAAATTACTTTTTTTAATGACACAGAGTTTATTCAACCAGTAACCTATGGATGAACATTAAGGTTGTGTCTAATATGACACTATTTCTACAATGCTGCAATGGATAACCTTATAATTATTTAATTTCCTTTCTTACCTCTGTCCACTTGTCACTCTGTGATGACAATAAAGCATCAGTTCCCTGTAATATAACTAGAGAAATCTGAAGAACCTTAGAGAAAATGGTCATTAGGAAGAGCTGTCCTGAATGATTGAGAGAATATTCACTGGACACCTAGCTGTTTTGTACCTGAGGTTGATAATGTGATATTTCTCAAGAAGCCCCAAATGGCTTTGGACCAGTTTATAATACATGTGCTTTCCTTCAATCATTTCAACCTGTTCCCTGGGATCATGTCAGGAGTGTGAGCTGTGCTGACCTGTATAAAGAGACATCACAACAGGTCAACAGAGATGAAACAGAGCTGAAGAAACAAGCTAGAAATGATGAACAGAATCAGCCTACACCCAGTGCTCACCCCAAGACAGGCTAGAGCCAAGAAATCTCCATCACAACCCAGTAAGCGCCAGGACCTTGCTCAGAAAGGGCAGCCTCCCAGTAATCAGAAAGATACGCAAGGCTGCATCCTACCTGTCGCAAATCACCCAACAGAAGTAGTGTGCTACCAGGCAGAGGCTGGAGGCCTCTTGAGAGTGTGTCACTGGCAATGGGTGGGTGTCTAGGAAAGCCAGGATTTTGTGTAACAGGGCAATGAGCATCAGGCTGTATCGGCCACTCATGTAGAGCATGGCGCTAGCCATTCCAGCCTTCCAAAACAGTGGAAGCCCCAGCAGATTCAGGAAGATTCTGGAAGAACCATGATTACTCAGCTCCGGAGTCTACAGTTCAGCTTTAAGACTTTAGGCCTAAGACTCCTTCTAATAACAACAAAGGTCCTCTGTCACAGCTGATCTAGAGCACTGAGCAGAAAAAGGAATTGTAGAATACCTTGCGTGGGCATGGTGACATTGAAAAGGCAAAAGTATATCAGCTGGGGTTCAAGGACAGAACAAACATGGTGAAAGCAAGGGAGACAGAGATAAATTTCCAAGTTGCTGAGCTGAGATGCCTTCATTTGTCTTTGGCTTGCAGTGGTTGGGCAGCGCTCCATACACTAGGAATATAATGAGTATTTCTGCTTGTTAGAATTAGAGGGACCCAAGGACAGGAAGAAAGGATCAATGTTAGAAAAGTAACCATGAGTTACAGAGCACCAGACTAGAGACCAGTGTGACCACAGCAGGGACAAAGCAAGTTTCCAGCAGAGGGCAGAATTCACCAGGATAACTGGACGCTGAGGCCATGGGAGGCAAGTCCAGCATGAGGAGTGAGCTGTTCAGAACCTGAAAGTAGAAGTGGATGGGCCCATTCACAAGGCATCCAAGTGCTGACAGGACTGAAGTGCACAAATGCAGAGGCAGAGTTCAGAGCAGATCAGTATGGACCATAAGTATTTCCCTGACTTTTATTTTTTCACAAGCATTAGGAATGAGGTGGCCTCTTGGGGTACACATCTCCATTTGGGAGTTAGAGTTGAGTAGGGCATAATTGTCTGTCTTCTCTTGTTTCCCCCCCCGCCCTTGATTCTCAGCCTATTAATGGCGAGGAGACAGTCTGAATGCTTCCTTTAACCAATGACTCAGGAATGATGCCTTTGTACATCACCCCCTCCTGTTTTTAATGAGGCCATTGGTCCAGATCAGGAGACTGAATGGTGTAAGTCCCCATGGATTTCTTTCAACTAAAACTTTGTATTTTTAAAAAGCTTAATTGTGATCTTTTGAAGTGCCCAATTAAAGATTTAAAGAAATAATGAATATCCTGAGGTGGTCTGTCTGCCCTGGGGTTTCTCTGCAAATGAGGGACATGTGTTTCTATTCAATCACAGGAAACATTTTAAAACTGGCTCTTTTATTTCCTGCTCCTCATCTCCAGTTCAATTTTTCTCTTCCATCATTTTCTGCCCTTTCACCCTGCAACTCTGAAGTTTGCCCTGACCAGCACTATACCACTGCTTCCTCCTTTTGTTCTCTAAGAAACAACTGAGCCTTTGCTGGAGGAGCAAACAAAGAGCAGCATTCTTCAGTCCAGGAGTATTTCGAATCCTCCAGAAAAAAGCTGGTGTAATTACCCGTGAGCTGAATCAGGACATCTGCAAGACAGGTTTTACACAGCCAACCCACCTGAAGTGGTTTACTTCAAGTATCACCATTCCAGTAATTAATTTTAGTCCTGAGGGTTTAAAATGTAATTGGGGGGTTAACCTTCCATCCAGCCCTGCACTTTGTACAGAGTGGGCAGACTCCTTTTTTGCTCAGTGGTGGTTCTATGCTGGGCCTGAAAAGAGCAAGCACACAAGATGGCTGGCTCTGTTCCCTGTCACCAGCCATATAGCAAGTCCCTTGAGATCAAGGGCTATGCATTCACACATTCATTAACTTTTGCTGTCTGCAAACACTTACTGAGTGCCTCCATGTGCTGGGTACTCTGTCAGGTGCTGGGGATTACCCGAAAAAGCCATTACCAAAATGAGGTATGGTTCTTACTCACATGGAGCTGTACAGACTTCTGGGAAAACAGTCAACTGTTCTATAAATGTCTAACTATAACACTGTGAGCACACAGTGCTATGAGCGTACAATTTGATGTATTTGGGAGGTCAAAACGTTCCTATGAAGTAGCAATTTATCCAAGGTCTGCATGTTAAGTAGGAATTAACTTGGTAAAAGAGAGAGTGGGGATAGCACTGGAGGGAGGAAAAGCAGCAAGTGGGAAGGCCTATGGTGGGATGACTCATGCACTCCAAATGTTTCTCAACAGAGACATTATTGGGTGGAATTGTTACCTACATAGAAAAATATTTGGCATTTTTGCCTTCATCTGAGAAAGGCTAGGATCTGGGTCCCAAATTCTACCCTGCTTCTTATGACAACAAAATGATTCCCACATTTTGAAGCATCTCCAAGACAGCTTTATACCTCCAGTTAGGAACCACTACATTGGGCTCTAAAAAGCCCTTTGTCTTTGAAGGTGACTGGCAGGATTGTAAAAAAGGAATTGGTATGAAATAACCTGGAAAGAATGGTGATGCCCAGATCTCTTAGCGCTCTTAGGGAGTGGATAAGTAGGTCAATTCTTCAGAAATTGATTCCTAGAGTCAATTCTCCTAAATCAGTGAGCCACTTACCTCACAACCAGTTGGACTGATCACTGAGAGTTTTAGTCTTGCCCCTGTCTCTGTGTTTGTTCTTCACTCTGCTGTTCACCTCTGTATATGTTTCGGATTTGCTGTTTTGTGACCATGAACAAGAGCTCACAAGAGGGTAGGGGCAGATTCAAGGTCAAATGACAAAGAAGGAACAAAGAGAAAATAGAAAACTACAAAATAAATCTTCATAATTCAGCAAATGGCTTTTGATGAACTGATATTCAGTTAACTGACTCAGAACCACGTTGTCTACCATCTTAAAGTGGGCATCTTTCTGATAAAAGCAATGGGAGGGTGGAAGGAAAGCTGTTACCTCAGTAGGTTAGTTGCAGCATGGAAAATGGACTGGAAAAAGTAAGAGCAGTTCCAAGAACACCAGTTAAGAGGTTAGCATAATAGCACACATGAGAAACAATGGTAGCTTAGACCAAGTTGAGAGATAGAGAAGTGGATGAATTCCATAGACATTTAGGGGGTAAAATGGACAAAAATGGGTGATGACATGAGGGTAATAAAGAAAAATGTGTAAAGCTTGGTGGTAGTGACATGGACGTAGAGAGAGAATACTGGAAGATGGCCATATCTGAATGGGAGATATCATTAATTTAGTTTTGCAGATGTGTTTTAAAGTATCCAAGAAGGTATATCTTGTAGTTGTACAACACAGTCTAGGGCTCAAAGAAGACAGCTGGTTTAGAAACACAAATTTGGGTAGCCCCTGCATATAGATGATGTATTAGCTTGTTGGGGCTGTCTTAACAAAGTATGAATTGAGTGGCTTAAAAAACAGATTTACATCCTCATAGTTCTGGAGGCTAGAAGTCCAAGATCAAGGCCTTGCCAGGTTGATTCTGAGGCTTCACTCCTAGGCTTGAAACTGGTCATCTTCTTTCAATGCCTTCATATGTTCTTCCCTTGGTACCGATATCCTCTTCTTACAAGGACAGTGGTCGTATTGAATTAGAGCCAACCCATACAATCTCATTTTACTTTAACTTCTCTTCAATGCTTCTACTTCCACATACAGTAATAGCCTGATGCACTTGGGTTTAGGATTTCAACATATAAATTTTGGTAGGATACAATTCAGCTCACAAGAGATAGCAATTAAAGCTGGAGATGTGGTGTAATTTTGCTTAGAGGAAGAATATATAGTAAAAGGAGAGGGTCTAGGACCTCTAAAGCTTAATTTGCAAAAAGAAAATAGTGAAAGATAAATCCCTAACAAAGAAATCCCTAGATCATGGAAGCCAAGGGAATTGAGTGTCTTCAAAAGGAGGCAGTTGTGAAAGTGGGAAAATTTGATGAAAAATCATATAGAATGAGGATTGACAAGGAATCTTGCTTTCTGTCTTATTTACTCACTGCCTAGCTTGGTGACTGGCACCTAGTGAGCATGTAGTACTAAATTAATTATGTATTGCCATATTTGAGTATACAGTGGGGAGAAGAAAAGGAGAGGGAAGGTTGGGTATCACAGAAATGGCTAACCACGTCTGTGCCAACTTGAAGAGGATGAACATCTCAGATCATCAGTCCCAAATTACATAAAATAAGTTGAATGATGTCTATCTCACAGGGTTGACTGAGATTATATGCCTGATGAGGATATCAAAGACACATTGTGACTGTTATTCAAGCTTCCCATTAAAATACATTAACTTTAGGCTAGAAAACTGTCTCAGATTGGCTGGAAGTAGAAAAAAACAGAAGTGAATCCATATCAAGCCACATTCTTACTACAGAACAAAATGGATTAGATCTAGAAAGGCTGTTTTCACATGTGAATTTCAAAACGCATCAAAGGTTGAGACAGGACTCTGCTGCAGCGTGAGAGAAGGCAGACGATAGCAATGAGACAGAGGGGACATGTGGACAACTCACTGTCACTAATGTCTGTGTAGGAGAGTCTAATTTTACAATCACATGAAAAATAAACATACCCAGAAATGAAATAATCTGATTTATCTTATTTATATGTGTGTGTATACATATAAAACCCAGATATGCATGTATCTTTCTCTGAGTGAATACTCTAACCCCTTGACAGGGGAACAGTCTCATGTAAAGACACCAGAAGCAAAAGGGCTTCTTGCCATGGTGCTTTATGTTTAGGCAAAATTTAGAGTCACATGTCAGTTAGTAACTGACTGTAAAGCCATAGAAGTCTGTGACCCTTTTCCTGTATTTCTCTGTCTTGGTGTCAATATTTCCACATCTGGGTACCCAGAATACTCCTGACATCCAGAATAAAACAAAATGAGGAAAGGGAGAAAAAAACAAAAAGAGCAAAGGGAGAAAAAGTTACTTTTTTTTTTTTTTTGAGACAGAATCTCACTCTGTCACCTAAGCCAGAGTGCACTGGCGCAATCTCGGCTCACTGCAACTTCCACTTTCTGGATTCAAGCAATTCTCCTGCCTCAGCCTCCTGAGTAACTGGGATTACAGGTACTCACCACCATGCCTGGCTAATTTTTGTATTTTTAGTGGAGACAGGGTTTCACCATGTTGGCCAGGCTGGTGTCGAACTCCTGACCTCAGGTGATCTACCTGCCTTGGCCTCCCAAAGTGCTGGGATTACAGGCATGAGCCACCATGCCCGGCTGAAATGGTACTTTTGAATCTTTATTATAGGTCAAATACTCTGGTGAGAGTTTTCATTAATACCTTATTTAGTCTTACCATCAATATTTGAGGAAACTTTCCTAGTCTCCACTTTACAGGTGATGAAACTGGGGATTCGAAATGTTAACTTATCCCAATTCAGAGAATAAGTCAGTGTGACCTTGATATGGTGATGTACTGGGGCTGGCTCCTGCCGATTCTCCAATTTGTGCTTCTCTTTCCAAATCGGCATTCAATGGTCACTCAGCAATAGCTCAAAACTGGCCTAGGTAAAAGCGTTTATACCATGAAAAAAGAAAATGCTACAGATGAGTGTTTATTTTTTTATTTTTTTAAATTTATTTTTATTCATTTATTTTTTTTTCCAGAGAGCTGGTTACTAAGCATTTACTAGAATCCACTGACTGAGATTAGGAGCAATTCCATGCTCTCGCCAATCTATTATCATTGGGGGTTACAAGGTGGACGTTTTTTCTCCATATTATTTTATTAGACTAAAATCTGCCCTGAGGTGGCAGAGACTAAAGCATCATCATCATTACTTAAGAATTGAATTATCTGCTTTATTTCACAATGCCCACATTTGAATTAACTGTCACCTCTTATATGAACTTTTGCAGGTCTGTGCCACACTCTAAACCTACATAGAATCAGTGAAACTCACCAACCTTAGTGAAGTGTTTGTTAGTGGAACCAGTTTACTCGACTCAGGACCTAGGTTAGATAAGTGGGTGAAGACTTATGAATGTGGCCAATGGAAAGTCACCCACTGAAACAAAGCCAGATGACAAGAATGTACAAAAAGGCTCCAAGAGAAAATAAATCCGAATATTAATAGCTGACATTTATGAAACACTTATATGGCAGAAATTATTCCGAGGAATTTACACAAATTAACACATTTAATCCTCGCAATAATCCCATGAGAAAGATATTATGAAACTCTGTCTTACAGATCACAAACAGCTGGCAATGAGCTCAGCCATGATGTGTGCTCTCAGCTGCCAGCAGAGATCCTGGCACATAGGGGCCCTCATTAATATTAACTGAAATGCACACAAGGCCAGATGTGCAGCACAGGTTTCCTGGACTTTTCTTCTTTGTGGCAGTTTCTGCAGTATATTTTCCAAAGGGTGATTTTCATAAATTAATTTCAAATCTCTGCTTGTCATTCTAATCTGACCCATCTTAAGATGGCATCTGATAAAGTTGGGAAAGAAACATGGGGATAAAGTATGTGAGGTTTCTTGTAATACAAAAGAAAATAAACAAAAATATTTAAGCAGATCTGTCTATCTATCTATACATCCATCCAACCATATATATATCTGCTTAAATATTTCTGTTTATATGTATATCTATCTATCATCTATCTACCTATCTATATACATATATTTGAAGAGAGAGAGAGAAAGAGAGAGATACTTCTCAGATGTTTATTTATTTGTCATCTGTTGTCTCTTATTGTCTGGCATCCATTTTCAAAATGGACCTCCACAAAAGTCAAAATTCAGTGCATTGGCCTTGCAAAATATTGTGATACAAAGCCAGTCCTTAAGGAATGGGGGATAACTGCCCACTGGGAGGCACAGAGCTTTACCATGCATCTCTGAACTACTGACTTGGGTCAGCCTCAGGAAATATAAAAGGAAATCTTTCAGTTGGTTTAGCCCCCAGGAAGAGAGCTTCAATGCCAAAAAGCTTCTCCTTCTGTGCCTGCTTTGAGTTTCCTCTTTCTAGTCAGTCTAAGAGGCTGGTGAGTGGAGTTTGGGTGATACTTCCTGGGACCTGGGATAAGTCCCTCCCTTGATCTGGGTCTCCACTTCGTCATCTTTAGTAGACTTATAAGAAATGGTGATAAGATAATCTCTAAGATTTCCTTCAAATATAAGATTTTATGATTCAAAGAGTCTACCATGCTGTCCTTGCGGAAATGTTAGCTGTTGCCTGTAAGCAATCGTGTTGCCTTGGCCTAAAGAGGTCTTTATTTCCAGGAATATCCTCACCATGACAACCATCGATTTCAATGTGGCTGATGGGCTGCTTTCTTAAAGTCCAGTGATTTTAGGACTTCAGAAATTAGGTGATAAGCTACAGTAGACATCGACCACTGCCTTTGTTCTCTAGGAGCCCTGGTGTTACAGTAGTGTTTGTAAAAGTCTGGTTGATGTCTTTAAGAAAAATATCAATCCCTTTTTCTTCTAGCACTACTGATATTTTCCTCCAACTACAGAAAAATAACTTTATATCCAAAGTTACATCATGAGAATGCCATCTTTGCTGATAACAAACCTTTTCTTGCTTAATTAGGACAGCCTGAAGTCTGTGTGAGGAAGAAAGTATAAAATAACCAAACTTTTTCTTTTTTCTTTTTTGAGACTGAGTCTCACTCTGTTGCCCAGGATGGAGTGAGTGCAGTGGTGTGATCTTGGCTCACTGAAACCTCTGCCTCCTGGGCTCAAGTGATTCTCCTGCCTCAGCCTCCCAAGTAGCTGGGACGACAGGTGCCCGCCCCTTGCCTGGATAATATATATATATATATTTTTTTTTTTTTGTATTTTCAGTAGAGACGAGGTTTCACCATGTTGGCCAGGCTGGTCTCAAACTCCTGATCTCAGGTGATCCGCTGGCTTCAGCTTCCCACAGTGCTGGGATTACAGGCATGAGCCACCATGCCTGTCCAGAAGCTTTTGATTTCTGAAATACTCTCTCTTCCTCTCTCAATTAGTGTCCCACTTTCTCCTTCTTACCCATTCACACTTTCCCCCTACCTGTCCTTATTTCTCTTTCTCATCTTTGCCTTCCATCTCTCTCTGTGCCTCTCTCACTCCTGCTCTATTTGCTTATCCCAAATCCTCTTAATCTCTTTCTACTCTCTTTCTTCTTCTTATACTGACTGCTTCTTTTTTCTTTTATTTTTCATCCTGTTTCTTCCTGCCAGCTCATGTTTAACAAGAATAACCCCTGTAACATGACATTCTTTATAAGTGAAGTGATTTAAAAAAACTTTCTTAGATGTAGCTCATTATTTTGGGAAATCATGTCTATAAGTCGCAATTCAACAAGGATTGAGTTTGTGCAGTGTGACAGAGACCATGTTGAGTGCTGAAGTTATGAAGACAAATAATTCACAGCCCTCTATTAAGAATCTGAAGCAGGTGGCTGGGGGGACATATGTGACTGTTTTGATTGAGGAGTCGAAGCGTGTGATGGATAATTTTGAAGAATTTTTATTTTTTTCAGTAGCATCCACAATTGTGCTCTGCCAGACTCCCTTTTGCGGCTGAAAGCTAGACTCATTTAGTGTCATGTCTACCCCATAGGGTTTAGTTGACATTTATTGCTTTATATTTTCTAAATAAAAGCCTTGGTACTAAATGTTTTCTCAGCAGTTGCAGATTCATTCACCATAACAATGCCTGTTGTACCATGATGGAGACATTTCCAATTTTAATTCATTTTGAACCAAGCATGAGAAAAATTATATGCAAGAGTTAAATATGTTCTGCCATTCAACTGCTAAAAGTTGAAAAGAGCTATAACCTAATATCTCCATGCATATAAAATGAATTCACAGATTTGCAGGTAAAATAAACTGAAATTCTGACCTTTTTCTCAGTCTATGGATTGCTTTCTCTGCCTGGGCTATGCTCTCTTATGATAAATTCTTTATATTAACTCATCAAGCAATGAACCCACAGGGTGAGTTAGGTTTCAGCCTAGGTCAACTATGTCTTACAAACATACACAAATTTTGCCTGTAAATAACTGACTGGTAGATGCATGCCTATATATAACTCATTATCATATTGGTATCTATGACAGACAGGCTGGAACCAAGTTTTGTTACCAAGCCCATTATCAATGTATTAGTCAGAGTTCTCTAGAGAGACAGTGTCAATAAGCACTGTTATATGTGTAGTATATATGTATATTTATTGAGAGAGACAGAAAAATATTTATTATGAGAGATTGCCTCACTCTATCATGGAGGCTGAGAAGCCCCATAGTCTCCTCTCTGCAAGTTGGAGGCCTAGGAAATCCAGTGGTGTGGCTTTAGTCCAATCCCAAAGGCCTGAAAACCAGGAGAGCAAAAAGTGTAAGTACCAGTCTGAGCCTGCAGGTCTGAGGACCAGGAACATGATGTCCAATGATAGGAAAAGAAGGAAGTCCCTGCTCAAGCAGAGAGTGAATTTGCCCCTCCTCTGCCTTTTTGTTCTATTCAGACCCTGCATGGATTAGATGATGTCTGCCTGTATTCATGAGAATGATCTTTACTCAGTCAACTAACTCAAACACTCATCTCTTCTGGAAACACCCTCATGGACACATCCAGAAAGAGGGTTTTTCAGCAACCTGGGCATTCCTTACCCCCAGGCATGTTTACACATAAAATTGACGACCACAACCAGTCATTCAGCATATACCTGACATGTGCTTCCTGCAATTGTTCCAATCTGACCATGTAGCCTACAGCACATGCTATATGAGCCTTTATGGATTGCAAGCTCTTGGACACTTACTTCCCATTCGATATATAAAAACCCAACAGCCCAGACATAGGGAGGCTGCTGGCATCTGGCATCTCTCTCTTTCTCTCTCTCTCTCTTTCTCTCTCTCTTTTTTTGATCTTTCAACAAGTGAATAGTGTTAGGTGCACATTGGTTCTTAAAACTGTATCCCTACTAGATTCCAGACCAATAGGTTAAGATATATAAGTGAACAGGACATGATCTCTGACAAAACAGGCCGGCAAAGGTTTTTATAGAATTATGAATAAGCTTGTGCAGGAGGCAGAGAAGGGTCCCTAAATGAACAAGGTGGTCAGATGTGATACCTATTCTGATTATAACAGGGAAGAGGGAATTATACAAACCAAAAGGCAGAAAATACATTTCAGAAAACCGAAGCAACTGTGAGAAGAGGAGAAAGAGGGGGTGACTAATAATATTTGAGTTTGAATAAAATAGATCTTGATACAGGGACTCAAAGTCAGATTATTTTCCTCTCTCATGATTATAGATAGATATAGGGATAAACATATTTCCTTAATTGGTCAAGGGATTGTGTTATTCTGTACTCACTGACAAGAAAAAAAGCAATACGAGTAACTCTTCAGGAGATTATTCTGTGAGAGCAACCACCCAGCTCACATCCCACTAGACAAAAGTGTTTCTCTAAATATCCTCAGCTCCCAATGAGGGCTGTTACCAAGGGCTTTAAAAATGAGAAAACCTATACTTTTTGATAAGGGCCACTGGGCATACTAACTTCATCAAATTTGAACTTCGTTGTGTAGCTTTTTTGGAGAATGGGATTCCTGAAAACAGCCATACACAGTAATTTAATGAATCAAATATATGTCCTTCAAGTACCTGATTTGAAATCTAGTATTATGCCTCTTGCATCTGATAAATTCTTCCCTCTGTCACAACCAATTAATTTCAGGAAGGAAATCCTTCCTTGCACTGGATAGCAGAATGCAATGCCGGCTATCACTCAAATGTTATTTTTTTATGAATGAGATCGATAACCACAGCAGGAAGGGTAATGCTGGGGCAGCTGGTTTGGTGGGGGTAAAGGAAGATCTGGGACAAGTGGATCATACACTGTTGTTTTCCTTGGTCCTTTTCTGCTGCTGATCTGACAGGTGGCAGACTCAGAAGATGCTGAGTCTTGCTTGCCTCTGGGTCCTGTTGGATTGGCAGAGATAATGAAGCATGTTCTTTACCATTGTTCATCACTAGACTCCTTAAACATGTTAATGGACTTTTACATTCGCTGAATATCCTGTGCATATCTCTTGTTATAGGAGGACATGAGGCATAGAGAATTCCAATACATCAAATTCGTCGAACTGATATTTTAAGGCAAGCATAGGCAAAAGTTTCCTAAGGACAAGATGCTTCTTATTTACTGGAAAGTCTGAAATAAAGACTGAATTCCATTTAAGAGGAGAACTGTTGGTGTTTATGTGTGTGGATGCGCTTATCAGGGGAGGAGTTTAATATCCTCCTTCTGGTCGTATTTCACAGATCACGGTAGTTCAACAAAGGAGTGCTAAAGAATAGAACTTACATAGCATCAGGACAGTGGGTGCAATAGTAAGTCTGGGAAACAAAGCCAAAATAAATTAGACAATTTTTTTTTTAGAAAGCCATTTGATAATGTGCATTAGAAATCTTCAAATGATTATGCAATTTCATTCAGTAATTCCACTTTTGGAAATTGACCTTAAAGAAATAATCATATACAAAAATAAAAATGTAATCACAGAAGTTCATTATGGCATTATTTGAACAAGAAAAATTGAAAATAACCTAGATAATTTTAAGAGCTTTTTTTTTCTTTTTTTTTTTTTGACAGGGTCTCACTCTGTTGCCCAAGCTGCAGTGAAAGGGCATAATCATGACTCACTGCAGCCTCTACCTGCCCGGGCTCAGGGGATCTTCCCACCTCAGACCTCAGCCTCCCAAGTAGTTCGGACCACAGGCACATGCAACCACACCAAGCTCGTTTTTGTATTTTGTGTAGAGACGGGGTTTTGCCATGTTACCCAGGCTGGTCTTGAACTCCTGAGCTTAAGTGGCTGGCCCAAAGTGCTGGGATTACAGGTGTGAATCACCACACCCTGGCCACCAATATAATTTTGACTAGAAAGAGCTAGATGTAAATTTGTGCATGCAGTGTGTGTGTGAGTGAATATGTGTATGTGGAGACAGAGAATGAAAAGAAATGCATCATTATAATTTTACCAACAGTATTCTATAAGTGCTTATGATTTTGACTTTTTTTTGTTTTCCTCTGTAGCCTTATTATCCCTAATTTATACAAATCATTACCATAAGTATTTTATATTTTCACACTTAGATAAAGTCAACAGTTTGACAGTATTTGTGCCCATTTATCTGCTGCTCTTGCCTAAGAGTGCTTTACTTCCTTGTCTCATGGGTGCCATGCTTGGGCATGTGACACACCTTGGTCATGGGATGAGAGCAGAAGTGGCCCATCTCACTGTTGAGAAGGAACTCCCATAGCCTCTAGTGTTCTGCTGTGTCTCAGTTCTCCCAGACCTGACAACAGCCTGCGTCAGTGTCTGAGAGAGGTGCATTGTCTTTAACCTGTATCTCAGATTAAAGAAGACATGGAGCGCATCAACAGGTGACCCCCACTGGAAGGCATAAGCCATCCATGGGAATCCAGCCTTTTTGTTGTAAGCCACTGAGGATTGAGGATTGTTTGTTACCTGGCCCAAAAAAAGATACCTAATTAATATGGTCTATTTAGATATATTTATATAATATTTTCCATTTTAGAAATTAAGTAATAACTAATTAGCCGTTTATCTTAAGCATTAATTGTCATTAATATCACAGACCTGAATATAGACAGGTTCATATGTCCCAAAAGTAAAAAAATAAAATAAACAAGCAAAACTTCTCATGTGTTATTGTCTTTGCCTAGTTTTTCAATTTTCCTGATCAGATACATGAATGAATGATACATGAACAGTTTATGCTCTGTCTTCACTTTTTGCCTTTATTTCTCAATTCTTGTAATTTCTGCTCATGCCAATATAGTCAGTGATTTTGTATTCATAGTGTCGATATTTTGAACAGTATAGGCAAGTTATTTTGTGGAATATTCTTTGAATGTTTTAACGTCTCATTTTTCCTTATGAGTGGATTCTTTTAGACATGTTGGTAGGCATCCCCCAAAAAAACTGATGCCATTTTCTTCTCAGTGAATTTAATTAGTAGGTACACATTGTTGGTTTGTCCTGCCGCCAGTGATGTTGACTTTGAGCCTTAGTTAAGATGGTGTTTACCAGGATTCTCCACTGTGAAGTTACCAGCTTTCCCTTTGTAATTAATGGATGACTTTCAGAGCATGTACATATCCTGCTCCTCATCAGACACCCATTAGTTCTTGTATATATTGTAGCTTTGTCTAAAGTTATTATTGTAAGATGGTTGCCATGGAGACAGATAATTTTCCAGCTCCATCCTTTATTTTCCATTTATAGTTGCCATTATACTGTAAAGAAAAGCTTTGCCTTCTTCCCCATTTGTTTATTTATTCGTAATTTTTATCAAAACGGACACACGTATTTTCATTTCATTGGATTATTTATAAGCCAGTATAGTCATTATCTGCTATAATGAGCAACTGTCCAAATTTGGCCACTGAGAGCTCCTTCAGTCTGGCTATAAATCCTTCTGATGTGCCCCATCATTGTTGAGATATTTCCTATTTCTGACCCAGAACAAGATATTCAAAGTGACCTTGGACATTCTTTGTCCTAGACCTGAAATCAGCCATTTCCCAAGGAGCCCAGGTTCCTTTTCATGGAGAAGAGTATTTACAAACCAACATGTGGGCTTCTGATGTCCTCCATGCTTTGTGTGCCACTGTTTCTAGGCTCAGTGGAGCTAGGAAGAATTAATAGATGGAGAGATGAAAATATTTTGACATCTCCATATATTTATCTCTAGTTCTCTAAAACCTTGTCTATATTTCAATACCTCCAATTCCAATCAAACCCCATAGGATTCACTATACCTTTATTCCTTTTTCATATTTGTAAGCCCCTCAACCCTGGGAGATCTGATCCCTGTTATATTCATTATACTTAGTTTTTTACTTAAATCTATCAGAAACAGAAGGCAGTTTCAGAACTACTAACTCATAGTACTGGAAAAAGAAACCTAATAACACAAATACAATAGTTCGGGGTTCGTCCACAGCTAATTTTGTTTGCAGTCTGAGGCTATATAGTCAAAGCACTTCCCTTAAAAGCTACTTAAGTTATAACTGATTTTTTTCAGAGTAGTTATGGTATTTGTTTGAAATTAAGTTATGCCATTTTCTTTTGTTTGAATTCCATTTATTTCGTTTTAGGATTTTTCTTCTTCCCAATGCTTAATGATTTTATTTTATACTGTAGAATGTGTAAACATTAACTTGGCATTCTAAGTCAAAACTATACAAAAATATCACCAAAGAAGGATGCTGCCTGAACTCTCAACATTTCTACTCCACTCCTATTTACCGTTTATAGGTCATAAATCTCATAATATGTGGCTTAATTTTACAGTGTTTCTTAGTGATGATATGTTCACAACACAAATATTTTTACTTCTCAAATTATCTTACACAAAATACCACATTTTTAATTCCCTTTTAAATTTTATTTTTTAAAAATAGGAATATATCCTGGAAATCATTCCATAACAGGTGTATGTATCAGAGTTCACTCACCCAATCTGTTACATATGATCATTTATTTCTAATATTTGTAATGGCAGATGATGCAATTAATAATCTTGTGCATAGGTATTTTGATATTGTTGGTGATTTGTCTTGAGAATACATTCCTAAAAGTGACATTACTGGGACAAAAGCTTTTTGTTGTTGTTTGTTTGTTTAGTTTTGTGAGGTCTTTCCTAATTCTCCTTCCTAATAGTTATGCCAATTTCTTCACCTACCTTAAGACTTATTTGACAGTACCTGTTTTCGCAAAGCCATGCTCTGGAATGCATCCCTGGTGTTAAGCTTAACTCTCTATTCAGTTTTTCCCCGAGAATTTCTGTTATTTGAATGGGAAGAAGTGATATACTGCATGAGCTCAGTCCACTAAAGTAATCGGAAATGTTCATATTAAACAGAGTGCTTGGCATGTTATAGTTTTGACTTCATTATGATCACATCCACATTGTACTCAGTAGATCTGAACCTCATTCGGGAAGAAAATTAGGGACAGCTTGGGTTTTCATGCAGTATCTAGCATAGAGTTCTATATTGGTGTTGCACAAATATATTTATTTAACAAGCTTATTTGTTTTAAAGAGACTGGTAACAAGCCATGGGACCCTGAGGCAAAAACAAGAAGAAAAGAGACAGAAGGCCATGTTTTTAAGTTTTTTGCTTTTGTATGTTTTTTCTCCTTCACTACCGTAGCCACGCTCCTTCTAGATTGTACCATGCCTTTCTTTGTTTTTATAATCTTGAAAAGCAAATCAAAACCGAAACCTAAACAAGGGGTCACAAAGTGAAGGGCACTGCAAGAGCCCATGAGAAATTACCTGGCTACTTGATGAGATATTTGGATGGGAAAATGACTCCTTGATGAGTCTGAAATACAGTATGTCTCTTTTCCTGGGCTCTCCATTTCCTGCTGCCACTTCTTACATCAAGACCCCAAGACAGGAGAGTTTCTCAGGGAATTTAAACTGACAGCTCCGTGCTGATTAGAAGCCATAGGACAGGGCATCTCCGGAATGAGATCAATGTCAGAGTGCTTTTGCCCACAGCAGCCACAGGGGGAGAACATATAAAATCAACCAGTTATTTGACACATTGTTTATTAGAAGAAAATCTAAGAGTCAGGAGTGGGAGGAAGAAAAAGGAAAGGGTTTCACACGATGTCCTAGAAAAACCTCCAGCAACGACAATGGGAGACAGACTTTTCTCCACTCTGAATAGTATGAATAAAGGCCTAGATATCCACATAAAAGGGCACCACAACTTGAATCTCCAGATATTTGGAAGTACCCGGCATACAGTCAGACTTTTGAGATTGTTTTCTGTTTCTTTCCTTCACAGTAGATTCCACCTAATTGGAGTCTTCAGGACGAAGCTTAGAATATCATCCTGTTTCTACAGGTGTGCCCCAGGAATGGGCTTTTACACTTAGTTAGCCAAGTCACAGGAAAGGTGATTTAATATTTTCTAGCTCTGGGAAAGGTGCTGGGCAGAACAGAACACACCTAAATTAAAAGAAAATGCGTGCCTATTTTGGATTCATTTCTTCTTCGTTATTGCCAGCCTGCTCTGCCCAGAATGAATGTCCTCATCCAGGATGAGAAGGAATATGCTGGTTGAGGGAGAGAGTTTTGCTTTTTGTTTTGTTTCTATTTCCCTAAACTCAGTAGAGTTCTCTGAGAGACTTAAAGTTCCCCAAAATTTGTGGGTAAAGAAATATAAATTAATGCAAAATAATTTAATGATATGGTCACCTTTATGTGTGATATGGATAGTGATATGGAAAACTTTATTTAGAAACTTTATTCTTATGAGGAATTAAAAAAGTTACTACCACCACGAATACAGCTCAGTGATAACAACATTGAAACATTCAAGATTCTAGACTCAGATTCAATATCACCTCTTCCAATAAGCCTTCCAATGACATCTGAAAGACTGAGTACTTGATCCTATTATTCCAGAAATCATTTTTAGAATATGACCATTTTATACAAGTCTCAAAAATGTAAAGCAACAGTATATCCTTTTAAGATATATAGGTATAGTAAATATATACAAATATGCACGTGAATGTAAAACCTCAGGGAGGCACATTGGATGAGGAAATGTGTTTTGCCAGAAATGTTCTCTAATGACTCATATTGCACTGGAAATACGCATCTATTTATTGTCCTTCTCTTCTGTGAGAGCAGAAGGACAGGGAGATTATTTTCTTCCTCTCTGGATGCTCAGGAATGAGCACCAGACTTTGCCCATAGATGTTCAAATATGCATATTGCACAAATGAGTAAGTGGATGAGTGAACACGTAAGTCCCATGTGGGCTGATCTTGAGTATAATCCATCACCCTTATGTGTGATAACACACACCAACCTGATTTCCATCTATCCTGATGCCTGCGTGTCCACTTAGGTAATTTTGTTTCTTTGGTTGAGAATGTTGATACCTGTTGAAGCAAAGTAATGAGTGTGTGGATGTGTATGTGTGTGTGTGTGAGAGAGAGAAAGAAACAAAAAAGCATTTGGGTTGTGAATGTTTTCTGTGTTGAATATTATATTGGTGCTTTATTTTGAACATGTTTCAATAGAAATAGAGTCTGAGGGCCGGGTGTGGTGGCTCACACCTGTAATTCCAGCACTTTGGGAGGCCAAGGCGGGTGGATCACCAGAGATCAGGAGTTCGAGAGCAGCCTGGCCAACATAGTGAAACCCCAGTCTCTACTAAAAATACAAAAAATCAGCTGCACAAGGTGGCGGGCACCTGTAATCCCAGCTACTCAGCTACTAGGGAGGCTGAAGCGGGAGAATCACTTGAACCTGGGAGGCGGAAGATGCAATGAGCCGAGATCGCCCCATTGCACTAGAGCCTGGGCAACAAGAGCAAAACTCCACCAAAAACAGAGAAAAGAAATAGAGAGTCCGAGTAGAGTCTGAGGGCACTGATGTTTAAGACAGGGAAGGAAAATGCTGCTGTCAAGACACCACAGCTTCACTTTGGCATAGCATGGCAGCTGGATGTCATAGGGGGCTGGCCAGGGGGCACTGGGAGGGCAGGAGGATTGAGGCCATGAAGTAGAAGGTCACAACCTGATAATGATTCAGCACCAATGAACACATTTTAAGATATTATCTTTGTTGGAGTACAATTAAGCACACTGTATTTGTGCACATACTCAAAGTGTACAATTGTGTAAGTTTGACTTACGTATATGCCTGTGAAATCATCACCTCAATGAAGGTAGTGAGCATGGTGATCATAGCCATCCTCTTAAAGAGTGTTTTTGTTTCTGCAATTTCTTATTCTTATTCCCATCCCTCCCGTTGTCCTAGGGAGCCATTGATCTCTGTCCCAGGGAGTTCTCTCTGTGTAGAAAATTTTGCATTTTCCATTTTAAATAGATGGAATGTACCTTTGTTTTCTCTTTGGGAGTCTGGTTTCTTTCACTCTGAATATTTCTTTAAAATGTTAATTGTATTATTATTAGTAATAATCATGATGATCAGTCTCTTAACCAGGTAATTTATATACATACTCATTTAATTAATTTCATTTATAATGTTCAGCCAAACTGAATTATTAAAAGGGTACTTAAAAAGATCCTGTGGAAACTGATTTGTTTCTGACAAGGACAATCACTCTATTTATAGAGGCTAATTCTTTTACTTACATAAAAGAAACATGGCATTGTTCTTATACAAGTAAAAAAAAAAAGAGGACTGTAATACAATGATTACCTGTAATTAATTCCATATAGGAAAGAAGAACAGAGTTTCTTCTTACATTCAAGACATTTTTATTTTCAGAAATTTAAAAATGTGCATCCTAGCCTTAAAGTTCTGTATAAAATCTCAGTTCTAAAAGTTTTTCTTTTGTGAAGCTCTTTACTAACTGGCTTTACACTCTGAAAATTCTCATAACCATCTCTAAGTCTGGCTTAAAACTAAGACTGGCTTCATTTCCAACAAAAACAATAGTATTAGGGGAAAGAAACTAGGCTTTCCCATAAAATTTCTTAATTGAAAGGAAGACAAAAAGATAGTTTCAGGAGCAGACAGAGTTTTTATAAAGAGATATTTTGAATACAAGGAAGAAATATCCATTTCACAGACATTTAGGAGGAGCCAGCATGGCATTAATATAACCCTTATTTCAGTGAAAGATAACTTAGTTCAACAAGTTTTATTTTTTAACTATTTTACTTTCAGTGTTATGGTTGAAAAGAAAGTGTTATGTGTCAATGGAAGTATCAAAGATAATATAATCCTCTCCTACCAAAAAAGGCTCTGGTATTCCAACCAGCATTCCATCAGTTAACAATATTTGTTTCTTCTGTGCTTCATTAGCAAGACGGTGTGCTAGATGCTGTGGGCAATAGAGCAAACTTTAAGGCACCATCCCTCCTTTCAAGGGGATGAATAGGAATGAATGAATAAAGCACACTTTTGATAGATAACTAAGAATACGTGGTGGTATACAATAAGTTTTCAAGAGCACAGAGGAGTGAAATTCCTCTGATAACAGAGAAGTGATCAGAAGAGAGACTCACTGGTGGCCAAGTTGTCCTGAGAACCTCAGGTTGGAGGACTGGATGATCAGTCTTGAAGTCAGCAGGGTTAGATGGGGGATAGAGGGGGGTCCAGGAGAGGGTTCCTGGCTGGAGGAATGGGGGAACTGAGATGAACAGAAAAAGATAATCTCAAAGAACAATAGTCTCTTGGGGGAATGAGGAAGATGAGCAAAGAAGCAGAAACAACGTGTCAAGGTGTGTGAGGTTTGGAGAACCCAGAAGGAAGCCTGGCTGTTGTCCCAGGGCTCTGAATGGATATGCCCATTGCATTCTTCAGATAATTCTGTAATGTCCTTATATTCTCATCCTCTCTAAAAGCCTTAAAAAAATTCTGTGCTAATATTCATGACTAAAGAGGAAACATTGATAGGAGTTGCAGAAATTGACTGCACCTAGCCCACTGTTAGGGAGACAGGAAATCATTAGCCTCTGGCAGTTATCAAGAAAGTCCAGAAATACTGACTCTTTTTTTGTTGTTGTTCTAGATGCCAGTGTTCTAGGGGTAGGTGGAGCAGGTATTGCTGTCCACATAACTGAGCCTCAGAACTTCTTCTGGGGTTATGTGACTCATAAATCCAGCAACAAGAACTGACTTTTCCTGGCTGTCATTTCAGGGTTCTTTTCAGAAAACCAAGCAGTTACTGGATACTGATCTAAAGGCCAACAGAAGTGGAATAAGGTGCAATTTGGAATTCAATCAATATTGAAGGATGATGGTGACCTTTGGGAAATAGGATTCAGCAATGTCTTTTTAAATTCTGTTATTTGTACGTAATGCACACTTACAGACTTTTTAAAAAAATCCAATTCCAGACGAAAAACTTTTACACTGAATTTATTACATTTTTAAAAATATATAAACTCAGACTTTATTTTTTATTTTTTCTTATTCCCCTTGCTGCTGCCTATAGGACCTTGCACACTTGTGGCCAGTCACTCTAAAAGCAGCAAGCATGTCTCATGGGACTATAGAGAGGCATACATTTGCATTGTTGTGGTCCTGGGACATGGGACCAGTGCTCATGCTGTAGGGGTTTGTGCTCAGGGATGCTTGAGGATGCTTGAGAAAAAGTGATTAGGTCTAAACTCCATGACAAAATGTCCCTTCCTAAATATGCCATCTGAGTCCTTGAGAGTTATAATTACTCATGGTGGCATTCTAGCCCTGTCCTCTTTCAGTCTTAATAAAAAAATCAACCAACAAGCAGTAAACACGAGACCTAAAACGTGCTCCTTTGTGTTTATTATTTCTTGGCAAATCATGTTTTAGAAACTCATTAGCCGCATGTTTTATCAAAGAAATAAAAGAGTTTCACACTTTCTTTTCTCTCAATTATCCTGTGATATTTCTATTTCCATTTGCTGATATCCAGTGAATAAATTCACTTCTGGACATTATTTTAACTCACTTCAATGCAAACCGACTGAGGGATAAGTAATTGTGAATTACTGAGGTCATGCACGAGGTTATGCATATCGCTTTTATCTGTTACTGACACATCTGCCATTTTCTTATGAGAAGTTTATTGTTGGATCATGTTTTCTTAATACTTTTAATTAATTTATCAATTCAGTGTAAGAGTCTTGGGGAGAAATATGAAATATCCTTCTTAAGAAGTAAATTTTTGATTCTTTCCTTTATAAAGTTCTCAGAAAACATTGCTCTTTATGAATGATGGCAAGGGGCTATACATTAGGTTCTTGAATCTGAACATTAAGAAAATACTGTAGTTTAATATTGTGTTTCTTGTTTTGTTTTTGCTTTTGCTTTGTTGTTTTGTTTTACCTACACTTAGAGTCCTGGATTATATCCGGTAACTAAGAAGCCTGGTGTTGTTTCTGTTGCCCTCTCAAATTCATTGTTTTCTTAGAGCTTGGTAACCTTTATCATTCTTGTGTTTTTCCTTCACTGGAAACATCACTGTCCCTGGGGATATTTGTTTATGCTTTCATCCAGTGACTCTTTCCAGTGCATACATGCTCTTAGTCAGTATGTTGCCCTCTTCTGCTCTCATGTGCTGGTTACTAGCCTGGGCCATGGAACTATAGACGTGGAGGCAGGGAGCCTACTGTAGGGCCGGATGGCACAGGTAAGCAGACAGTACCCAGCAGTGGGAATCACCCTGGAGAGGGGTGCAGAGCCTGGCAGAGAAGAGTAGAAAAACAAAGTGTAGACAGGAGGCTTTCCCATGGAGGTGAGGTGGCTGGTGTGATGGGGCTGGGAGAAGAGGAAGAATAGACAAAGCCTAATCTTAGAAAAAGATGTAATACCTGAACTGAGTCTCAAATCAGAAAGACTTCGCTCAGTAGACAAGAGAAAAAGGCAGCCCACGTAGAAAATGTAGAATATGGAAAGGTTTCAGAAGGTATTTGCTTGTTTGGGAAGCTTGTTGGCTTGAAATGGTTGGATCACCCTACACAAGTGAGCGCTGTGTCAAAGAAAAGAGTCAGGAGAAGGAAATAAACGGTATTCAATTAGGAAAAGAGGAAGTCAAATACTCCCTGTTTGCAGATGACATGACTGTATATCTAGAAAACCCCATCATCTCAGCCCAAAATCTCCTTAAGCTGATAAGCAACTTCAGCAGTCTCAGGATACAAAATCTATGTGCAAAAATCACAAGCATTCTTATACACCAATAACAGACAAACAGAGAGTCAAATCATGAGTAAACTCCCATTCACAATTGCTTCAAAGAGAATAAAATACCTAGGAATCGAACTTACAAGGGATGTGAAGGACCTCTTCAAGGAGAACTACAAACTCCTCTTCAAGGAGAACTTCAAGGAGAACTACAAACTCAAAGAAATGAAAGAGGATACAAAAAAATGGAAGAACATTCCATGCTCATGGATAGGAAGAATCAATATCATGAAAATGGCCATACTGCCCAAGGTAATTTATAGATTTAATGCCATCCCTATCAAGCTACCAATGACTTTCTTCACAGAATTGGAAAAAACTACTTTAAAGTTCATATGGAACCAAAAACGAGCCCACATTGCCAAGTCAATCCTAAGCCAAAAGAACAAAGCTGGAGGCATCACGCTACCTGACTTCAAACTATACTACAAGGCTACAGCCACCAAAACAGCATGGTACTGGTACCAAAACACAGATATAGACCAATGGAACAGAACAGAGCCCTCAGAAATAATGCCACACATCTACAACTATCTGATCTTTGACAAACCTGACAAAAACAAGAAATGGGGAAAGGATTCCCTATTTAATAAATGGTGCTGGGAAAACTGGCTAACCATATGTAGAAAGCTGCAACTGGATCCCTTCCTTACACCTTATACAAAAATTAATTCAAGATGGATTAAAGACTTAAATGTTAGACCTAAAAACCATAAAAACCCTAGAAGAAAACCTAGGCATTACCATTCAGGACATAGGCATGGGCAAGGACTTCATGTATAAAACACCAAAAGCAATGGCAACAAAAGCCAAAATTGACAAGTGAGATCTAATTAAACTAAAGAGCTTCTGCACAGCAAAAGAAACTACCATCAGAGTGAACAGGAAACCTACAGAATGGGAGAAAATGTTCACAATCTACTCATCTGACAAAGGGCTAATATCCAGAATCTACAAAGAACTCAAACAACTTTACAAGGAAAAAAACAACCCCATCAACAAGTGGGTGAAGGATATGAACAGACACTTCTCAAAAGGAGACATTTATGCAGCCAAAAGACACATGAAAAAAGGCTCATCATCACTGGCCATCAGAGAAATGCAAATTGAAACCACAATGAGATACAATCTCGCACCAGTTAGAATGGCAATCATTAAAAAGTCAGGAAACAACAGGTGCTAGAGAGAATGTGGACAAATAGGAAAACTTTTACACTGTTGGTGGGACTGTAAACTAGTTCAACCATTGTGGAAGACAGTGTGGCGATTCCTCAGGGATCTAGAACTAGAAATACCATTTGACCCAGCAATCCCATTACTGGGTATATATCCAAAGTATTATAAATCATGCTGCTATAAAGACACATGCACACATATGTTTATTGTGGCACTATTCACAACAGCAAAGACTTGGAACCAACCCAAATGTCCAACAATGATAGACTGGATTAAGAAAATGTGGCACATGCACATCATGGAATACTATGCAGCCATAAAAACATGATGAGTTCATGTCCTTTGTAGGGACCTGGATGAAGCTGGAAACCATCATTCTCAGCAAACTATCACGAGGACAAAAACCAAACACCGCATATTCTCACTCATAGGTGGGAATTGAACAATGAGAACACTTGGACACAGGATGGAGAACATCACACACCAGGGCCTGTTGTGGGGTGGGGGAAGTCGGGAGGGATAGCATTAGGAGATATACCTAATGTAAATGACGAGTTAATGGGTGCAGCACACCAACATGGCACGTGTATACATATGTAACAAACCTGCACGTTGTGCACATGTAGCCTAAAACTAAAATAAAAAAAAAAAAAAAAAAAAGAGTCAAACTCTGTAAAATATTTGAAAAGATTGATTCTGAGCCAAATATGAGTGACCATGGCCCACGACGCAGCCCTCAGGAGACCCTGAGAACATGTGCCCAACGTGGCCAGTGTGAGGCTTGGTTTTATACATTTTAGGGCGACATGAAACTTCAATCAAATACATTTAAGAAATACATTGGTTTGGTTCAGAAAGGTGGAACAACTTGAAGCTGAGGAGCTTCCAGGTCATAGGTAGGTTTCAAATTTTTCTGGTTGACAACTTGTTGAGTTTATCTAAAGACCTGGAATCACTAGAAAGGAATATCTGGGTTAAGATAAAGGATTGTGGAGACCAAATTCTTATTGTGTAGAGGAGCCCTTCAGGTAACAGGCTTCAGAGAGAATAGGTCATAAATGCTTCTTATCAGACTTAAGGTCCGTGTTGATGTTAGTGCCAGAGAGGTGTAATGAAGCATGTCTGACCCCCACTTCCTGTCATGGCCTCAACAAGTCTTTCGGGTTAAATTTTAAGAGTATCCTCACGGAGAAGGAAGTCCTTTCAGATGTCTGGGGGGCCTTAGAGTTGTATATTTGGTTTACAACCTTCTGTTAGTGCACCTTACACAAGCAAGAGGCAGGACAAAGCCTTGGGAGCTCAGGGACAGTACAAGTCAAAGCAGGCGACCTTTACATTTTTAGTTTTCAGGGCAAGTGGCCACTCTTTTTAGGCAAACCCATGACATAGCTCTTTCTGGGCAGCCTCTGAGACTGACAGAATATTCCAGTGAGAAAGAGGTAGCGATGAGAAAGAAGGGGTGAAAGGCAGTAAATTCAAAGAGAGAGGAAAGAAAGCTGGATTCTGGGAAGCAGAGACATCAGAAGCAGACTGTTGGAGTAGGAAAGAAAATCTTTTCATTTGAACACAGAGGCTTATGTGAGGTCTATATTGAACACATTTTTACTTCTAATGGTACCATGGAAGAGAAACCTGATAGGGAAACTATGGCATTATGAGCAATGGTTCAGAGTAATTTTCTCTGGTGCCCTGGTCTTCCTCAGTCTTTTGACCTTCTGTGAACCCACCATGCTGGCCCTGTTCCTAGACCCACTCTCCTCTGCTCCATTTTGAGTTCTTTGAAGTCGGACCTCTCCATTCATCTTGAAATCACAACCATAAGCCTGACTCAGAAGTTCAGAAAGTCCTCCAAGGAATTGAAAGGACATCAGAGATTCAGAAGCTAGTTGAGAAAACAATTTTACCTACAGGATATTTTGACCACAATAAAACAGACCCATTGGAAACGGGCAAGAAGGCAACATGAGCCAAAAGACACAAATTAGGTCCAATGAGCAGAAGCAGCAAGCTGAATCTTAGACTCTGGAAAGAGGCAGGTGATCATTTGGCATCTGGAATAATAAATGTGAAAAACAAGGATGAAGGAAATACTTCAATGGGAAATAGAATGAGGGGAATATGTTAAAGAGTAAAGAGAGATGAAGAGAGGCAGCTCAGGTTCCTGCAGGGGTGGAGAGAAAGAAGCATCCAGACACACCTGTGGAAATACAGCAGGGGAGTCCAGACCCCCAACTTCCCACCCAAGTTTCCAACAGCAGGTTCTGTGTAACCTTCTACCCACACTTCCCTGGTGTTCGAATAATCTGGAGCTCCGTGATCAACCTCTGGCAGGAGATGAGAAAGCCTCAGAAATAAAATGATAATGCTTCCTGCATGACTCTTTGCAGATTTTGCTACCTGGAGCCACTGCCCTCAACTTCTCTGTCCTGCCTGGAGAGTACTGAGTGAAGGCCTCTGTACCCTAGGCTTTTAATGGTAGCAATCGTTGCAAAGAGACAGGATATTTGAGTCTTTGCTCTGGTTTCTGTCCATTGTAGGTATGAATAGGGCTTTACAATATGAACTCATAAACGCTATGATCAAATTTTAAAAAGATTTGTCCTTCACAGGCATTAAATATGCTGACACAAAAATGAGCAGAAGCTTTCAAAAGACCAGATCATAAACTCAGTGCTTTCTAAAATGGTTAAGTTTCAACAAGAGTTATATATCAAGCTATTTTAAACATTTGTTTTATGTCCCCACCTTTTCTTTCAATTTTGCTACCATGATTTTTGTGCAAAATATGACAGAATGGATCATCAAGCTCTCAAAAGCATCATTAAGTAAAATGTAAAAGACAGGATTTATCAGACTTAGTACTGAACAATATATATTGATATAAATATATATTTACTATTCCAAAACAATCGGTCTTGAGTGTATCAGGGTTTTCATTTCACATTCTATGATGGGCCTTTCATCTCACTGGGTAAATCACATATTTACTTTGATATCACTAACAAGACTATTGAGGATCCTTAAATTTGACTGAAGAACGTACCATATTTTTTCAATGATTCACCAAAAAAGAAAAAATTAAAAGGTGTAGACATTAATAAATCTGTTTGCCTTGGCTCACAGTTGAAGGGTAGGGAGTGGCTTATCATTTGTCCACATGCTAATGCAATGACAAGACAAGACCCACACAAGGTCTCCAGCATGAAAAAGAGATGAAAGTAAAAATGATTGCAAATGTATTCATCTTGATTCAGGTATTGGGTTACTCCTTTTTTAGCTGCTGCGAGTTTCTACTTAAAGCTGTTTGGAAAATGTAAATAAAAATCTAACCCATACACAATTCTACATTTCAGATTTGTTATATCCATCAGGCTCTTCAGGGGACATGTGCCTCAGTGGAAGGCAGGGCTTCAGCACCTAGGAGATAGTGAGAGCTCAACACATACCTGTTGAATGCCCTTCTCTCCTCCCCTTCTATTGATGGAAGAAAAAGTAAAATAAAAATTCATCCACCAGAATGAACTGTACATATGTTGCTTTTAGATAAAAGACCCATTATTGGTTTTAGAACCGATTTACATTTATATATGTACGTATATATTTATATAGGCATATATATTCCATTCTACTAAATTTTAGAAGCATGCAATGCATTGCAATATAATTGAGCAATGTGAAAATATTTGGTGGCCCTATATGTCAAGCATTCTGAAAAAAGGCTGTTGATTATTCTTTGAAGATTGAGTAAGACAGCAACTCTTCCCTGGAGGTAGGATGACATGAGATAAGGTATGAGTTATATGCAGTCCATCCCTCTAAGGCAGTGATTTATGCCTTAATATGCACAGAAATCCAACTAGGGTGCTAGGAAACATGAAAGTCATTCACCTCCACCACTGGTTTCAGGTAATCCATTTCACTACATCTGGGGTTAGGCCCAGGAGTCTGCATTTTTAGTTGAAGCCTTAGGTGACAGTGAAACCAGAGTTTTGTAACTTGGCCAGCAGTTTCCAAATCTATGTGCAATTAAAATTCTCTGGAGAACTTTATTAAAATTTCAGTGGTTGATCCTAACACCCAAAGATGTAATTTTTTGATGTAATATTTTTGAAAGATACTTCTGATGTAACATTTTTGAAAGATACTCAGATTATTTCAAAGTGCAGTCAGGGCCCAGAAGCACTGCCTTAGAGAACCGAGAATTGAGATTAAGAAATTCTGGCAAAGCAAAGCCACAGTGAGGTATCACCTTACTCCAGTTAGAATGGCTGTTATCAAAAGTAAAAAAAATAACAATTGTTGGAGAAGATATGGAGAAAAAGGAATCCCTTATACACTGTTGGTGGGAATGTCAATTAGTACAGCCATTATGGAAAACAGTATGGTGTCTCCTCAAAAAATTAAAACTAGAGCTACCATATAATCCATCAATTCTACTACTGGGTATATATCCAAAAGAAATTAAATCAACATGTCAAAGAGTTATCCGCACCTTCATGTTTATTTCAGCACTGTTCACAACAGCCAACATATGGAATCAACCTAAGTGTCGATCAATGAATGAATGGATAAAGAAAATGTGATAAATTTATGCAATGAAATACTATTCAGCCATAAAATAGAATCAAATCCTGCAATTCGCAATAATGTAGATCAACCTGGAGAGCATCATGCTACGTGAAATGAGCCAGACACAGAAAAACTAATACTGCACGATCTCACTTACATGTTAGAGTCTATAAAGCTGATCTCACAAACTTAGAGAATAGGATAGTGTTTACGAGAGACTGGGTCGGGTGAGGAGGAGGGGGAAATGGAAATAGTTTGGTCAATGGGTACTACATTACAATGACATAGGAAGAATAAGTTCTGGTGTCCTATTTCACAGTAGGGTGACTATAGTTAATGAGAATGTATTAAATATTTCAAAACATCTAGAAGAGAAGATTTAGAATATTTTTACTACAAAGAAATTTTAAATATTTGAGGTGGCAGTCACGCTAATTACCCTGATTTGATCATTACACAGTGTATCCATGCATTGGAACATCACGCTATATCACATAATATGTACAATTACTACATATCAATTAAAAACATAGAAAGAGTGGAATAAAAATTCGATGTGAAAAGAAAAATAACAAGGGGATTTATCTTGTAATACATATTATTATAACATAATGGATATCTGCTGAATATGTAAGCAAAACTATTAAAGTCAAATTGACGTATTTGCAAATATTGCTAATCTTTTTATATTGTTCATGAAAACATTTTATTCAGTCAATTTTTCTAAGTCATTGACTTGAGAGCCCATGTTTTTGAATGCCAAATACAACATTGAAAAGAAGACAAAGAAAAAAAGACCCTCTGGCAGATGGCTTACCTGGGCAGGACCTACCTTTCCAGATGTGACCAGGCTTCTTGAATCCCAAGTAGAGAGTCAACGTCCTTGTCACCATCAACATAGAAATCACCATCAGCAGCAGAGCAGCTACTTTTTATTCTGCTTTGCCTTTTATATTCCAGGCACTTTCATGCTTTAGTTAGAGAGAATTTTGTTTAATCTCAACCATAGTCTCTGGAAGAGAGAAAGAAATCTTCATTTTAGACACGCATTCCAGGTGACTGCTATATATATTAACTCTGAGGGGCATTCCCTCCCAGTCCTTTTTAAAAAAAACACTTCTAGTGTTTGTTTTATCCTAGTGTGATCTTTCTAAAACTAAGTCTGAGGATAGATTGTCTTGCTCTTCCCTCTCAGGGGCTCCCCATCACCATGAAGTGGATCACTCTGTCCTGTCCTCAGAGACTATGGTTGTGAGACTTCAGAGAGAGCATCTGTGAGTGTCTAGAACCCAGAGGCCAGCCCACCTCTCTAGCTTCACCCAGCAGCATTCTTCGCCATCACAGCGCACACACAAACAGGCATAGGCACATAAACAAATTCGAAACTGTTTGCAGAAACACATGTACATACTGAGGCCTTCCATCATACCACCTGCTCTCTCTATGCTTTAAATTATTTCTCACAGCATCCCCTACTTTCCCTGTGGCCTCAGCTCCCTTGTCAATGTTCAACCTCCTCTCACAGCCATGCTTTCCAGCCACTCTGCCCAGTGTCTGGATCCCCGAAAACAGTGGCCTGCTAGGTATGAGCAGAGAGCAGGTCCCAAACAAAAGCCCAGAGGTGGAGCTTCATGTACCGTGTATGTGTATGCTTCTGTGTATATATGTATGTATGTGCGTGCTCATGTGTTCTGATGCCAATGAGGAGCACTGATTGATGAAAATGGAAAGCCTGTCTTTGGAGAAGATTGATCTCCATGAATCCACTCAACAGTAATCACAGATTCCATTGGATAAGCAAATACTTTACTCTGACTATTGCTCTTTTCTGCGTCTGATGCTGCCTGAGGGCCCGGGTAATGTGGCTTCTCACTGGCCTGGTGTTGCCTTTGTTTTGCAGGGAATATGTCCACTCCTTCTCCTAAATCTGTGAAGGGAGTGGATGGCTAGGGCACAGTGGTCATGGGTTGTGAATGCTGTTCTTTTCAGGTGGATCCTAGGATGAACATGGAGCAACGCAGGTAATGCAGTCTCGGACAATTACAGACATCAAATTGAAAGCAATATTTAGGTTCATCCAATTAACCTCCTTCTACAAATAGAGAACCAGGTCCACCATGCTAATGGTATCATGGGACTAAGTCATGTTGCCCCCTGCCTGCTGCACTTTTGTCCAGATAACAGGCAAGCTTTGTCCCAAAAGAGGTCCTTATTGAGGAAAGGAGATGAAAATCTTGCATTTGATCATGAGCTAATAATATTGGAATACATGCAACAGTTACTAAGTTCAAAGATCCTAGGACTCTCAGGTCAAGGGAGGCTGGGCCACCGGGAAAGGTGGATTTTGACTTGTTTGGATTGTTTTCTACTGTAGTAGCCAGAGTTCCTCTGCATGTTTCCCTGTTATTCTTACACTGTTAAGTTCATGTGGTCCCTTTGATTTTTTTTCTTTTTTTTTGAGACGGAGTCTCGCTCTGTCACCCAGGCTGGAGTGCAGTGGCGCAATCTCCGGTCACTGCAAGCTCCACCTCCCGGATTCATGCCATTCTCCTGCCTCAGCCTCCCGAGTAGCTGGGACTACAGGCGCCTGCCACCATGCCTGGCTAATTTTTTGTATTTTTTAGTAGAGACGGGGTTTCGCTGTGTTAGCCAGGATGGTCTCGATCTCCTGACCTCGTGATCCGCCCACCTCGGCCTCTCAAAGTGCTGGGATTACAGGCGTGAGTCACTGCGCCCAGCCATGTGGTCGCTTTTTATAAAAACAAACTAGTTCCCATTCCTTCTGCATCTTCTGAAATATTTTATCTAAATACTCAGAGAAACTCCATTTTTAAAAAAATACTTTTCTTACTGGCTAAATGACCTAGACTACTGCTGTTTGGTAAAGGTAGCTTTATTCTTTGCAATCTGCTGGAAAAGAAAGCAAAGTATTCAGCCAGGAAAGTACATATAAATTTAAAAGGAAACAGAAATTCTATATTTTAAGGTGGGACACAGGTTGTCAAACTATCTACTCCAATCGGAGCTCTGATCCTTTATCTATTTAACTAATTTATTTATTTATTTATTTATTTATTTATTTATTTATTCATTCATTCATTTATTTATTCATTTATTTATTTATTTTTGAGACTGGGTCTTGCACTGTCACCCAGGCTGCAGTTCAGTGGCACAATCACAGCTCACCGCAGGCTCAATCTCCTGGGCTCACTCAAGTGATTCTCTTACCTCGGCCTCCTGAATAGCTGGAATGACAGGCACACGACACCATGCCCAGCTACTTTTTTTTAATGTTAGTAGGGATGAGGTCTCACTACGTTGCCCAGGCTTGATCCTTTATTTTTCACAGGAAATGTTGAATGTCATAAAGCCCCGGGTCTACACCAAAACACAAGATGGGTCCATCTAAGGCTGGGGGCTGTGGAGGCAGAGAGAAATGAGGAATAACGGTAATGGGTATGGGGATTCCTTTCCGAGTGATGAAAATTCTAAAGTTATATTGTAGTGATGTTTGCACAACTATGAGAACGTATTAAAAACTGTTAAATCTTACACTGTATATTGTTGAGCTGTATGGCATATAAATTACATAACAATAAAGCTTTTTTTTTTAAACGAGGTATCTTTGAAGTTCACGTGCATAGAGACCAACAGCACTAGGTTGAAACAAGCACTACTCATGTTTCTGATAAACTCCAGCAACGTTTTATAGCATCGTAATTTTCAGTAACTATTAATTGTTATATACCATTTATCATCTACGAAGCTGCCTCCAACTTGTAATTGACTTAATTTAGCCATTGTGCCTCTTCTATGTGAAGTAAATACATACAATAGAAATTTCCTTCTTCTCCAAGTCACCCCAGATTTGAAACCGGAGGGAAGAAGTGATCGCATTTAACATAATTGTTTGTTTCAACAGCTGATACATAGTTACACATCTTTAAGGGCAGATAGTTCCATCTACTTCCATATGTAAGTGTTCTCTTTTAACCAAATTTATTGTTTGGTTACAATAATATCATTTACCATTATTTCAAAATTATGGATGGATTGTAACAAACAGCAGATTGTAATGAGCTCACATAAATAATAGTTAGGTCTTGCCATTAATTAAATGTTGCAGAATTCTTTTCTTTTTGTGTGTGTGCCTGCCTCATTGTGCCAAGAGATTGTATCTGCTGTTTATTAAGCAACAGTAAATGCAAAGAAGTGATGGTGATAAATGGTTTTATAGAAATTCTCAATATTGTACTGTCACTTGTATGTGACTCGTGAGTTTGCATGAATAATGAATATGGTGAAATGGGATTTGTTACCCACATTTTAATTAAACATAAGATGAAAGACCACAGAGAAGGGAATATTCAGTAGGGGTATGATTTATTTGAGTTATTGGCCCTTTATGTGGTGGGATTTGAAAAGCAGTGTGGTCTGCTTACTTTCATTTTGCTGTTTGGCCCGTGTCAGTGTGAAGCTCAATATCACTGAAGCTCTTTTATCAATGGCAAGTTAATTAACTTCTCTGAGACAGTTTCCAAAGATTCAACAATAAAAATAAAGCAATAGCCTCCTGGAGTTGTTGTCTGGATTACATAAAATAATGTGTCCAAGACACCTACGACAGTATAGTAGGTGTCAAAAAATGTGAGTTTGATTTCATTAGAAGGCTGATCCCAGGGGTGTTCTTTGTATGAGGTAATTTGTCTCTTCTACAAATTACAATGTACTTGAAAGACCACCATGAAGTCTTGTCTCCTTTTGGGTCTTTAAGTCATTTTAATTCAAAAAGTACCCTAAAGAGTTCCCCTAAAATGTGGGGAAGTACACACATTAATAAACCAGTGGTGATGGTGTAAATTAAAATATATTTTCTAGAAAATGATTTGGGTATAAATATATTTAGTATATATTTGCATGAAAAAGTGTATTTTAAAATATCTATTATAGGGCATAACAAGACATGTTGATAAGGATTTAGGCATAAATACGGTAACCACTGCATTGTTTGTAATGTAAACATGTAGGAATAGCTGAATATCCAACTATAGGGGAAGAGTTAAATACATTTCAGCAGCTCATTTAGCAGCCATGTGCTCTCTAGCCCCATGCCTTCCTTCACACTCGAGCCACAGCTGAGAGAGAAGGAATGTAGGAAACCTCGCCTGCCATTGACTGGGCCCAGCAGTAACCACAAATCAAGGTGTTAAGCACACAGGAAGAATATTATTGTAATAGTTATTAGATTATTCCCAAGATTACTGCCTCTACTGGAGAGCTTCAGGAGCAGTGGAGATCTACACGTCTATCTACATCTATGTCTATGTCCATGTCAATATCGAGAGAGAGAGGGAGAGAGATGATGAAGAGAGTTATGTATAAGTTGATATATAAAAGCTTCCCTCAGATTTTATATTTATAAAACTATTTTGAAATTTTTATTTATAAACTTTTTCCCAGTGTCTCTAAGATAAAATTGCTCCGAACTTTAAGGCAGATTCCATGTTGAGATATTATTTATTGATGCTTTGCAGACAACAGAGAAGACCTATGAGGTAGGCTACTCTAAAGACATCAGTCTCTACACTGTTGATTTCAGATGTGTAATTATTGCTCCAAAGCTGCTACTAACTGCCCATGTACACAGAAAACATATCTGAGCTCCACTCTGGTGAGAATCTTGCCATAGCCAGTTAAAATTATACTTTGTCTTGCTGATTTGTTCTGAATAACAGGTATTTCTACCTAAATGTAAGATTAGAAATGGAAATAAGGAGGGGTAGAATCAGTTATTTAGAAGTTTTTTTCTCCTCTGACATTCTCATTTACATATCAATTTTAAATATATAAGGCATTTAAGGCACTAAAGCCAACAGTACCTATCTGAGAATGAGTTTCAGAAATTCAGTTTTATGACAGCTATAAATAAACCTGTTCTGGGCAAATAAATTTTATTATGGCAACTAAATAGTGCTTTGGTGTTAATTTATATTTCCAAATTGATTCTCCCAGTTCAGTGTACTTATAACTAATTTGTCCTGCAGAGAGGTTATTTTTAATGTCTGTTTTGTATTATTCATGTAAATTTTCTATATTAATGTATATATTCATAAATACAAAAATACTCATATGACAAAATACTATACAGGCATTAAACTGCACACAATAAGTGAAAATAACAGGATTAATGATTTAAGGGTAATATAATGTAAACTGTAAAAAATACATCATGCATATACTGAAAAATGTTACAAGTAAACACACAAAAATAATAGCTATTGCCTTCATGAAGAAATTATGGTTTTTAAAATGTTTATATCAATACTTTTTTTCATTTTTCATAATTTTGATAGTGAGTATATGGTGGTAAAAGCCATATAAAATACCAGTACTTTCCTTTAGTTGTGTTGTGAGAATTGAGTATGATTTTTCATGTGACAATACCCATGATAGCACAATGCTCAATGAATGATGGGGCACAACAAATGCTCCTTTTCTCAGATTATATTTGAAGAAAATCAGGATCATTTCTTTCTTCAATATATCTCCTCCACAGTCTTTTATAATTCTTGAATTTTCACCATTATGAATTTTCCTATTTGAGTCTTGAAGTTTTTAAATGATGAGCAATCCTGTAGTAATTTAATTTATCCTGGGACGAATCCAGGATGGGAAAGAATCTCCTGCAACTTCTAGTTGATTCCTTGGCATCAAGAATGAGTTCCCCGTCAGCAGAGGAAGAGTCTGACCAGACTTCCTTCCTTTCCCTCGGCTGTCAAGTCAGTGTTTAAAGATTACCCCTCTCCTAAGGGTACTCCTGAAACTGGCCTAAACAGTCTCCAAATTATCACCGAGAGAGCTTTCTTTGACTTAAATGGTTATCTCCTGCTAAAATGTAATTATTCTTCTAAAGTTCTCATGAACTGATTATAGGTCAGATGCACTTAAGTGCAAATGAATTGTAGCAGAGTAAAACTGGCCTGAAATGTTGTTGGGCCTTCGCCAGTCAGGGCATTAGAAACTGGACACATTTCATTCCCCTTGGATTTCCTTCATATGCTGAAGTTGGAAAAGAGGCTTATTAACTTTAGAATAACTACTGTAATTTAAAATTACTACTCCATTTATACTGTCTCTAATCATCATGACAAGACTTCAGGGCAACTATTATTATTATTATTATCATTACTATTGTGAGTTTTTATATTGTTATACTACCATCACAGAGACTGAGACATCAAGAGTTTGGAAAACTTGTCCAAGTATTAAGTTCATATCTCCTGTTGCTTAAACTCCCGGATCCTCTAGGGGCAGAAGAGAAAATAGATAAAAGCAGTCATTCCTAGAACAGTTGCTGTTCTCCAGGATTCTCAATGTTGGCTACATCTTGCATGTGCAGCCCAGGAAGGTGCATGGGGAGGGCCCCTTGCTAACTTACACTCTGTAGGATGTCAGCTGCACACATCTCATGCTTCTTTCATTGTTAAAATATGTGTAGGTCTCTCCTGGCTCCAGGCTCCTTCTTTATTTCTACACTAGTGAGAAAGTATCCTGACATTGATCAAGAGCATTTTTCATGCTAGAAGTTTCCAATGAGAATTTGGAAAAAAAAAGTTAAATTAAACCATGACTTTTGTTTGACCTTCTCCCTTCTCTGTGCTGATATTTTTGGGTGACAAGTGGGGAAGATGGTTTTTATTTTTCAAGCTAAAATTTAAGGGTTTAAGTGGATCTCTGCACATGTAATACATTGTTATCAAACATACCTACATAATGTTTACATAATGTCTACATAATATCTACATACATATCTACATAATGTTTTTGCCTGTGTGTGTGTCTTTATAGCTCTTGGTTTCTTTATCTATTGCTATATCTCTATATGCTTTATTCTCTCTAGTATTTGCATATCTGAGTCTATTATAAGAGGTGAACTGTTGTAGTGAAAGGCAGACTCTGAAGACAAAATTTCTGAATTTGAGTCCCAGATCCATGACTTCTATGCTGTGTGCTTAATATAGTCTCTGTAACATCACTGTTAGGTGCTAGCTATTTTCATTATTATTAATCATTATTATTAATGTTTGTGTCTACCTATGCCAGCAGGCATGACTCCCAGAATTCTTAGTTTTTTTAAATAAATACATCTCTGCTTATACCTATTGTGGAACAGGAGCCACTGTCACTCATGTGAAAATCAGTTTGCCCTGTGATTTGATTTAACTTATCTGCAGAAAAATAGATGCAGCAGATTTGAATCAACTTTGTTTCCTTCTCTCAGTTGTATCTTATTAGTATGTCACATACTTCAATTTCAACTGTTCTGAAAGTCAGCTACCTATCTATGAGCAATCTTTCAGAGCTACTCTATGTACATATCATATATGTGATGTACCATATCTTTTAAGTTGGAGTTCCCAAACACTTTCTCCACATTGGTGGGGAGTGATTCTTTGAATGGCTGACTGCTGACCACCCACAGGTGTCCGCTCCAGGCTGCTGTGAAGTGCATGTAACCCACGCTACCTAATAAGTCAGATGATGATTGCTTTACTGTATTAATTCAACAAACAAATTAAATGCTAACAAAAAGAAGATTAAATTATAAGTTAAAATATTTACTAACATAAAACAATACCCCAAATCAGGTGATACAAAAGCAGTCAAAACAAAACTAAAAGAGAACTTTCTTCCTGTTCTAAATTATAGTTGACCCCTAACAACATGGGAATTAGGGGTGCCAACCCTCCTTGAGGTCCAAAATCCACATTAACTTTTGATTCCCCCCAAATATAACTATTTATAGCCTACTGTTGACCAGAAGCCTTACCAATAACATCAACAGTCAGTTGACACATGTAAGACTAGTATCTACTGTATGCATTCATGACATAGCTAATGTTTTCTTAATTTTTCAATATTTCTAGGCTATGTGGTTTGTCTAAGAGTTTTTCTTCAAATTGCTGCAAATCTCAAAAAAATTCGAACATATTTATTGAAAAAAGTATGTTTAAGTGGACCTGTACAGTTCAAAACCATGTTGTTCAAGGGTTAACTGTAATCTCTGCTCAGTCCAACACTATTTACCAGCACCAATACATTCAGGTGATAGTTTTCTTTTATATTTTAAACACTATCCACTGATGTGAAACTTGTCCCTTCTTTCTTTGTAAATGTTTATTTCTATTAAATATAGAAACAAGAGTTTATATAACACATAGCATTAATAATAATAATAACACCCATGTGGCTGCATAACTTTTATTGCTGCATAACAAACTACCCCAATACCTAGCACCAAGAAACAATCACATTACGCTGATGACTCTATGAGCAGGAATTTGGACCTGATATAATGGGGATAGCTTGTCTTTGTGTGCCAATGTCTGGAGCTGGAGCTTCCTCTGGGAAGATTCAAAGCTTGGGAGTAACATAGCTTTGGTCTGAACTCAGCAGAATAATCAGTAATTTTAAAGACTGGTGCCTGGGCTGGGAGGACTCAAAGACTGTAATTGCTGAATGGAGCACCTACAGAGGGTTTGGCTTCCAGACCTTCCAGTAGCCTCTAGGTCATCACACTTTTTGCACACAGCAGCTCACAGGTCCCACAAGCTCTATAGCAAACAGGAGAGAAGCTGCAGCTCATTTTCTGACCTCATCTTGGAGGTTTCAAAAAAAATGCTATTGGTTGAAGCAGTCCCAAAACTACCAAGTTTTAAGTGTAGGAGATCCATAACTCACTTTTTAATACGAGGAGTGAAAAAGTAAGAAGAGCTTGTTGGTTGGGAGATATTGTTGCAGATGTCAGGAAAATACTCACCATCCAGCTCACAAAACAGAAAAAGATCACTCTGTCTGAGTTATCCCATGATTAGTTTCTCTTACCTCCCAGAGAGGTAACAACTTTTTCTGTGAATCTCCTCTTGGCTGCTTTTTAATCTCCTAATAATATACTATTTTGCTTTTTCATTTATTAATCTGTGTTAACTTTGTTACAATGGTGGATGGTAGTTTTAAAACATGCCTGCAAATTCTCTTTTGCATGCAAAAAAAGAGTTGGAGTCAAACCCTTGTTCTGTGTATATGAGCTGGTTTACAGACCTGCTTCCAATAAATTGAATGTGGAAGAAATAAACAGTGTGATTTCTGAGGCTAGTTCATAAAAGGTGATGCAACTTCCACCTATCTTTCTTGGAACATGTGTTTTTGATGCCCAGAACTGTCATCTAAGAAGTCCAGCTATCCTGCAACCACTGTGCTAAAGACATCATGTAGAGAAACCATATAAAGATGGCTGAGATGACCAGCAATTCAGCTCTCAGTCATTTGAGTTTTTTAAGCCCAGATATCAGACATGTGAGTAAGAGAGCTGTTGAGTTACTCAAGATCCAGTCGTTGTTATAACTGCAACCTTATGAGAGCCCTTGGGCAAGAACCACTGAACTAAGCCCAGGCAACCATCAGTACTGTGAGAGATAATAGTGGTAAATAATTGTTATTTTATCAGTTCATGTTTGGTCAAAATTCCTCTACAAAAACATTGGATCAGATACATACACACACACACACACGCACCCACACGCACGCATATAATATATATAGGAGTAGATTTTTAAACTATTTTTTAAATTAGTTCCATGTTAATTTGGCTTTTTAATTTTCTGTCTTTACTGGGGTAAATTTTTTAAGTTTTTTTCTACACATTTCTCCATTTCATCTAGTTTTTCAAATGTATTTGAAAAATTTTTTCTAAATTTGTATTTTCTTTGTCTTTTATAATTTTATTGGTATTTTCCTTTTACTTGATTCTGTAGCTAATGATTTTCACACATATTTAAAGAGCTTTGTTTACATTTATTTATGGATTCTATTTCTTAATCTTTCAAATTAATATTTATTTACATATTTATAATTTCCTTTCTTCTTATCTCATATGCTTTACTCTTTCATTATTGTCTGAATTTTTAGGGTTTCATACACTTATTTTCACTCCTGTTGATATAGCCATATAATGCTAAAATATTGGAGCTAGAGACAGGTATGTCACTGTGGCATAGATTTCTTACTGTGTTTTCATTTTCAAAACTTTAAACATTATGAATATTCAGTCTGTGTTTCACTTTTTATTTACAGATGTGTAATAGTATATTATTTCCAGATTTATTATCCTTTAAAAAATAGAATGTTCTAGTACATTGTCCTGTGGTCAGTCAAGAGTAATATTTTCTGGTGTACTACATTTTAACAGTCAGATAATTCTATCCACATTACTTTTATTCTTTGGAATTTATGGCAGTATTCTTTAGTGTTATCATCAATTTTCATAAATATTTCTTGTGTATTTGAAAGAAGGTATATTCTTTATAATTTGGAGTACAGATTTTGATGTATATCTAAAAGATTCTTTTTTATTTCTGTTCCTATGTCTTTGTTATCTTTAGTGATTTTATTTGCTGTTATTGAATGCCCTGAATTTGATTAAGGGAAGTTTATTAACGTCTATTATTAATATGCTTTTATATATTTATTTTTACATCTTTTGTAATTTCTGCTTATGAAAATTATTTCTGCATCTTTGAACAAGTAAATATTTAATATTTTCATTGTGATACTTTAACATTCCAAAAGGTCCTGTCTCTGATAACTCTTTTAGTGTCAATCTTCGTCATAGATCATGACTGAGAAACTACTTTCCTTTTGTTTTCTATGCCTCATATACCTTTTTTTAACCATTCTCAGTCTCTTTCCTTTATGTGTATTTCCTGCACAGTGTTTCATTTTACTTTCTAAGCAAATCTGAAAATGTTATTTTCAATTGGTGAGTTTGACCCATTTACATTTATTAGTGTGATTAATATGCTTACTTTCAGGTTTTTTAAATGTTTTTATGTTACAGTCTCTATATGAATATATGTATACATAATAATAAACCTAGGCACTCACACACAGACACACACAAAATACACACATATATTATATATATTATTTCACTATGTAATCTATGTGGTTTACCTTTGTTCATTTTTGGTTTTTATTTCTATATTTAGGAAGCTATTGTGTCTAGATTTTTTTTTTTTTTTTTGAGACAGAGTCTCACTCTGTAACCCAGTCTGGAGTGCAGTTGTGCAGTCTTGGCCCACTGCAGCCTTGGCCTCCCGGGTTCAAGCAATTCTCCTGTCCCAGCCCCCCAAGTAGCTGGGACTACAGGTGCATGCCACCATGCCTGGCTAATTTTTTGTGTTTTTCGTAGAGGCGGTGTTTTACAATGTTAGCCAGGATGGCCTTGATCTCCTGACCTTGTGATCCACCCACCTCAGCCTCCCAATGTGCTGGGATTACAAGCGTGAGCCGCCGCACCCGGCTAGATGTTTTTTCGTACATTATGTTCTTACAGATTTCATTTACACTAATATCCTCATAACCCTCTTTCTCTATTTCACTAGACCAATAGATGCGGACTAGTGGTTTCCTATTATGAGTAATATTGAAATGAGCAACAATGAATGTTCCTTATTTTCCTCCCCTAGCATCCAGTTAGAAACTACATTTCTCCTCCAGTTAATACCTATAAGCCAACTAGGGAGCTTATTCTACTTTCAAGAGGACAGGACATTTGTTTTTTATGAGTATTTGGTCCTTCATATTTACCCAGTAAGTATTTTTTCTTTGTTTCTTTGTTTTGAAATTATTCCTCTCTTACACTTTCTCGCTTCTGAAGTCACTCAGAAGGGGAGGCAGATGGCAGGACGCACAAAGAATTTTGCCGCACTGGGTTGAAAAGCATCATGAAATCATTTCAGGTTCTTTGGCAAGTGCCTCTGTTCCCTCCAAGGTAAATCGTGAAGGACACTAACAATCTCTATTAATGTTATTCAGATTGGTTTCAGGAGGCTGTTATTCCATATAATGTTAATTAGCTTGATTTAAAATTTGTTTTCTAAATTAATCCCAAAAACAGTGAGTCACGGAAGGATATATGAGAGCCTTTAAGACTCTGAGGAGTCTTAAATAGGCTAGTGTATGTAGTGAATCTCCAAGACTAGGATTTTGCATCCAGTATACCACAACGTTATATGACTATGAATCCCCTTTCTCCAGAGTACTCACTAACCTCTTCCCAAAGTAGTGTTTTATGAACATAGATATATAGAGGCTGGTCTCCATCAAGAGATTTAAGAGACGACATGATAAAGCTACCTATTCTGTATTCCATCTGTGAAACAGCGGAACTCAGATATTCTATTGAGAGGAGGTAAATGATATTCTTTTCTGAACATTTATTTATATCTTTTGATTTATACTGGGGCTGAGTAACTTCTTGGAAAGTAAAAAGTTCAAACCTTTTTAACCTTTTCTGCTTAAATATTGTCTCAATCAAGGTTTTGTGCTCCAAGCAAGAGAAACTGACTTTAATTGAGTTAAGCAAAACAAGAAGTTTATTAAAAAGCCATTGTAACTCAAACACTGATGGTAGTGTGGTAGTCAGGAAGCTGCATTTGGTTAGCTAGCAGAAATCACAGAAGACCTGGATGCTCAAGAACATAACACAACATCCAGTTGTTACTAGAAGTTGTCTGGGCAGTATGCAGCCACCACTAAGCGAGCATCACTGCCCCTGCACACTCATACACCATGAGTTCTAACCAGCCTGCGTCTCACTTAACTCCTGATTCAACATGTCACGGAGGAGTGTTCGGTTGGCAAAGTCTATGCTGCTATCTGTCCTTTATCTTTGCTGGTAGAGCTAAGAAGAGAGATGGCTTGGCTCTTGGAGCCTTATGATGGTGAAGGATGCCTGGCTTTCACCAAGAATGTGGTTCTGTATTTCCTTGTGACTTTCTGTTTAAGGGTTTGGATGCCAAACAAACAAATACACAGTCAATTGTCCTCTGCGGATATATGCAACTATATCTGAAGGATTTGGGAGATCTGACAAAGGCCTTATTATAAGAAAGGGCATGAAAACCCTCAGAGAAATTTTATCAAGGAATATTATCAAGTAAACCGAATGTTACAACTATTCATGAACTTGGAAAGTACCATTGATTATATTTGAGATGGAGTCTCCATGAGAAATTAGACTACATAGTTAAGTAGGTAGTAGTTCATAGTTATTGAGATACGGATGTATGTATTAACACATACATCCTTATCCATTTTTCCACCCAAGGCTGTGAAATATAAAGAATAGTTGGCCAGACACGGTGGCTCACGCTTGTAATCCTAGCACTTTGGGAGGCTGAGGTTGGTGGATCATCTGAGGTCAGGAGTTCGAGACTAGCCTAGCCAACATGGTGAAACTCTGTCTCTACTGAAAACACAAAAATTATCCGGGCATGTTGCCATGCGCCTGTAATCTCAGCTATTCAGGAGTCTGTGGCAGGAGAATCGCTTGATTCCGGGAGGCTGAGGTTGCAGTGAGCCAAGATCATGCCACTGCACTCTAGCCTGGGCAACAAGAGTGAAACTCTGTCTCAAAAAACAAACAAAACAAAACAAAACAGTTTTTAGAAAATTTATTCAGTCACAAATTCCCTCATTTATTTATTTACTTGTTAATCCAATTATTCAATCTGCGAATACTGTCAAGAAGATGAAAGACTATCTTTGAGGAGCTTGAGGGAACTGACATGAAAGCACGTCATTATAACAGGATGATACATGAAATGATGTATTGAACAAACATTTATTGAGCACTGATTATGTGCTATGCATCTAGGGCATACAGATATTCAATACTTTGTGATGACTCTCAAAGAACCCCAGTTAATGATGGAAATAAATGCCTAAATAAGTGCAGTAATTACAGTCCTGTGTGGAAAGTGCAATAATACGAATACAGACAATGTTAGCACAGAGATGATTTAATAGACTCTAATGCACATTAGAATAAGTACTTGGCAATTATTAAGTACGCTGGATGAAAAATAGTAATAATATTTTCTAATTTGTCAGGTTAAAAATTTGCTGATTCTAATTTTCTTTTCCCAGCAAATTGTCCCTTTATTGAAAACATTCTCTGGCTTAATTCCCCATATTATAAAACACTTTACCATTAAATAGCCTTTAGTCAGCAACCTGGGATAACTTCAAGTTACCCTGGGAGAAGGAATTACATTCAGGGATTGCATTTGCGATTTGGTATTTATATTTGTGTTTAATGGAAAAGGAGGCAATGAAAGTATTTAAATAAATAATATGCTGTATTGTATTATTCTCAGTTTTCATATTGCCAAGTGTAGAAATAAAAGCTCAATTTCTTCTCAGTCTCAATTTACTCACCTTATTCATGCATGCATGGATTCATTTGTTTATTCAATAGATACTTACTCTGTGTCAAGCCTATGCTGGACCCTGGTGTTACAAAGAAGAAAATAGCATAGACCTGGATTTGAGGTTCTTAGAAAATTACTGCAATATAGGTGATTAAATACAATAAAAATAGTTTGTTTTAAGAATGAGCACATAGAGCTGGGTGTGGGAGTTCACTTCTGCCATCCTAACAATTTGGGAGGCCAATGTGGGAGGATCACTTGAGCCCAGGAGTTGCAGGCTGCATCGAGCTATGATCACGCCACTGTACTCCAGCCTAGGTGACAGAGTGAGACTCAAACCCTATCTCAACAACAACAGCAACAACAGCAACAACAATGTGCGCATAGGAAGCACAACTCTTCATGGAGGAGCCCATATTTTATTTGTAAGTTTATAGTAATAGATCAGAACCATGATGACTTTTCATTGCAGAAGTCAGGAAAGGAAGAAGGACTTACGAAACTACAGGTAGAGGCAGTGTGTAAGGAGCAAGACAGATGCTTTTCTTAGTGAAACAATCACTTAACTGCATAAAATTATTTAAAAATAACAAACCAAACCAAAACAAAAGCAACACTTAGTCTCTGGAAATTTTCATAAGGGCATACAGCAGATGGAGACACAAATATTCAAGAAAATCTACTAAATCTTTGTAAGAACAGTGAGTCTGTGTAATAAATTTCCTCCCAGGTCAGTGTAACGAAGCTCTATTCTGGGTGGGTGTGGCTAAAGACTCCAGGTTCCCACTCTTACCAGCTGCTGGTCTAGAGCTACAGTGGCAAGTGACTGTTGTCCCAGCTACTGTGGAGTCTGAGGCAGGAGGATCACTTGAGCCCAGGAGTTTGAGGCTGCTGTGAACTATGATTATACCACTGCACTCTAGCCTGGGTGACAGAGCAAGACCTTGTCTCTAGTAAAATAAATCAAAATAAAATAGAGCTACAAATTGAACCCAAGAAGAGCTAGCCACCAGCTTCCCTCACCCCACCCCAGCTCTGTCCTGAAAATTCTCTATTATCTGAGGCTGCTTTGGCCAAGAGTACTGAGGTTCCCTCATAATTGTAGAATGGCAATGATAACTAAATGAATATACAGACTCAAAATATTCCTTATCAAAATTCCAGCTTCTATTTTATGCAGAAATTGACAAACTGATCCTAAAATTCATTTGGAAATACAAGGCATGAAAAATAGACAAAACGATCCAGAAAAGGAAAAACAAAGTTGGGGGACTCACAGGTCTTGATTTTGAAACTTTCTGCAAAGCTACAGTAATCAAAACAGTATAGTGCTGGTACAAGGATAGATCTATAGATCAATGGAATAGAAATAAAAGTCCAGGAATAAATTCATACAATCTGTGGTTGATTGATTTTCTACCAAGTGCCGAGACTATTCAATACAGGTATAAATAATACTTTCATCAAATGATACTGGGACAACTCAATATCCATATAAAAAGGAAATAAGTTAGACCCCTTCCTCACATCGTGTCCAAAAATTAACTCAAAATACATGATAAGCCAAAATGTAAAAGCCCAAAATATAAAACAGTCAGAAGAAAATGTAGAAGTACATCCTCAGTATATTGGGTTAACATTATTTTTAGATATGACTGAAAATAATCCAAAACATCAGAAGAAAAAAATAGATAAATTGGATTACATCGACATCAAAATGTTTGTTGCATCAACCAATACCATCAAGGATGTGTGTAAAGGATACTCACAGAATGTCAGAAAATATTTGCAAATCATGTATCTGAAAAGAGAATTATATCCAGGCTATATGAAAATATCTTAGGACTCAATAACAAATGATAAATAATCCAAGTAAAAACAAAAATTTTTCTAAAGAAGATACACAAATGTCCCATAAGCACATAAAGAATGCTCAACATTATTTGTCATTAGAGAATAAGTTAAAATCACAATGATATACCATTTCAGTCATACCAGAGTGATTATAATAAAAGACAGATATTAGCAAGTATTGGTGAGGCTGTGAAACTCTCATACATAGCTTCTGAAAGTGTAAAATGATATAGTCATTTTAGAAAATCCTTTGTCAGTTCTTTAAAATGTTAGATATTGAATTAGTACATGACCGATAATTCTAATCCTAGGTATATATACAAGAGAAATGAAAATGTGTATCCACATAGAAACTTGTATATGGATGTTCACAGAAGTTATTCATAGTAAAAGTGAAAGCAACCTAAGTCTTCATAAACTAATGGCTGCATAGACAAAATTTGGTATATCCATAAAATAGAATATTATTGAGTAACAAACAGGAATGAAGTATTGATACATGTTACAACATGAATGAACCTTGAAAACATTATCTGAATGGAAAGAAGCCAGTTACCCAAAGAAAATGAATGTTATGTAATTCTGTTTACATGAAATAAGAACAGCAAATCTGTAGAGAAAGAAAATAAATTAGTGGTTATCAGGAGATAGGGGGACAATAGAGGGATATGGGGGCGTGACTGCTAATGAGTAAGCATATTATCTTTGATGTTATTCTAAAATTAGATGATGATGATGGTCCCACAACTCCTTGTAAATATTAAAAACCTTTGCATTGCACCGTTTAAGTAGGTGAATTGTATGGCATGTGAATTATAACTTAATAAAGCTGTTTAAGGAAAAAAAAGAAACTTCTATGCATTATACCTTTTGTCAGGTACCGTACTTTGGGTGTGTACATGGATTACCTACTTCTCCTCTACCCTCTGAGATGGATACAGATTGGAGGGAGGTGTCACAGTAACTAAAACAGTCCAGGCATCCCTGGCATTAGCACTTACTTATTCAAGTTGGGCCTTGTATTGCTCCAAAGTGGGAAATATTCTTGGGTAATATTTCTGGTTTATTCCATATGCCCACCAATAGGTTTGCTACTAAACATCCTCGATGCTGTGCCCTGGGCATGGTGCTTCTATTCATTGCTGTCTCTCTTCCACAGGGCTCCACTGACAGTCTTCTCTCTTGCTCCACTTGTCACATTGGGGGCTGCTGCTGTTACTCTGGGTGTGCCACACCATACAGGGTGCCTCTGCTGCTCTGCATTGCCTCTTTGGCCTCGTCAGATGCCACAGACCATGTCTGGTGTCCACTGCTGGTCCACTGGAACTTCACCAGACTCCCTGGCCACACATACAGTCTAAATCCCATTGTGATGTTCTGTGCTGCCAAGTATTGTGTTTTGGGATCAAAGTGTTGAGAATGACAGTGTCTCTTTCAAATGTCATTCCATTGGGGTCAACTCTAGTGATTTCTCACTGTATTTGACACTTTAGTGCAAGAGCTCTCTCAGTTTTACAGTCATATGTTTCCCTGTACACATATTCATAGAGCTGGGGAGGGTGAGCAATAGCCAAGACATTGCTGAAATCACAATGTGGACCTCCTCAAGGCTATGCGTGTACATTATTGCAAATAATAAGGCTTTGTTCCTCATCCATCCTCTGGTAGTCACAGCTTTATTTTAAATAGTGCTCTTTCCGTAAAGCTAGCATAGAGATATGTGTCTGTCTACAGGACGAGTTCATGAGATGTGCCCAAAGCAATGGTAAATAAGGCTTGAGTTTTCTAGGAGGCAATTCAATCATTCTGCAAATAGATCCTCATCTCTGCTGCTACATTTGGTATGCACTTTTACCTTGGCATGCACCACGGTGCCCTGTGATTATTAATTTACTTCCATATCTTGGTCTTCATGTCTCTCTGTAGATCTTTAAGGGCAGGGATAATACATTATTCAACTTTATTTAAAAATTCTAACATCTATTCTAGTGTTAGATACTGAGCAAACATGCAGCAAATGTGTCCTGTATAAATGAAACAAGTCATATTCCAATTTATTTGTTTTCCTCCTGGTTTTACTTAATGAAACTCATTGAACTAAAAATATCTAATCTTTATATTCCTCCAGCAAACTATGAGACTTAGGTCCATTTTAGATACTCATTAAAATTTACTGAATTGCCTTTTTTGGTATTCATAAATGTATGAAAGTGACTTACCAATTAGTGATAATTATTATTAATTGCATATTAATAGATTATAATTGCAGCCCCGCACATATTATTACAGGCCTTATCACATTTCAGGCAACACTTCGATTTTAAAACAAATATTTAAAAAAATTCTTATTTGATGACTCTGAGGATAGACCTCCCACATAAGCCTTTATCCATGCTAGAGTGGAATAGACAGATGCATTTCATTTACAGCGTAAGATAAAATTGCTGTTTGATATTCAGTAATCTGTGTGGGGAAAGCCTTTTTTTCTTTTCTGAATTCCAGTAATTGTCTTGTTTGTAGTCCCTTGCTGCAGACCTTTGCCTCCTGCCAACTGCTTGCCAGACGTGGTCTCAATGTTAATAAGGGAGAGGTTCCCAGAGAGCATAAGATATATATTGAAATCAAACATTTTTCTAAAACTATTGTTTTCCAATTTCCACTAAATCTTACTTCTTGTGACCCTTCTTACTCAGTGGATTCCAAAACACTTAGCAAAAGAATAACTAAAATAAAAAGTCATTACTCACAGATGCTCTGCACACCTGAACGGTAAAGTTGGTTTTTCTTTTGTGTATTATTTATACGAATGACACACCATTTCTTTATTATTTTTGAGTTTCATTCTTTAGGTTAACTGGCTCCACCTTCGATTTCTGCTGCTCAGCTATGACATAACAATTGAATTTAAGTATCAGCCTATTACTTCCTCTGTATGTTTCCAAATTCAAGGTCAGAATAAAAAATTAGAAAACAAATGGGGACACCAAGGCTTTTTCTCTATCTCAGAGTAAATCATAGTCCATAAAAATTCTAAATTCACAGAAAATGTTTCAAAACTCCTCTCTGCTGGCTACTCTCTGTGTGACCTGGGCAAAGTTACTCAGCCTTTCTCTATCATGAGTTTCTAATCTGAAAAAAAAAAAAAAGTGCATTGTTTATAATACCTATGTTATAGGCTTCCTTGAAGAATAAATTGGTTGTGACGTTAGCAAGGTGGCAAACTAGAAAGATCCAGGCCCTCATTCCCCAATGAATATATTAAGGAAACAAATAGAGGCTGGCTAAAACAACTTGCTGGGATTTCTGAAAATCAGTCAAAGATCTATACGACCAACTGAGAACTCAATCAAGAAAAAGCTGCCATGTTCAATACATTCAGGAAATTTCATGTGTGTTTCCCTACACTCTCTTCCGTGTGGTGTGCCATAGTTTGGGAAGTGGCAGCCCATTCTCTAATACCCTCTGTGAACCAGAGAGAGCAGAGAAGACCTAATTTTCAATGTCTTATCCTGTCTGGGGACTGCTTGAAGGATTGGTCTCTGTGTCACCTAACATGGATTTCAGATAGCCAAAGAGTACAGCTTGAATCTTAGGCTAGTAAAAGCCACTGGAAGCATCAAGCATGGCTCATAAAAGCGAGGAAAACTATAGACTTGTAGATGTTTGAGGTTAGAGCTTACTGACTTACAAACACAACAGAACACCTAAGGCCCAGGGAAGGAACATAGTAAGTAAGAGTCACATAGAAAATAAGAAATTTAAAAATAACTGTGTAGGGAGATAAATCAGAAAAAAAAATATAAATAAAAGCAGACACACAGCCTAGCAAAGACATCTATCCAGAAAAGTCCTGAGAAGACCACAAGTCTTCATATTGGGCCAATTACAAGTCTCAGAACATGCCCTGCTAATTAATAAAGCTTTCCCCTGCATGAAGCCAATCTGCAATGAATAGGAGAGGTGGCTATTCTTTCAAGTGACCAATTTTCAATTAAAGATTGCAAGCCCAACAACAACAACAACAAAAAAAAAAGCACAGGAAAAATCAACTCATTCAAAGGTACAGAATAAATTTCTATAAGCAGCCCCTGAAGCAACACAGGCATTGGACCCACTAAACAAAGACTTGAAAATAACTATCTTAGATAAGTTCAACAAGCTAAGCAAAAGCACAGACCAATAACTAAAACAAATAGGAAAGTGATACGTAAACAAAATGAGATTATCAATACAGATAAAAATTTTGTATTTATTATTTTAAAAAGAACCAAAGAGAAATTCTAGAGCTGAAAAACAAAATACATGAGTGAAAAATATTAATAGAAGTATTTAACAACTAATTTGAATAGGCAGAAGTAAGAAAAAACAAATTTGAAGTCAGGTCATATTAAATTATTGCGTCTGAAGAGAAAAAAAAATACACAGGAACATAAACAGAAAAAAAATCTCTGGGACCACAAATTTTTAATGGAAATACAGTACAGAGAGAAGTAAAATCTGGCATTGACTATGTAAACTGGGAAAGAGAGGAAGTCAAGTCTAGAGTTTCTGTGATTTAAGATAAGTTGTTATCAGCATGCAACACACTATTATAACTATTAAATGTTCAATGCAAATCTTATGAAAATCATAAAAATACAATAGATACACAAAATATAAAGATCAAATAATCCAAGCCCATCAATACAAAAAACCGTCAAGACCTAAAGAATGACAAGAGAGAAAAAGAGTAAGAGAACTACACAAAAGACAAAACAATTCACTACTTGTAAGAGTAATTCCTTACATAGTAATCATGATTTTAAATATAAATGAACTAAACTCAAAAATAAAAAGACGTAGTGTGGCTGAATGGATTAAAAACTGAGATCCAACTGTATACTGAATAAAAGACTTAATGATAGATTTAGGGGCACACATAAGATGAAAGTGAAGAGATGGAGGAATCATGCAAGTGGTAACCAAAAAGAACCAAGAGTGGCCATACTTATATAAGACCAAAATAGACTTTAAGTCAAAAACAGTCACAAGAGACAAGAAGGTCACTGTATAATAATAAAATGGTCAATTCTAAAGGAGCATATAATAATTATAAATATATATGCACCCAACATCAAATGACCTAAATATAGGTTGAGTATCCCTTATTTGAAATGCTTGGGACCAGAAGTGTTTCAAATTTGTTTTTCTTTTTCTTTTATTTTGAAATATTTGCACATATATAATGAGATATCTTGGGAATGAGAACTAAGTTTATATATAAAATTCACTTATGTTTTATATATACCTTATATATATAGCCTGAAAGTAATTTTATATAATATTTTAAATAATTTTGTATATGAAACAATGCTTATGTAGACTGAACCTTCAAAAATTTAAATTGTCACTATCTCAGCCACTCATCTGAAAAATCTGTGATTGTTTGGAATCACCATTATTCTTGACAGCTAATAAGCAATCATTTTCCTACACTTATTCACACAAAGATACTTAACAGTATAAAATGTGACTGCAACTCACCACATGAGACCAGGTGTACAATTTTCCACTTATGGAATTATGTCAGTGCTCAAAAAGTTTTGAATTTGGGAGTATTTCAGATTTTGAATTTTTAGATTACAATGCTCAACCTGTATATAAAGCAAATATTAGCAAATCTTGGGAGAAATAGACAGCAATATAATAATAGTAAGAGACTTTCATTCTCTATAATGTATACATCATTTAGAAGGAAAATCAGTAAGAAAAAAGCAGAACTGGATAATGCTATATGCCAAACGAACCTAACAAACATTTATAGAACTTTCTACCCAATGGCAACAGAATATAGTTTATTCTCAAGTGCACACAGAACAGCCTGCAAGACAGATCATATACTATGACATGAGACAAGTCTTATCACATTTAAAAGGATTTAAATTAATTAATACATCTTTTTATCACAATGGAATGAAAATAGAAATCAATAAAAGAAAGAAAAGTTACAATAGATGGAAATTAAACAATAATCTTCAACAACTATTCAAAGCAGAAATTAAAAAGTAAATTGAAGAATATCTCAATTTAAATAAAAAATACAACATATCAAAACCTATGAAATGCACCAAAATCATCACTCAGAGTTTATACCAAAAATGCCTACATTAATAAAGAAAAAAGATCTCAACTAAGCAGCTGAACTTTGTACCTCAAGAACTAGGAGAAAAAAACTACACCACACATTAGCAGAAAAAAATAATAAAGATTAGAGGATATATAAATGAAACAAGGATGGGCAAACTAAGAGTTAATTTTTTGAAAAAATGTAAACTAAGAGTTAATTTAAAAAATAAACAAATTGGCAATTAGCCAAAAGAAAAAAGAAAAAAGAGAGACTTATAAAATGAGAAATGAAAGATGAGACATTACAACTGACCTCACACAATAAAAAGAATCATAAAGGACTGTTATGAACAACTATATGCCAACAAATTAGAAAACCCAGAAGTAAGAAATAGCGTTTCCTAGAAATGTACAATCTACCAAGACTAAATCAAGAAGAAATAGAAATCCTTAGCATACCAATAACAAATAGGGAGATGGAGGCAGTAATAAAAAATGAATGAAAGAAAGAGAGAAGGAAGGGAAGGGAAGGAGAGGGAAGGGAAGGAGAGGGGAGGGGAGAGGAGGGGAGGGGAGGGGAGGGGAGGGGAGGGGGAGGGAAAGGGAAGGGGAGGGGGAAGGGGAAGGGAGCCAGGGGCTAGACTGTTTCAAGGGTGAATTCTACCAAACATTTAAAGAAAATTAACACCAATCATTTCTAAACGCTTTCAGTATATGCAATAGAGAATAATTCTGAACTTATTTATAAGGTCAGAATCAACCCAACAGCAAAGCCAGGAAAAGACCACACAAGTAAAGAAAACTACAGGTCAATACTTTTGAGGAATATTGATGCAAAACCCCTCAAGAATGCTAGCAAACAAAATATAGCAGCGCATTAAGATAATCAAACACCAAACCAAGTAGAATTTATTCCTGAGATGCAACGATGGTTCAACATGCGCAAATTAATCAATGTGATACAACACCACATTAACAGAAAGAAGGATATCAATTACATAATCATTTCAATAGATGTAGGAAAACATTTAGCAATATTCAACACATTTTTATAATGAAAATTCTTAACAAACTTAGCATACAAAAACTTAGTCAATACAAAAAAGTCATTATGAAAAGCTCTTACTAATATCACAATCAGTGATGAAACGCTGAAAACTTTTCTTATATGAAATAAGGCAAAGTCTATTCAAAGTAGCCTGGAAGTCATAACAAGGGTAATTAAACAAGAAAAGTCATAAAGACCTCACAAAAAACTTTTCAAACCAATAAAATTGATTGAGTAAATTTGCCAGATACAAAATCAACATCAAAAAATCAAATGCCTTACTATACAGTCCTTTAAACAAAGCAGAAGTTAGGGATACTGATCCTCCATGCAGAAAATAAATTGTATATAACTTTGACTTCCTCAAAACATAACTACTAACAGCTTACTGTTAACCAAAGCCTTACCTACTGATAACATAGTCAGTTAACACAAGAAAATGTTATTAAGACAATCATAAGAAAAATATATTTGCTATTCATTAAGTGGGAGTTGATCATCACAAAAATCTACATTCTTATCATCTTTATGTAGAGGAATCAAAAGAGAAGAAGAGTAATTGGTGTTGCTTTCTCAGGAGTCGCAGAAGCAGAAGAAAATCTCCATATAAGTGGACCTGCACAGTTCAAACCCATGTTGTTCAAGGGTCAACTGTACACCAACAATTAACTATCTGAGATAAAAAAACTAAGAAAACAATCCGATACATAATAGCTCTTAAATGAATAAAATGCTTGGGAATAAACTTAACCTAGGAGATTTGTTTACTGATAACTACAGGATCTTAATGGAAGAAATTTAAAAATACACAGATAATTGGAAGGCCATCTGTTGTTCATTTATTAGACTAATATTGTTAGGGTGTACATAATTCCCAAAACAATCTTTAGATTCAATACAATTACTATTGAAATCCAAATGACATTTTTCAGAGAAATAGAAAAAATGTCCTAACATTATTATGGAACTACAAATGACCATAAATACCCTAACATTTTTTTTAGGTAGAACAAATACCCTGCAAATATCACATTCCCTGATTTTAAAATATGTTATAAAGTGGCTGGGTGTGGTGGCTTAAACCTGCAATCCCAGCAATTTGGGAGGCCAAGGTGAGTGGATCACGAGATCAGGAGATCAAGACCATCCTGGCTAACATGATGAAACCCCATCTCTACTAAAAATACAAAAAAAAAAAAAAAAAAATAGCTGGGTGTGGTGGCAGGTGCCATAGTCCCAGCTACTCAGGAGGCTGAGGCAGGAGAATGGCATGAACCTGGGAGATGGAGCTTGCAGTGAGCTGAGATCGCACCACTGCACCACTGCACTCCAGCCTGGGCGACAGAGCAAGACTCTGTCTCAAAAAAAAAAACAAAAAAAAAAACAAAGCTACAGTAATTAAAACAGTGTGGTATTGGCATAAAAAAAATAAACAAATTGAACGGTGTAGAGAGCACAGAAATAAACCCATGCATATGCAGTCAACTTTTCTTCGAAAAGGGTGCCAATAATACACAATGGTGAAAAGATAGTCTCTCCAGTGAACAATGTTTGGAAATTTTTAAATCCACATTTAAAATAATAAAACCCTAATCTTAAACTATATAGAAAACTAAACCCCAGATAGATTAAAGACCTAAACATAAACCTGGAAACAATAAAACCCTTAGAAGAAGAATAGGGAAAATGTTGGAGACATTGGTCTTGCCCATGGTTTCTTGGACATTACTCAAAAGCACATAAAACAAATTAAAAATAGATAAATTGGACATCAAAATGAAAAATTATGTGCAATCAACAAAGCAAAAATTATATAATCAGCACAGCAAAAAGCCAAATTATGGCACTGGAGAAAATATTGGCAGACCATATATCTCATAAGAGGTTAATATCCCAAATATATGACAGTCTTCTACAATTCAATCGCAAAAAATAATATGCATCAATATCATCAGCAGCAGCAGCAGCATTTCATTTTTAAAAGGGCAAAAAACATACATAGATATTTCTCTAAAGATGACTTACAGTTGGCCAATGCATATACAAAAAGGTGCTCAGCCTCACTAATCATCTGGGAAATACAAATCAAAACTATAATAAGATATTACCTCATATCTGTTTAAATGACTATTATTAAAAAGAAGAAAATAGATAAATGTTGACAAAGACATAGAGAAAAAAAGAACAATGTATACTGATGGTAGAAATGTTACCTGTAACCACTATGGAAAAGACTAAGAAGCTTCTACATAAAATTAAACATAGAATTTCCATTTGATTCAGCAATTCTACTTTTGATTATACAGTTAACCCTTGAACAATATGTATTTGAATTGCACAGGTTTAAATTGAAATTGAAATTTCTTAAATATACTTTTCCTAAACGAAAACTTAAATGCAAATTTTCTTCTGCCTCTGCTATCATGAGATAGCAAGACCAAGCCCTCCTCTCCCTCTTGCTTCTCAACATACTCAATGTGGAGATGAAGATGAAGACCTTCATCATGATGATTAACTTTCACTTAATGAATAGTAAATGCATTTTTTCTTCTTTATGATTTTCTTAATAACACTTTATCTAGCTTACTTTATTGTAGGAATACAGTATAAAATTTATATAACATAAAATATATATTAATTGACTGTTTATGTTGTTGATTAGACTTCCAGTCAACAGTAGGCTATTAATAGTAAAGCTTTTGAGGAAGCAAGTCATATGTAGATTTTCGACTATATGGGGAATTGGCACCTCTAACCCTCATGTTATTCCAGGGACAACTGTATATCCAAAGTAATTGAAATCTGGATATTAAAGAGATTTCTGCACTTCTCTGTTGCTATAGTATTCACAATAGCCATAATATGAAAACAACCTGATGTTCATGAACAGATCAGTGGATAAACAAAATGTAATATATACATACAATGGAATATTTACCTTTAAACAGAAGGAAATCCTGTCATTTGTAACAGCATAGACAAATCTGGAGGATATTGTGCTAAGTGAAACAAGTCAGATACAAAAAGATGAATACTGTATTATATTGCTTACATGTGAGTTGTGATTACCAGGGAGTTAGGGGAGAGGAAAATAGGGAGATGATAATCTAGGGTTCAAAGTTTCATAAAAGACTTATGATACAAGTCTGGGCACTGTGGCTCATGCCTGTAATCCCAGCACTTTAGGAGGCCAAGGCCAGCAGATCACTTGAGGTCAGGAGTTCGAGACCAGTCAACATGGTGAAGCCCTTTCTCTACTAAAAATATTAAAAAATTAGCTGTGCATGGTGGTGCACACCTGTAATCTCAGCTACTCAGGAGGCTGAAGCAGGAAAATTGCTTGAACCCAGAAGGCAGAAGTTGCAGTGAGCCAAGAGCATGCCACTGCACTCTAGCCTGGGTAACAGAGTGAGACTCAGACAAAAAAAAAAAAAAGACATAATACAGCATCAAAAGAACTAATATATTTAATATTGGAGTTGTAGAAGGTGAAGATAGACAGAAAAGGACACAGAATTTTTTCTTTTTTGTATTTTTTTTTAGTGTTCAAAACCTTCATGCACTTGAGCAAAGACATAGACCTACAATCTACAAATTTGAAAGGTTTATTAAATCCGAGTTGAATAAACTCAAAGACTGCAATACTTAAATTCATTGCTATCCAACCATTGAAAGATAACAACGAAGAAAATCTTAGAAGCAAAACAAGAAAAGTGACTTACCATGTATGATGGATTTCTCAGCAGAAAATTAACAGCCTAGAGACAATAGGCTGACATATTAGAAGTATCAAAAGGAAAAACAAAACCTGACAGCTGAGAACGTCATTTCCAATAAAAATTAGGGAGAAATTAAGACAACCTCAGATTAAAAAAATGTACAGATTTATGACCACTAGATCTTCCCTATTAAATGTTAAAGTGAGTTACCATTCAAGTTAAAGTGAAAGAATGTTAGAGACTAACTCAAATCCTTAGAAAATTTAAAGTCCTGTATTAAAAATAAGTAATAGGCAAATATTAAAGCAGTGCTATTTTATATTGGTTTGTAAATCCATGTTTTACATTGTTGCAAGACAAAAGCATTAAATACAACTCTGTGATAATTTAGGCATAGCATATGAAGATGAAAGTAATGACATCAGCAACATAAAGGAGAAGGTGGTGGGTGAGGGTAGGCCTGCAAAAGAGTAGAGCTTTTATATGTGATCAAAGTTAATTGATTATCAGTATAAAATAGGTTATTACTTTAGGATATCATATGCAATCTCCAGAGTAACTATTAAAAGTTATATGGAATACACATGAAAGAAAATGAAAAGGGACTCAAAACATGTTACTATAAAGATTAAACACAAAGAAAGGCACTAATGGAAGAAATGAGAGATCTAAAAATGTTATAACACAAATAAAAAACAAATAACAAAACGTCAAAAGTAAACTTTTCCTTCTCTGTAATAACTTTATCCGTGAATGAATTAAGCTCCCTAATAAAAAGACATAAACTGAGAGAATGAGGTTTTTTTTAAAAAAGTAGCAGGATCCAACAATATGCTCTCTACAAGAAACTCAATTTAGATATAAGGATACACACATAGATTGAAAATTAAAGGATGAAAAAAGATATTTCATACAAATATAAATAAAATAAACTAGGGATGGTAATATGGTAATATGATAAACCATATTAGCAAAAATAGACTTTAAGTTAACAACTTTTATAAGAAAAAAATACATTACTGTCAGACATTACATACTGATAGTTGGGTCAATACACCAAGAAGGTATAACAATTAAAATGATTACGTACCACACATCAGAGGCCTTAAATGTATAAAGCAAACACTGCAGAATCAAAGGGAGAAATAGACAACTTTACAATCATAGAAGATACTTAACTACCCCACTTTCAATAATGGATAGAACAACCAGACAGAATATAAATAAGGAAATATAGAACTTTAACAATAGTATGACCAGTTGGACATAACATACATATATCGAAAACTCTATCCAACAACAGAAGAATACAGACTTTTCTCAACTGTGCATGGAACATTCTCCATGATAGATCATATGTTAGACAACAAAATAAAACTTAGTGAATTTTAAAAGATTGAAATAATATAAAATACTTTTCCAATTACAAGGGAATTAAAATAAAAATGAATAGCAGAAAAAAAATTGGAAAATTTACAAATATGTTGAAATTGTATAACACACTCAAACAATTAATGGGTTGAAGGAGAAATCAGATGGCTTCACTGGTGAAGTCTACAAAACATTTAAAGAAGAATCAGCATCTGCCTTCCTTGACTCTTCCAAAACGTCAGAAAAGAGAGAACACTACTGAACCCATTATATGAGGCAAACATTACTCTGATACCAAACCAAGAGAAAAACTGAACTCAGATCCATATTACTTAATAACTTAAGAATATTGACTCAAAAATCCTCAACAAAATACTAGCCAACATAATTCAATAATTCAACAGCATATTAAAAGTGAAATACCAGAAATCAAATTCAGCAGCATATTAAAAAGATTATATACCATGTCCATATGGGATTTATTGCTGGAAGGCAAGTATGGTTCAACATACAAGAACTAATCAGGCTGGAAAAAGTAGTTACTTGCCCAACCAAAGTAATCCTAGCACTTTAAAAGGCCGAGGTGGGAGAATCACTGGAGGCCAGGAGTTTGAGATCAGCCTGGGCAAAATAGTGAGATCCTGTTTCTACTAAAATAAAAAATAAAAATAAAAAAATTAGCTTGGCATGGTGGCAAAACCCTGTAGTCTCAGGAAAAGCTGAAGCAGGAAGATCACTTGAGCCTAGGAGTTTAAGGTTGCAGTGAGCTATGATCATGCCTCTGTACTTCAGCCTGGGTGACAGAGTGAGATGATAACACATCATCATTTCCATTGATTTAGATTCAATACTCTTTCATAGTGAAAGCACCCAATTTGTTAGGAATTGAAGAAAGCACACCAACATAATCAAGTCCATATATTAAAAACTCACAACTAACATCATACTCAATGGTGAAAGACTGAATGCTTTTCCTGTAAGATCGGGAACAACACAAGGATGCCTCTTTTTACCATTTCTATTTACACAGTCCTAGCCAGTGCTTTTAGGCATAGGGAATCAAAGCATACAAATTAGAAATAAAGTAAAATTATTGCCATTTACAGATGAAATATTATGATATGTAGATAACCCTAAAAATTCACCAAAGTATATTAGAACTATAATTTAATTAAGCAGATTTGCAGGATACCAAATCAACACACAAAAACCGGTTGTGTTTCTATAAACTAACAGTAAACAGTCTGAAAGAAAATAAAAAATGAAATTATATTTGTTCATAATCAAAAAATATATATACTTAGGAATAAACTTAACCAAGGAGGTGAAAGATTCATACCCTGAAAACTATAAAATAGTGCAGAAAGAAATTGAAGACAAATAAATAGATATTGTGTTCAGGGATTGGAAGACAGCATGTGAAGGTTTCAATACTACCCATGTGACCTACACATTCAAAGCAATTTTTATAAAAATACAATAATGTTTTTTGAAGAAACAGAAAAATCAACTCTTAAATTTATGTGGAATCTCAAGGAACTTTGAATGGCTAAAACAATCTTGTGAAATACAACAACAACAACAAAATAGGAAGTCTCACTTTTCCTGGTTTCTATACTTATTACAAGGCCATAGTAACCAAAACAGTTTGGCAACAGCATCAAGACAGATATATAGAGCAATGGAATACAACGAACAGCCCCTAAATAAACCTTCACATACACAGTCAAATAATTTTTGACAAGCAGACCAAGATCATTCAATTGGAAAAGGTTACTCTTTTCAACCTACAATGTTGAGAAAATGATACATATATTCAGAAGAATGAAGTTGGACCCCTGTTTACATCACAAGCCAAAATTAACTCACAATGAATCGAAGATCTACATATAAAAGCTAAAACTAGTAAAGTCTCACAAGAAAATAGGGGAAAACTTCATGATTTGGGATTTGTAATGTTTTCTTGGATAAGACCCAAGAACACAAGCAAACAAGGAAACGCACAGATAATTTAAAGTACATGAAAATTTAAAACTTGTGTGAATCACAGGACACTATCAACAGGGTGATAAATCAACCCATCTGTATTAGTCCATTCTCACACTGCTGTGAAGAAATAGCAGAGACTGGGTAATTTATAAAGAAAGAGGTTTAATTGACCTACAGTTCAGCATGGTTGGGGAGGCCTCAGGAAACTTATAATCATGGTGGAAGGCACCTCTTCACAGGGTGGCAGGAGAGAAAATGAGTGCTGGGAGAAGGGGGAAGCCCCTTATAAAACCATCAGATCTTGTGAGAACTCACTCACTGTCACGAGAACAGTATGGGGGAAACCACCCCTATGATTCCATTATCTCCAACTGATTCCACCCTTGACACGGGTAGATTATGACAACTCAGCGTGAGAACTGGGTGGGGACACAGAGCCAAACCATATCACCATGAAATGAGAGAAAACATTTGTGAACATATATCTGATACAGAATTATTATCCAGAATATATAAAAAACTACAACTCAATAATATAAAACCCCCAAGCAACCCAATTAAAAAATTGACAAAGAACATGACTAGATATTTCCCTAAATAAGATACACAAATGGCCAATAAACACATGAAAACTTGCTCAACATCACCAATCATCAGAGAAATGCAAATCAAAATCATAATAAGATACCACTTCACACCCATTAGGCTATTAATAAAATATAAAATAAGTGTTTCCAAGATGAGGAAAAACTGAACTCTTGTTTATTGTTGATAGGAAGGTAAAATAATGCAGCTACTGTGGAAAACAGTGTGGTGGTTTCTCAAAAAAGTAAAAATAGAATTACCTTGAACACCAATATAAATTTAATTATGAGAATTTCCATTTCTGTATATATATTCAAAATAATTGAAAGCAGAAACTAAAAAAGATACTTGTGCACCCATGTTTGTAACAGCATTACTCACAGTACTCAAAAGGTTGAAGCAACCCAAGTGTTCATTGGCAGATGAGTTGATAAACAAAATGTGTTTTTTGTTTGTTTGTTTGTTTTTTGAGACAGAGTCTCGTTCTATCTCCCAGGCTGGAGTGCAGCAGTGCAATCTAGGCTCACTCAAGCTCTGCCTCCTGGGTTCAGGCCATTCTCCTGACTCAGCCTCCCTAGTAGCTGGGACTACAGGCGCCCACCACCAAGCTAAATACAGCTAAATACACAAAAATACAGCTAATTTTTTGTATTTTTAGTAGAGATGGGGTTTCACCGTGTTAGCCGGGATGGTCTTGATCTCCTGACCTCGTGATCCGCCTGCCTCGGCCTCCCAAAGTGCTAGGATTACAGGCGTGAGGCACTGCACCCGACCAACAAAATGTGTTTTAAACATACAATGGAGTATTGTAAGGGCTAAAAAGGAAAAAAATTCTGATACATGCTACAGTATAGATGAACCTTGAAGATATTACACTAACTGAAATAAGTCAGTCACCAAAGGACAAATACTATGTGACTGCACTTACATAATGTATGTAGGGCAGCCAATTTCATAAAGTCAGAAAGTATAATGGTGATACCCTGGGGGAAATTGAGAAATGGAGTTATATGATCTTAATGGGTAGGGAGACTGGGTCTGGGGAGACAAAAATGTTCCATGGTAGTGCTGGTTGCACAACAATGTGAATGTACTTAATGCCACTGAACTGTGACTTAATATGTTTAAGATGTTTAAAAAAAGTCGTTAAATGAATTAATTTGATTAACATTAGAAAGTGCATACAAAAGCACCCAAAGTATTAAGAAATGCTTTATTAAGCATTTATCATTATTTTATTATTACTAAAAATTATAAATAAATAAGAAAAACACTCCCAAAGAAACAAGAAAAATGGAAAAAGCATGACAATATGATGGAAAATAAACACGAAAAAATGAAGGCAGGAAGGAAGGAAGGGAGGGAGGGAGGGAGGGAGGCAAATAGGTAAGCAGGCACTAGGAGGAACAAACAGTGCCGAACAAAACAGGAGAGAATAAAAAGTCCAAGAATAAAATGTGGTGAGAATTAATTTGGAACCAGGTCATACTGGAGAGCTTGGAGAACAATTTAAAGAACCTATATCTAGTGAATAGAATTTTTAAACAATTTAAATTTAAATAATTTTTAAAAGACCAGGGTTACTTGTTTGGGAAATGTTCCACAGATTAAGGACAAAGGAGCAGAGATTTGTCAGTTCTTGGTGACCATTATATTAGCTCTTTCTCTGGGGGTGGAGGGTGACTAGAGTTAGAAATAAGTTTGCAGAGGATTAGAGCCAGAGCAAAAGTGAGAAAGTGAAGAGAACAAATATAACCTCTTCTATTTGTTTTTAGGAGTTTGTAAAAATGAAGCAGAAAAATAGCAGAGAGAGATTTAACCAATGTTAAACACGCAGTTCTTCCTTATTTCTAGGAACGTGGCCATGTGACGAATTCTGGCTAAAGAAATGTGAAGAAAAACAATATATGTCACTCCCAGACTAAAGCATTTAATTGTCTGTCCCTGATTCTCCATCCCTCTCTATGAATGCTGTAATGAATCCAGGGCCTTGTATTGAGAAAATGATATAATATAATGATGATGCCTTTGTTCACCTGCATCCCTGAGGGGTTTTGGTGAGGAGATTTCCCACCCCTGCCAACTTTCTTTGGGCACCTAGCATGCATAAAAAATAGTCCTTTGATTTTGATAAGCTATTAAATTTGGAGGTTTTATTTTACTGCAGCCTAACTTAGACTAACCTGAATAATACATTATCTACCATAATCTTTTCATCATCAGAAGAGAAACTCACAGCAGTGCCCAGTCTCAGGTGAAGATTTCTGTCAGAGAGACTATTCATACCGTGTAATAAATTTCTTTTTCAAGCTTAGAGAAAGAGATGAAGAAGAGAGACTGCCAATGGCTCTGTGGAGATACAGCTAAGGACCACTGTGAAATTTTTGTTTGTAAAATGCTTCTAGTGAAATGCTCAGAGTTTTAACCTTTTGCATTCACAGATATAAATCAATTTTCTGTTTTTTTTTTTATGTAACCATTATTGGGTTTGTACTATGAAAATGTAGCTCCTCCCATTGTAAGTAGAAGTAAAAGAAGAAATGTCAAATATGCTTTGGAAAAAGCAGTGTTTGTTCTATTTGTAGCCTGACCTATGAAAGGTCACAGGAATATGATTATCACGTGGAATAGCAGTTCCACTGTATTCAGTATGATTTTTTTCCATGAGAGTTTTGTTAATTTACCACAGTTTTCTAATGGCAAGCCAATTACTCTGTCATTAAGGCATATTGAGATTGAAAAATCTCAATATTGATAGAGAAAATGATAGAAAAGCATTTCTTTTATTTATTTATAATTATTTATAAATAATTATTTATAATTATTTATTTATAAATAAATAATTACTTATTATTATTTATTTATAAATAAATAATTATTGATTGATTATTTATTATTTATTTCATTTATTTATCCTTATAAATAAAGACCATCTACCAATCCAAAAGAAAGCCATTAAGACACCAGTATATGTATACTGGAAAGCTAACAAACTCACTCTTTCGGCCTCCCATGTAGCTAATGAGAAGTAATCAGAAGTCACAGGTTGGAACTTGAAGAAGCTTTTGCAATGGGGCAGACCAACTGATAGGTATAGCTGGCCTTGTGCCCTTCAAATTGCATTCTTCCATCTTCTGTCTTTATGCACACCAGATAGGACACTGAGTGGCATGGGTAACATGTAGTGACTAGTGCAGAGACTACTATAGAGTACTATGATAAGCACAGCAGATAAGAAAAACAGAAATCACTTGAGTCTTTAAAAACACCAGTGTAATGCCATATTGTCTCTGGTTTGCTTACACCCAGATTTCTGACTTAGTGGTAACAATTCAACCACTTAAGTTACTTTTGATCCTATTTTCTGTTACTCACAGTCAAATATCCTAAGCAAAAATTATCATGTAACAAATGCTATTCCAAGCCCTGTAATATATTTTTTCACTTTGAAATTTTAAAGCCACCTATAGGGATATCATTCCCTACTATAAAGATGAAGAAACTACCTAAGTGTGGGCAAGGGTGGCATTCGTATTCCAGGATCAGGAGCAGACACTCCTGAATCTGAATTCCAGTTGCTGTATCCGATTCATGTATGGCTTATTGGACTTTTTGTCTCATAGCTTCCCAAAGAAGCTGGGTCACAAGCATCCAGTCTTCTCTTTCAGCGTCGGACATTACACTCTCCAAACCAGAAACCTTTCACTATCACCTGTTGGCTCTCTTTCCTGCCAGCCTTTAGTTGTGTGATTTCGGACAAGTAACTGATTCCCTCCAAGTCTTTGTTTGCATGCTGAGTTATCAAAAATATTAAATATGACAACGCTCTTCCAGCTCTTGACATAACATAAACGCTAAGATATAGAGAGAGCACTTACCTATATGCCAGACATTGATAAAACATGCTCTATAGATTGACTCATGCAATTTCCCCAACAGCCCTAAGGGATAATTACTATTGTTATCCTGAGTTTACAGATAAATAGAAGCAGGGAGAGTGTAAGTGACTTTCTTGTGGTTGTTGTGGTATCATAGAACAAGGATTCTAGCTTGGAAAACCTGTACCCAGAGTCTATCCTCTACCCCCTCTGCCATACCTACATTTGTTTCTGTAGCCTCATGCTGCATTTCATTCCATCTAGTGAATGGCCACATACTGCTAAGAGACCATACCACCTTCCCGTCCCAGTAGAACCCTGTCTGTGGGACTCACTTCCCTTGTAGTGTGCACATCATCCCAAATGCACATATGTTGCCGTAAGTCTTACCTGACCATCTTTTTGCAGTGCAGTCACACAGGACGTCACTCTCTCCCAACCCCCAAACTAATTATGCTACTAGTCACACCCCTCATTGCATACACCAAGTTAAATGACTAATTATATAATCCCAGCAAGCGATCCTATTACAGTTCCAGCCAAGCACCTCATTACAGCTTTCCAGCCCAATATCTCATTACATGGCCTGGACACATCTGATTGCCTGCAGAGATACCTGTCTCATTACACTTTTGTGAGAAGCCCATGTATAAACCTAGGGCTTTGGACATTAGTATCATTAGACCTGTTCTGTCACAGCCTGTTTCACACCAGTTCTTGACAACCCATTCACGTGAGCTCCTGAGAGGCAGGCCTTGTCCCACGCTCGGGCTCCAGGGGAATAAAATTAGAAAAGTCCTCAGAAAGCACGTGTTTAGACTCAAACTACAAAGTCGGCAATACTGTATCCATGGGTAGTTGTCAAGATTGAAGAATCTTCTCCTGCTAAACATAAATAATGCCTGCTGTCATTTCTTCTGATATTTCTTCTAAAACACCCACATATAACATGTTCCCTTGAATGAAGAACAAAGGAAACAGAGAAAAAAAGAATCACCTGTAATACCACTATTCTAATAAAGTAATAAACTTCCTGTTGTAAATTGTTTTGGCTATTGATGATAATATGTGTGTGGTAAGGCAGAATTATGGCTCCCAAAAAGGCTCCACAGCCCAAAACGTATGACTGTGAATATGTTACCCTAAGTGGAAAAGGGAACTTTGAGGATGTAGTTAAGGAGACTGATCAGTTGACCTTAAAATAGGAAGATTTTTCAGAGTTCTCTCAGGAGGCTCCATGTAATCACTTGAGCCTTTAAAAGCAGGAGAGCCCAGCACTTTGGGAAGCCAAGGCCAGATGATTCCTTGAGCCCAGGAGTTTGAGAGCAGCCTGAGAAACACAGCAAGACCCCATGTGCACAAAAAATATTTAAAAATTAGCTGGGTGCACTGGTACATGCCTGTGATCTCAGCTGCTCACTTCAGTCCAGGAGACCAAGGCTGCTGTGAACTGCGACTGTGCCACTGTGATTATGCCATAATGCCACTGCACTCCAGCCAGAGGCAAAACCCTGTGACAGAGCAAAACCCTGTCTAAAAGAAGGAGTAATTCAGGGAGTTGAGTGAGAGTGTGAGTTAAGAAGCCCAAGAAGGGTTCCATTTGCCTTTGCAGGCTTGAAGAGGGAGGCATCCACGTGTCAGGGCAACAGAGACCTCAGTCCTACAACTACAATGAACTGAACTTTGCCAACAACTTGAGTTTAAAGGTAATTCTTCTTCAGAGCCTGCGGAAAGAAATGCAAGTCTGCAGTCTTCCAGCACCTTGATTTTGGCCTTGCGAGACCCTGAATAGAGAATCTGAATATATTGTGGTAGACTTCTGATCCATACAATTATTATATAATAAGTGGGTATTATTTTAAGCTGATAAAATTGTGATACATTATCAATCAACAGAAAACTAATACACTACACATTTTTTAAAAATCAAATTATACTATGCATCATATTTTAAGATCTGTTCCTATAAGAATATATTGAAAATAGTTTACATATCAAATAGTTTGCACATGGACAAAATATTTAATATCTGTATGATGTTTACTTTTTTGTCTGGATTATAATTTATGCAAATGATCATCTGTTTGAGGACATAGAGATTATTGTTATTTTTGCCATTAAAATTGTGGTATGGTGAGAAGACTATCTTTGTACATCTGTCTTTGTAAACCCAATGGAAGAATATGTGTAATCACTGTTTAAATTTTACATGAATATATAGATGGAATGCATAGCTAACACAAACAAATCATGGCTATATAAATAGTCCATCATTTATATGTATACAAAACTTATAAGTTAGATCTCTGAATCTTCTTATACACACAAATGCATGTTTGTGGATACCAAATGAATCTGAATCAATTTATTCGTCTTAGTTCAATCCTCAAGTTCCTGACACTTTGTATTTAATAACTGATGCTTTTCTATGGATTATATGCTCTAAACAACTTAAATAGCTAAAACAAAGCATGCTTTTTGAGCATGTACTCTTTGTAGGTCCTCGTTTTGATAGGCTGATAAGAGAAGCAACACAGCTGTTCACAGAGGCAGAGATGGCTATCTGACACCAAAACACACCTGCTCCTTTTCCATTGAAAAGCGTGGTTTCTGAGAAGAGACTGCACAGCCATGAACCTTATTCCCCAGAGGGCTGTGCATCTTCTTGAGCACAGGTAGCAGATTCTTGGCCAATGGGAAAGTGAGCAGAATGATAAGGGTTACTTCTTGGCTAAGGCACACCTGCTTCATCGTCTCTTCATGCGCTTGCTGGGTGCAGGAGATCCAGCAGAGGACTTTAGACCATGAGGGAATTGCAAAGTGCACAGATATACAAAGCCTGGGCTACTGAGTCACTATTTGGTGCTTTTATGTACTTGGTGCATTACAGTTAGTCCCCATGGATAATAAATAGTACTATAGTTGTTTATTCTTACATACTACACTCATATATAGTTTTACATTACAAACCTAGTCCACATACACAGAAGCACATATTAAGAATTCCTTAATCAACTGTCACACATCTATTATTGACTGTACAATAAAACCTAATCCACACGGATACTGATCCGTACTGTAAATCCTTAATATTACATAGTGCATACATTTGTTCTTCCAACATAGCACATTTTAGTCAAGAAGTCCCTCACCGACGTGGATGTCCCCGACCAATTTTTGGTCTCTTAATCTACCAATCTCTGAGAAATCATATCCCGCTAGGGAATGCTACCCTCCTCGCTCCAGGCCCATGACACTTAGGGGTGACTATACTGAAACTATACCTGGCATCTGGTTCTTACTTCAGGGCCATAGAACTAAGATCTCCCACACGTTCCCTTAAATAAGACATCTCGATGGACTAATGACTACCACCCTAATAACCAGTCACGGGAGCACTGTTATGCATTTGGTATTTTTAACTTTGGGAGATGCTGTCACTCACCATCGCAGAACGCCTGGTCCCTGCCAAATCCACTGTAGACGAACTCGGATTTGATTCCTTAGGAATCAATTGTAGTAGCTGAGCTTATACTGAATATTCTGGGCTGGCATAATAACCAAAAGATATTAATTAATTCATGCTTGAAGGACATAACAGTTAATCAATAGAGACTCGCGTAAGCACGTACGTACACCCACGCACGCACGTACGTACACTCATGCACGCACATACGTACGCAGGCTCAATTTATCTTTTTTTTTTTTTTTTTTTATACGCAGTCTCGCTCTGTCACCCAGGCTGGAGTGCAGGGGCGCGATCTCGGCTCACTGCAAGCTCCGCCTCCCGAGTTCACGCCATTCTCCTGCCTCAGCCTCCAGAGTAGCTGGGACTACAGGCTCTCGCCACCACGCCTGGCGAATTTTTTGTATTTTTACTAGAGACGGGGTTTCACTGTGTTAGCCAGGATGGTCTCGCCATGCTCAATTTCAGGAACTATTTCCGATTAGATCCGCAAACCACCCCCAGAGATGGGGGTGGTTTGCGGATCTAGGTAAACATACCCTTGCAAACCCCAAAAACAAGAAACTAAAATGCAACCCAGTCAGAGCCCAGAAATCATATTTTAACCACGAACACCCCAACAGCTACCCCTCGATTGATGTAATTTTCCAAAAAAATCTTAGGACACTTCTACGAAATTAATCCTCCATTTTGTATAATAAATATAATAACTAAATATCTGCCCTAATACAATACCTTGAGCATATCCCTCTGAAAGCGCTGCCCCATATATCATATCCCAAATCAGTCATACTCTAATTATGAGTAATCCTCTCAGGCAAACCTCTGCCAATTCAACTGTAAGGACCCTGAATTTCCAGAACTGTAAACGACTATTTATACTTACGTCTTTCTTTATCATATTTTCATTTTTACACTTAAGTGTTTATGCAGTTAATGTAGCTTAAGTATTCAAAGCAAGACATTGAAAACGTTTAGATGGGTCTGCACAACCCCCCAAAAAGATAGGTTTGGTCCTGGCCTTTTTATTATCTCTTAGTAAGATTACACATGCAAGCATCCCCGCCCCAGTAAAAATGCCCTCTAGATCACCGGGATCAAAAGAGCAGGTGTCAAGCACGCACAAATGCAGCTCAAAACACATTGCTCAACCACACCCCCACGAGAAACAGCGGTGATAAATCTTCAGTAATAAACGAAAGTTTCACTAAGCTATACTAATATTTAGAGTTAATTTCTTGCCAGCCACTGTGACCATTCAAATAACCTAACCCAATAGAACTCCAAGTAAAGAGTGTTTAAGGTCTACCCTCAATAAAGCTGAACTCCATCTAAGTTGTAAAAAAAAAAAAAAAAAAAAAAAAGCGCCAGCTGTAGCAATGTGTGTTTGGGCTTTTTATGCGCGTGAATAATGTATTTTTTGTTTGTTTGTTTGTTTTTGAGATGGAGTCTTGTTCTGTCGCCCAGGCTGGAGTGCAGTGGCGCGATCTCGGCTCACTGCAAGCTCCGCCTCCCAGATTCACGCCATTCTCCTGCCTCAGTCTCCCGAGTAGCTGGGACCACAGGCGCCCGCTACCACGCCCGGCTAATTTTTTGTATTTTTTAGCAAAGACGAGGTTTCACCGTGTTAGCCAGGATGGTCTGGATCTCCTGATCTCGTGATCTGCCCGCCTCAGCCTCCCAAAGTGTTGGGACCACAGGCGTGAGCCACCGTGCCCGGCCAAATAATATATTTTCATTGTGTTGTTTTGGGGTTTTGGAGTTTATAAGATACAAGAGATAGCATTACTTTTTTAAACAAAATATTTATTTATTTATTTTTCTTGAGACAGAGTCTTGCTCTGTCCACCAAGCTGGAGTGCAGTGTCACAATCACGGCTCACTGAAGCCTCTGCCTCCCGGGTTCAAGTGATCCTCTCACTTCGGCCTCCTGAGTAGCTGGGATTACAGGGATGCACCACCCCACCCGCTAATTTTGGTATTTTTAGTAGAGACAGGGTTTTGTCATATTGGTCAGACTAGTCTTGAACTCCTGGCCTCGAGGGATCTGCCCACCTTGGCCTCCATAACTGCTGGGATTACAGCTGTGAGCCACGGTGCCAAGCCAAGATAACATTACTTTAGCTAATGCATTTTCACCCTTTTTTGAGCATAAGAAATTGTGAATACGAAGTTAGCAAATAAAAAGTAACTAAGGATCAATTACTTGCTAAATGTGTGTGTGTGTGTGTGTGTGCACTAAAACTGATCATCTTTATAATTACAGAGTTGAGAAAAGAATCAGAGGATTATCGTTGGACAGGATCTCACAAAGATCGTGATCACCAATTATACAAGTGATTACTGACAACCTCTTCTCTTTTAGGCCCTATGCTGGGTTCCACGATACAGACATTATATGGAAAGACAATTCGAGCATCCTCCCACCCCAGATCTAGCGGGGGCAAAGTACACTAGGATCAAATGCTAACAATTTAAGAATTTATTTGGCATCATTCAGAAAAGAGACATTATATCTCACTTTCCTCAGGGGAATGTTAACTTTTTTTTTTTTTTTAAATCTCAGAAAGGGTACATTTGATAGGAGCCTCAAGAACAAATGAAAATTAAATGAGATGGTGGGCCTGGCAGGGAAGTCCAACCAGAAAACTGATAAAGCATCATGAACAAAACATGAGAGCAGAAATGAGTATTTTTGCTATTGAAAGGTTGAAGAAAATCTGCCTCATTTAAGGGAAGAATATTGAAGATAAATATAATTAAAGATGTGGTATACTGGGATTACTTTAAGTGGAAAAATAAATTTGATATCAAAAAAGCAAACGTTTTGCAGACCATAACCAGTATTTCAATTAAAGAGAAAACAAAAGAGGATTTTTAACCAGGAACTAAATAAAGACGGCCATCACCTGTATTAATATTTAATGTATGTGTTAACAATATTTGCTGTTGAATTTACTAGAAAAAAATTGTAGGCGTTAAAATGAAAAAGAAAAAATACGAAACTACATGTGCTTATGATATGAATATGATTATATATTTTGAAAACCCAAAAAAGTTCATGGAAAAAGTACTCATTGGGCAGGAAAAAGTACAAGATAGAGCTGGAACCTCTTATCAAACCAGGCCAGAAAGAAGCTGTCAAAAACTACTACCAAAAGGACGCAGAACTCAGCCTGAATGAACTTTAACTTCCAGTTATAGGTTGATTTGAACATCTATGGGTACAATAACAACATTAGATTAAACTCATTAGATATGTAAGTCCATAACCTTCTGATTATACTTTGAAAGCAACTTTTATTGGACATCTTTCAAGAGTTCCAAGGAAGCCACTCATTATTCTTGAAATTTGGCAAATAAAGGGAAAGAAGCAAGCATTTACCCAGATTTTCCAGCTTGAACTATAACTTATAATAATTGAATAGTTTATTAAAAGTTTCTTTTAAAGAAGCATTCTACCTAATAAGTAAAACAGAAATATTACAATTTGAATATTGCAGCTTGCAATGCTAAATCAATGAATAGATTTCACTAATCATTGTCAATGACTACTAATAAAAAGATAAACATACATTATGAGTTTCCTGAATTATCAATAGTACCTGTAAAGTACGCTTACCAATGAATGAATATGTTAATTAATTAATCTGGCTACCTATTTGCAGAAGCTAAGAGACAGAGGAACGTATAAAATACTACCATGAATAGCCACTCTGTGAAATTTTGACTGCCAGGAATTCTATGAAACAAATAAACAAATCTTCAACAAAAGATTGCATTGTTGAAAACATAAAGGAGGAAATATTAGTCACATCTTTATGAAAATACACAAATTTAACACTAAATATTTAATAATAGTAAGAAATTATTGTTAATTTTGTTTTGGTGAGATAATATTGTGGTTTTGCTAACAAGAAGAGCTTTTATCTGTTAGAAATACATAGCTACATATTAATAGGTGAATGGTATGATGCCTGGGATTTGTTTCACAGTTATTCTAGTGGCAGAATAAATAAGTGGAGATACAGAGAAGATAAGATTTACCATGAGTGAGTTGGTCTTTATTGAAGCCAGGTCCATGAAGATTCATTGCACAATTTCTCTTTTGTACGTTTGAAAATATTTTAACTATTTTTTAAATTGCAAGTGTTATTTAAACACTATTCAAAGCTCAATAGTCAAGATTTCAAAGGATGTAGTGAAACACATTATTGTATGTACTGTTTGTTAAGGTATAAACTGTAAAATGCTTTTAGGAAAAAATTTATTATTAGAATTAAAAGTGTTAAAAGATGTATGCCATTGACCTAATGATGTCCGGAACAGGGATCTAGTCTAAAGTTGAAACTGGAAATACATATAAGAACATATGCCCCAAACAGTTTATTAAAGTAAAATATAGGGGCAACTAAGACATTCAATAATATTAAAAAATAAGTAATTATGTCTATTGCATTGAATATCACATTGATATGTCTGATGTTTTTTAAGAGCTTTCATGGCAAGGAAGGCTCAACTTATGATAAAATGCAAACTTAAGTAAACTGGGCTCAACGTGATATTATGTGATTGCACCTGTGTAGGAAATACATTTGTATTCAATCATTCATGATTGATTAATTCAACTCACATTCATTAAGTGCCTTCTATGAGCTGGATGCCATAAAAGCTACAGGGGATACAGCGAGAAGAATGATAGACATGGTTTTCACTTTCAGTGAATGTAGTCTTTGGCTGGTTTGTTGACTTGTTTCCATGGCAAAAGATTGGATGCAATCATAAGCAAAACACAGATCTTTCTGCTGAGATCTTTCAAAAATGTTCCCAAGAAATGGCTGGACAATTACAAAAAGTAAGTATTATGAAATATGTTACCTGAAAACAACTATGTAAATACTCAGGAGAAATATTTGCATAACCCCTCTAAAATGGTTGTGGTGAATCTAACACTAGGACTTAATGGAGAAGTAGGAGTTAATGAACTAAATGGAGTATTGAGTGAAAAAAAGGACAAAGCATCTAGAAAAAAATGTCAGAACAAACAAAAGAAAGAAGGTCATTGAAGTTAAAACAGTCTAGTGTAGTGAAAGATGTGGTCACCTCTGATTGCAGCTTGCGACTCACTGGCCAGGAAGGCAGGTTCCAGGAGTCTTTTGGCATGGGGTTGGGGTGTGAGAACAGGGATCTGACTTATCCTAGGGAAATGGAAAACCGCTGAAGGAATGGGCTCTAGAGCAGGGATGTCATAGGAATCCGGGGGATTTAAACTTTGTTCTTTATACTTTTTTGTAGCTGGCAAATTCAGAAAAAAATAAAGCTAGAGGAATTTAGATCTGAAATTCTGGGCCAACACCAATGTCAGTTCTTCAGTGGAGGTAACAAATGAGAAAATGGCATTTAAGGAAGATTAAAGAAACACCAGGGAATGAGTCAGTTACAAAGAAGAAAAATAAAGCCTGGAAGAAAAGCTCATAGTATCCATATATAAGAGATGTGAAGGATCTGAGTAAAAGAGCTGACAGGGTGATAAAAGATTGGGTGAATTTGAGATCCTCTGAAGAAAGAAGTGACAAGACAGTGACAAGTAAGCTGTGAATGACTGAGAAGGAGGACTCCAAATGACTGGGAAGACTGAGACAGGAGAGGATCATGCCATGACTTATTAGAAGGAGAGAAGCATTTGCGTTGACAGCTAACCACATGAGATACACAGGCTGTCCAGCATATTTTTGAGAAGTGTTATTAAGTGCCTTTAAGTCACTTCTCACTCAAATGAAGATCACGTCCCCCTCCCACACACAAACAAAATGCAGTGTTTGTGATATACTTGTTAATTCGCTCATGCCATAAACATGCAATTATCAACTTTAGGGATCCAAACACTCTGTGACGGTTAAGTTCTTCAAGGAGATTGAGAGCTATTGAAGTCTAGATTTTGAGGATCAAAGTAGCCATTTAAAAAATGTTGTGACAAGTACTTAAGTCAGCCGCGGTAAGGATTTTCAAAGATATTCACATGGGAACAACATACGCAGCTCAAAATGTAACACAAAGAAAGAAATTGCTATTTATTTCCTTCTGGATCATTTTTACGAATTCTATGGAGGAGCATTCTTAAATAAAGTACAGCCCTTCATCGTAGGTGGAATTTCTACTAAATAAAAATTATTTTTAAAGGTGAAGGTACTGTATTATATTAGAGCGAAAATAGGTGGTCTGGATATGAGTGCACTGGATTTCTGTGCATTCATCTTTGCATACATTTTAAACAGACAGCTGTCAAATTCCTTGCATATGCTGAATTCAAATTTTAGAACACTAGTTGATGAATCAACATTTTAGGTTCTCTCAGGCTGACACTTTTCTGCTTATCCATTGATTTGATGGTTATTTTCTCATCTGTTAGCACAGTAGTGTTTTCTGAATGTTATTGCATCCCACCTAATGGAAACTGGAAAAATAAAAGTGCTGATATCAGCAGTAAGAACTCTGGGTATCTTAATGGAATATAATGGAGATTCACAGTCACCTGTTACGCTGGTCAGAGCAATCCTTAGCTTCTATCAAATCAACATCAGTAAATTTTAGTCATTAAAGAAAAAAAAAGTAATGATGGAAATTAATATTCAAGTTTGACATGCCATTAAACGTGTTAGACTATTTTTAACTTCCTGTAACTGAAAGTTGTGGTTATAATGAATGACAACTGCTTGCTTTTCTCCATTTAATAATTATTCACCTTTATGGTAATATATTTTGAGGTAGTGAAAGAGGGAATTGCATGTTCAGAACTTCAGGTGTTTTTGTCCTTTTTTTTGCATTTTCAACTCATAGCAATCTTTTGAAGGGATAATTTTCATCCCTATTTCATTGATGAATAAAACCAAAGTTTACTGACATTAATAAACTAGACATTTAAAATAATTTATGAATGGCAGGGGTGAGAGTCAAATCACATCCTAACTGTATATCTATATCCACATATAAATTCAGGCTAACAAGTCCCCTTGAAAATTTTTTATAGAAATATAAATGTATTTTTTTTCTGGAAAACTGTAGAAAACACAAGATTTAGCTAATAAAAATCTGCAATTGCCTTTCCCTGTTGTTATCATTAGCCACTCTTTTGACCTCAATTCCCCAGAAATCAGAGCTTGAGATTATAGCCTAGTCCCGATTGTTGATGGAGAATATGATTCCCAGAGGCAGAAATAAGAGATGAGAAGTGATGCAAGCATTGGGGGCAGGTGAGGCAGGGGCTGATATGAGTATGAGTGAAAGATATGGTCACCTCTGTAAGTGTTCTGATCCTCAGACCTTCAGAGCAGACACATGATGAGACTCAGGATGGTCCCTATGGAGAAAGCGGATGCATTTAACCATAGGCTCCCATCTCCATTGGTCAAAGGTTTACCTGTGAGGACTTAGGGACCCCTGTCTCATGCTACTTGCAGGTTATACACGCATGGGCACCAAGCTGACATCCAATGTGGGAGACAAGTAGGACTTAGCCAGGCCCTGGGGCAAGGCCTTAGCGGGTGGTTCCTGTTTGAAGTTAAAGCTCACACAGGACTGGTGTCTGTAGTGATGCCTAGGAACAGAGACAGGCCAGGCCAAGATGAGATGACTTGGTGCACAAGAGGTGACTGACATATGCATACATAGGTATGTGCATAATACAATACATTTATATGTGGGCACATACTATTATCATCCTTCATCCATCCGTTTAATAATGATTTTTTAAAACCTGAAATATGGCTGAGTGCGGTGGCTCACGCCTGTAATCCCAGCACTTTGGGAGGCCAAGGTGGGTGGATCAGAAGGTCAGGAGTTTGAGATTAGCCTGGCCAATATGGTGAAACCCCGTCACCACTAAAAATACAAAAAAAATTAGTTTGGTATAGTGGTGGGCCCCTGTAGTCCCAGCTGCTCGGGAGGCTAGGGAAGGAGAATCGCTTGAACCTGGGAGGCGAATGTTGCAATGAGCCGAGATTGTACCACTGCACTCCAGCCTGGGTGACAAGAGTGAGACTCCATCTCAAAAAAAAAAAAAAAAAAAAGAAGAAAGAAAAAAACCCTGCAGTGTACCTAATTTTGTACTAGGAAATAGGAACAATGTGTGTGTGTGTGTGCGTTTAAATTCAGATACACACACAGAGCCATCAAAGACATAAGGTATCCTGAGAAAAGGAGATGGATGAGGACCAGCAATAGCAATGCTGTCAATGTTCTAGTAGAAGTATGTGAGTGGTCCTCAAGGCACATAGGTGGTCAGTTCTCCTTGTAGGGAAGCTCAGGAGAAAGAAACTGATGTTTCCAGACAAAGGACACCGGAGTGTTCAGAGACAACATCGTGACAAGCTCTCTTCTATGGATGTGAGAGTCTAACTCAAACCTAAAACCTAGAACCAGAGGTGATAGGTAGGCAAATAGTATCATTTTCTTTTCCTTTTCATCCTGTGGTAGAGAATGTTCTCCTAGTAAGTGAGCTGCTGGATTGGAGAAAGATCCATGATAACAGGAAAATCATTAGGAAGTAATGATAATTTGGACAAGATGTAATTGGACTCCATAATGAGTGGTTGAGGTTAGGGTAGGGTTTGAGAGAGGAATGAAAATTCAGGAGCTATTTCACTGGAAGAACAAATAGGAAATAGAGACTAATAAGTGAAGGGAGGAAGAGAGAGAAAGTCACAGATATTTGCAATAAGTCTCTCCTAGGTAACTGCATAAATTAAATAGTGATGCCATTTAACAAAGGTGACACACAGGTGAAGAAGTTTAAAGGTAAGGGAATCAATGACATTTGGTTTTTGTGTGTGATGTTTGAGGGACTTTATGTGGTGTGTGTGTGTGTGTTTGTGTATGTGTGTGTCTGAGTATTGTCCAAATTGAGATCACAGATTAACAATTGCTTAGAGGCCTCCAGATTCCAGGGACAAATCTGGGTTTGTTGAAGCCTGGGACAGGATGCATGAATGCAACAAAAGTACAAAAGTTGGGAAGAAAGACTGAGAACAGGATGTGCAATACCAGTACCCAAGGCAGCAGAGGAGGGGCTGGCAGGGGATTTTCTTTTTAGAGAGAAGACACAAGGAAGAGTGGTTGTGGAAATCCTAGGAAGAAGGAAGTCTTAAGATGCTACAGTTAGCATTCCCAATGCCATTTAGAGATCCAGATAGATCTTAGAGAGGTGTGCTTGGATTTTAGCAGTTGCAATCACTGATGACCCAGGGTAACACTGAAGGGATGTGACAGTAGGCTGAACACAGTGAATTTCTGTTTGGGGCAGGTGGGAGAAGGTGAGGGCAGAGCAGAGTAGCACGCATTCAGTAGGCACAGCATTGATAGAACCGAAGAAGTAAAGGAGGAAACAGAACAAAGTTGGTTTTCTTTTAAAAAGTTTAACACATTAGCATGCTGAAAAGTCTCCGGCATAGAGGGAATGACTTAAAGTTGTAGGAGAGCAGTGAATAATTAACAGGGCAAACTTTTAAAGTAGGGTTGAGAAGGAGCAGCTAGTGTTTTTCTTTTTCAATTGTTTACTTTTTATCTTGGCTTTGTCATGAATCAGTTGTGTGCACTTAATGTGTTCATGTCTCTTTATCTCATTCAGAAAGCAAAAGTTTGAATTACGTGATATGTGAGACTTATTCTAGACCTAAATAAATATACTTTAAGCATGCAAAATCATCACACTTTATGAGAAAACTGTGTGGGCTTCTGCTATAATTTGTACCTTTCCTTGGCCAATTTCAAATATGTTGGCTGTTTTGATCAGGGCATGGGCAATGAGAGTCCACTGGGGCCTTAATGGACAGTCTTAATCAAGAAAGGTTGTCACCTTCTGGATCTTCATATTCACCACCTCATGACCTCCCCTTGCCTTCTCAAGGGGATAGATCCTAGAAATTACTGTCATCGAAATTTAGTAGGAAACTCATTGTTTTCAAGGACACCTATCTTGTTTAGAAAGACACTCATATTCTAATGCAAACAAGCTGTCCAGGGCATGCTTAATTTTGTTTTGTATGACATATGGCATCATGACTATATTTTAAAAAGATCTGGAGAATGCTCTCTGTAAGCTTAAACATAAAACAAAATGGCTCCATGGCTCCCAGGACTGTGGGCGACTGCATGTAATTAATGAAGAGGAGGCTAATTAGGACCAGGGGTTGCAGCAGGTGATGATTTTCTCCAGCTGTCCTTGGCACCTGCTGACAAGTTGTAGTGACCCTTTGCTCCTCTGACTATCATCTGAGAATTTGTAGTCTCAGATTGCCCCATTAAAAAACAGAGAATGAAGAAACAACCACCCTGTTAGGTCATCTTTAACAAGCTTTCACCAGAGACAAGAGGCCCAAGTCTTGCTGCAGAAACTCTAATGACTTCCCCATTCATTGCGTATGCTTAGCAGAGTGGATTCTATAGTAGGCCAGAGAAAGCAATATTAGGATAACGATGCTTGCACTTTTAGCGCCCACCTCAGTCTGTTTCCATGTCAAAGGAAGTCTCCAAGTTTATAAGATTATGGTGATTTTATCACAGGTGCCCAAGCTCCCCTTTAGAACTCTACCACTCAACATATCCACTTTGGTATGACCATTATTATGGCGAGGATAATGTTCTTTTAAGTCTCTTTTAATTTCAGAAATGAGTGCGTTCATTTAAACTAAATAAGTAGCTAATTTTAGACTTAGAAACGTGGAGAGCCAGAAGCAGAGAACTAAATGTGTAGAATGAAATATTCTAAATATATTAAAAGTCCACATATGGTCTGAAGTCCTTAGCATTCTGTTAGTAAAAAAGAAACACAAATCAAACTACTTAAATAGAAATGGGAATATACTGAGTTATTTAATAAAACAGAAGAATAGTAGGAATATTACAGACAGGGACAGGAACTTAATTGTACCTCTCTATATCTTATTTCTGCTCCAATTGTAACCAGATCCAGGTTTGGCTCCCCATCGCTGGAAAGCTGAACACAAGAGGTAAGGACTGGGGGAAGGAAAAGCAGGTCGTAATCAGACGGCCCACAAATAGAGAAGATAGCCGCAAATCGAGAAGATAGCAAAGTAGTATTCTTTTTTTTTTTTTTTTTTGAGACGGAGTCTTGTTCTGTCGCCCAGGCTGGAGTGCAGTGGAGCGACCTTGGATCACTGCAAGTTCCGCCTCCCTGGTCCCGGGTTCACGCCATTCTCCTGCTTCTGCCACCCGAGTAGCTGGGACTACAGGCGCCCACCACCATGTCCGGCCAATTTTTTGTATTTTTTAGTAGAGGCAGGGTTTCACCGTGTTAACCAGGATAGTCTCCATCTCCTGACCTCGTGATCCACCTGCCTCAGCCTCCCAAAGTACTGGGACTACAGGCATTAGCCACCGTGCCCTGCCCGAGGTAGTGTTCTTAAGTACCATCTTAAATTTTAAAATTTACCGTAGGGTTTTTAAAGAAAAACCTCGTGTGGGAGACAGGCGGGAGTGGTGCCACATGCAGGGTTTGTGTGACCTGTTGTGACTAATTGCCTTGTCCAGAGATCTGGCTGTCATTGTCTTGACTTTAGCCTGATGGTGGTGTACTAAGTGTTTGTAACTCATCCCTAAGTGGGAGATTCCTCAATGAGGGCTCCATGCCTGGTTTGTTTCAAGATGAACCTCTGGGATCTCTAAGCACGAGCGTAATTAGATAAGCATGCATGGCTGGAGGGGAGTGTCTAGAGAATGAAAGAATGTAGAGGTGAGGGGAAAGAATGAACAAACGGGAGTGAGTGGTTTTCAAAACTGAAGTCCTTGGTTATGCTTTTCACTTGAGGTTTCATTCTTTAATATTCACTTGTAGCCTTTGAAGGAGAAAGACAATTTGAAAAATTATGCCAAGAAAGTGCCAAGGAGGCACCCACGAAAGCTGAGAAAATTAAGCTATTGAAACCTATTTCAGGGAAAGTGAGGGCCCAGTGGGAAATGGGCATTGTTCAAGCAGAAGAAGCTGCAAGCATGTCAATGAAGGAGCGAAAAGCCAAGTTCACCTTTATCTGTGTGGAGGCCCTATAATTACCAGTCCTCACTAGATCCAACTAGTGTCTGAGGCGGTACAGTGTCCTCAAAACAGGGGATGTGCAGGGGGTGTGTGTGAGGGGAGAACTACACATACTGTTATTTTGATGCTTGAGTTTTCTTGTTTCTTAACCATGGCTCTGTTTACACTGTTTCTTGAAGAACAACCTCTTAAAATGATACTATCTACAATTTCGTTGCCACTTCACTCAAACTCAATGGATAGCTTTGTAGCAACATCTCTTGTGTCACAAACTATTTTTCAGGAAGAAAATCAGGTTTTTAGACTGGGAAAGGGTATCTGGCTTCTTGACAAGTATACTATAACAGGGTATTTAAAGCCAGATTCCAATATAATATCAACAAAGGTCATTCTCATTTTGAAAGAAAGAAATAAAAAAGCTCAGCATGCTTAAACCAACATATTGAATTAGGAAAGCTGACAGATACTCATTTTCTGTCCCTTCTTATATCTTCCCAGGTAAAAATATTATCTGTGTTCCATTGATGAAATAATTTGTATTTACTGGCCACTAATTGAAAATGATTTCCAGTTTATCCCATTGTATTATTGCTTTTCAAATTTCAAATCTAATGTCCATCCATCGTAGTGTTCTTCCATAGACGTCCTAAGATACAAATGGATCAAATCCAATATCACTTATAATTTATAAAAAACTAAATTAAAACATAATAAATATACTTTTCACCTTTTTACTACTCTTGACAAATGTATCGATCCAGGCAATTTATTAATCTTAGCAAAGGTTTATTTTGTGAATGTAATTAAAGAAAAGTAGACACCTTGAGGCACTGTTATTATAAGCAAAACTTATGACAATCACTTTGGAAGATTTAGTAATATACATCAAAATTAAAAATAAAAATCTTTGACCCAGTAAAAATTGTACTCATTAGAAGTCACCCTTCCTTCAGGCAACCGTGTATGTGTGTGTGTGTGTGTGTGTATGTATATGTCTATATATATATATATATATACATAGATATATATTTACATATTTATATATCTATATCTATCTATGTCTATCTATCTTGCTTTATATCTATCTTTCTATCTATGTATCAGAGGCATAAGTACAGGAAGAAATTAACGACCATCAGTGAGAAGTTGATAAAACATACTGAGATCTGAGATGCATTACTTAGATGAAATGCTAAGCAATTTTTTAAAAATGAGATAGATTTATATGTGCTAATTAGGAAATACTTCTAAGATAAAACCCAGGTGCAGAATAAAATTACTGTATTTTCTTACTGAGTGCTACAGGGATACGTAGTTGTATGTGCAAACATATTTAAATATTTCCAATGCATTAAATGCTTAAACTATTTCTGAAAGAATGAAGGAGAAATTGACCATAGAAATTGACTCTGGGAGTGGAACTAGGAGATTGGTTGCACAAAAAAAGGGCTGTGTTTTCATTGACTATGCTTTTGCATAGTTAGAATTTTTGCCATGTGAAAATGTTACTTTAATCTTGTAAAGCTCCTTACGATAAAAACAAGATTAAAATCAAAATAGATCATGGCCTTCTTGATTGCAATGCCATTTTGGTGATTCCTGTCATCTTGTCCTTGACTACAGTAGTTCCCAGAAATGTTCAGACATTTGTTCCTTTCTTTGCCTATAAGGTCCTCACTCATTGTCCTCCCAGAAAATACTCCCTTGTCTCTCAGAACCCAGCACAATCCTCAGCTCCTTTATGCATGTTTTGCTGTTTGTCACTGTGAACAGATGCTGTGGACCGCTTGCTCCGCTTCCATGCTGCCCTCAATCTCAGACACCATCTGCTACTTCAGAGAATGGACCAATAAAGACTGCATTTCCCAGCTTCCTTTGCAGCTATGCTTCTTGATGTCACATAGATTCTGTTATTCAGGTGCTTTCAGGTCACATTGTAAGGTTCTTCTGTAGCAGTGTCATAGTATTTTAGCATCCAGTCTCTTTTCACCCTTGATGTCCAAGAGGCATGAAGGTATGTGGCACTGATGGTGATTACAGTTTCCTGCTTTAGGCTTTTCAATTCTGAGATCACAGCTGAAGTATTTTGTTCTTGGACTCAGTAGTTTGACTGATAAATTCATGGTGGTGACTATCCACCTGGATCAATTCTGTAGCATTTTGAGAGTCATTCCTGGAGGGTCTGCTACAAGGATACGCTGATAAAAACCAAATTCAATGAAAATGCTCAGAAATAAGATCAAATATTGTATCATTTTATTATAAAAAATTCAAAACAGACAAGTGTCTTGTGCTAATTGAAGCCAGAATAATGGCTAACTTTCATGTGGGAGGAACATGGCTGGGTGTGTCGTAGGCGAGGCCATTCACATTTTATTGACCTTCTTCCATTTTTTAAAATCTGGGTGGATACATTATTTATTTGCTAACTTAATTCAATGAACTATACATTGACAATTTTGATATTTTTCTGCATGTAAAGTTATATTTCAATAAAAAACATTTTATTTAAAATTATAAGTTCGATAAAAAATCATTTTGCTCTTTATTTGGCTTGACTTGTGTTGTGTGTTGAATTGTGCTCTCAAAAGACATAAATTAAAGTCCTAATCCCTGGTGCTTGTGAATGTGGCCTTAATTAGAAATAGGGTCTTTGTGGGTACAATCAATTTAAATAAAATCATGTCATCATCCTGAATTAGGGTGGGCCCTAACTCTAATAACCAGTGTTGTTATGAAGAGAGACACATTTAGACATGGACAAACACAGGGAAGATAGCCATGTGATGACAGAGCCGGGGATTGGATTGATACAGCTGCAAACCAAGGAATGCCACGGATTGCCAGTGACCACCAAGGACAAGGAAGAGTACAGGAAAGATTCTTCCCCAGGGCCAACAGAGGAAGAATGTCCTGTGAGCACCCTGACTTCACACTTCCAGCTTCCAGAACTGTGAGAGAATAAATCTCTGTTGTCTACTATCATTAGCACACTTAACGTTTCTACTCTCGTGCAAGAGAGCAACAAAAGTCTATCTCTTCTGGAAAACTAACTCTCTTCACGTGTTAAACTTAGAGTGTTTTCTGTTTCCTTCACTGAATTCCAAATGACAAAATCGTCAGGAGGTGGCCCTCAACACACCCTCTCACTCTACTCAAAAGCTATCATCACTTTTTCTTTCAAGTTTTCTTGTCTATTTCTCTACCTTATACTACTACCATTCTAACCATTTTGTGAGTACGATAAACTTATGTTACTATGTTTTATTCTTAGACATAGCCACCAATTACTAAGTGCTCACTGTATGTGAGTTAGGTACCACCATCACTATTTTATATATGAATAGACTTAAGCTTCAGACAAATTAAGTCACTTCTTCAAACTTTCTCAGCTAAAAAGTTACAAAACAATGTTTGTACAGCACATCTCCAAATTCAAGAGTGGACACCCTTATGCAATTCAGTGTTAACAGAAAACCAACCACTACGAAATATTTAAAAGAGGTTTATTCTGAGCCAATATGAGTGACCAGGGCCCAGAGAACGTAGTCTCAAGAGGTCCCGAGAAAGTGCACCCAAGGTGGTAGGATTACAGCTTGGTTTTATGCATTTTAGGGAGATGAGAGTTCCAGGCAAAGACATAAATTAATCCATGGAAGGTACAAGTTGTTTTGGCCCCCAAAGGTGGGACATCTTGAGGCAGGGGCTTACAAGGATTCTTTAGGGTTTTAGGAATTCTTTAGTTGACAATTGCTTGTGAGAGTTAAGGTATTTTCTAAAAACTTGAATTCAGTAGGAAGGAATGCTTGAGTTAAGATAAAAGGATTGTGGGGGCCCAGGCCCTTGTTATGAAGATGAAGCCTCATAGGTGGCAGCCATCAGGGAGAATAGATGGTAAGTGTCTCTTTTCAGACCTTGAGTGTCAAGTTCTCAATTAAACTCTGCTAGATCTGGGAAAGACCTGGCTATATTAATGGAGATTCTCTATAGAAGCAAATATCCGCCACAAAAAGATGGCTTTGCAGGGCTGTTTCAAAATATGTCAAAGACATATATTTTGGGGTAATTTTTGTTTTTCCTTTCAGGCTCTGTCTGTCATGTGATGCTATACTGGAGTCAGGTTGGAAAGTCAGCCACATTATACCAGGATAATTTTTTTAAAAAATTTAAGGAGATTTTATGGTTTGTAGGGTGTGACTTAATCCTCACCTTAGCTCTTATTTATAAGTTGGTATCTTAGTACCATGAAAAGTCTGTTTTGTCAGACTTATGATATCTATTTTTAATTTTAATGCTTGTCAGTTGTGCCTAAATTCCAAAACGGAGAAGGTATAATGAGGCGCGTCCAACCTCTCTTCCTGCTATGACTGAGAATTCAGTTTTTCAGGTCTCCCTGTGGTTCGCTTGGCCAAGAGGGGGTCCACTCAGTTGATTAGAGGCATAGGATTTTTATTTTTGGCTTACAATATTTATACCAGTGAGTGAAATTTCTGCTCTTTCAATTAGTGTATTTAGAACATTTGTATGAAAGGTAGTATCACTATGTTAATGCTTAAGTTTTCCATTTTATTATCATATTTTCTTTGCTTCCCCTGATTTTTCTTTTGTGGTCTTTCTGTGGGTTACTCTTGACCTATATATAATGTTTATAGTTTGTATAAACATTGTGTATACAATGTTTTTGTATAGTTCAGTAGCAGTTTCTCTACATACAGCAATATACAACAAATAGAACATAACAGTCCCCTCCTATCAACATGTTACCCTGACAGGAGTCTACTGCCATCTACATTTTACTACTTCGAGTGAAGTGCGGAAATTTTACTTCCATTTAGGTCCCTTTAGCTTCTCCTCTTTTAAATATATTTTTAATCAAATAATATTATTTTAATTTCTATGGTCAAATATGATTTTTTAAACTCAAGGGGGAAGGGATAGTCTATTGTGTGTCCCCATATTTTTGTTTTCTGTCTTTCCTTCTTCATTCCAGATGCTTCAAGATTCTTTCTCTTATCAATTCCACCCCTCCCCACCCCCCAGCACCCACTTTTTTCTTTTTTGAAGAACTTCCTGCAGCCAACCATTGAGGACAGTTTTGCTGGCAACAAACCTTTTACTCTTCCTTCATCTGAGAACGCTTTTATTTCTCCACTCTTGAAGGATAGTTTCACTACATAAAGAAATATATGTCTTCTCTTTCAGCACTTGAAAAATATTGTGCCAGTTACTTATGACTCCATGGTTTTTGTTGAGAAATCTGCTTTCAGTCGAGAGAGTGTTCCCCTATCTGTGCCATTTCTCTCTAACAGCTTTCAAAATATCTGTCAGATAATCCCAACATCTGATTCATCTCACTGACTTTCTCAATAGGCTTTGTTTCATTCAAGTAGTGATTTTCCTGGTTCTTGGTACATTGGGTAATTTTATTTTTTTCTTATATCCTGGATACTTTGTCTATTATGTTAGTAGACTCTGGGTGCGTTTATTAACTTATTTTCCTTTTTTGAGCTGTAAGTGAGAAATAAAAATTATATACATGTATAATAACTATTTTTAATGTTTAATTTTTAAAATTTATTTCAATGTGTACATACTTTATTCTGTTACCAAATGGTATTGAATTAGTCAACTTGCTTTTTAACTTAACAATATATTGTGAACATTATTCAACATCAACAAATTTAATTCCAAAACATTGTTTTTAATTATTGCATAACATTTCAGTATACAAATGGTACCCTGCTACATATAACCACTCTGCTGTTGCTTGACATTAAAATCGTTACCAGATTTTCATAATTACAATGATATTTTAGCACATTTATTGAAGTATAAAGGTATAATGTTTTAATATATGTACACGTTCAGAAATAACTCTCAAAATCAAGCTATTTAACGTTTCTATCATCTGGAGGTTATTTAGATCTTTTATGTTATCAGGCAATTGCACCATTTAGGTTACTTTTTTGAAGAATTTCCTGCAGCCAACCATTGAGGACAGGTTTGCTGGCAACAAACCTGTTCATTGTTGGTTTTAACCTGCTTTTATGGGCTGTAGTTCCAGTGACCAATGAATCTTTGAAGCCTTTGAGACATTGTTTTCATGCAGTTGGTTCACTGGGCGCCTCTGAGGCTCCCACTGCTCCCTACTTGTGTGGCCTGTGGGGGTGGAAGTGGTCTCCCCAGGTTGTACCACCAGATGTCTCTCTATGGGGGAAGGATGTTTCCTGATGCTAGGATGTTCCCTAGAGCTGTTGTTCCCTGACTCCTCTCATCTCCCTCCCACTGCTTCAGTTTCTCCAGGTAGAGACAAAGGGGCTTCCCTAGCTAGGCTGCTTGCTGTACTTTGGACCCTATTTGCCATTTCACTTTTCCGCCTCCTCTCTCAGCAGGACAGGGAATCTCAGTGAATGAGAATGCTTTCCTGCTGCTTATTATGAGTAGCACTCCCAATCAATCTTTCCTTGCTAGTGGTGTTGGTGTCACCTGATGTTGTCAGAGAGACAGTTGTTACATTGGATGTGTGGGGGTGGGCAGCAAGGGCATAGGGATGGATAAACCTGCCTGGACCATCATTTGTTGCTGGGTTGGGTCACAGAAAGTGCCATGTTTTGGTGCCTTCTGTGGGTGGGGGATATAAGACACACTGCTAATGTGTTGTTCCTCGAGATGGCTTTGACCCATACAATTTGGTAGAAGAAACACTGTGCCAGTTTCTAAGCCAAGGTCCTCGGAGATAGGAATTTTTCTATTTCTTAGAGCATGTCTTCTGCATGAAGTCAGCATAGTATAAGTCTGACTACCCTGAGACTGCAGACAACAGGAAGCCCAGGGTAATGTGGAGAGGTCGCATAGCAAGAGGAGTCACCAGATCATAGTGTCAGTGAGGACGCCTTAAGACGCTTCCAAACCCAGTCGCCATCTGACTGCAACGTATGAGTGACTTTAAACAAGAACTGTACAACCAACTCCTAGAACAACAAAGGATAATAATAATTATTTTAAACCACTAAATTCTGTGGCAGTGTGTTATATAGTAATAGATAAACAGAACATAGATGCAATATATTATTTTGCTGATCTTATAAACTAATCTTGAAATTTTATTTTTTGGATCTCTGCATTGCATTTGCTTTTTCAGAGTTCTGTTTTTTCTTTCTACTTTCATCATTAGAAATTTTCCTCATGTGTTTGTCCATCCTGAATCAAGAGCAAAACTCTATAATCAGATGGGAACTTCTATGAGACGGGAGGGGCTTGCTGATGGATGGGTTTCTCTACAAGGGTTTTGAGCAACTCCCCTGTGGTGCTGGGAGTCTCAGAGTCCACATTTTCCCTGGTTAAGGGTCTCTAGAGAATAAACCTTTGTTCTCAGCTATGGTGGGAACACGAGACCTAAGGTTCTGTTTTTATTCAGACTTTAAATCATCCCTCCTTTTCAGTCTTATCCTCAGCCATGCCTGCCTAACTTCCTAGAGTCTCTGGCTCCTGCGGCTTCACAAAGTTTGTTCTGGAAAGTTCCATGTTTCTCTTTTGCATTCTGTTCTGCTACACTATTTACCCACTACCTTTTCTTTTACATTTTCCAAAAAAGTGAGAATATCATTCCTCAGTTGTCACCTATCCTATCCTCTTAGCCTGTGTGAATGTATATATTTTTTGTTCTTTTGCTACAATTTTAGTGAGTTTTCTGAAGAAAGTGAGATCAATGTATTTATTCAGTTCACTGCATTTAACCAAAAATTCTCTATCGACGACGTTTATTTATATCAGAATATAAATAAATGTGCTTTTCAACTTAACTTACATAAGGGATTAAGTTCTAAAAATTATGTTTTAGACCTTAGATGAAGTAAAAAATATATGATGGTATTGACTGAAAATAGCTGAGGAAATATGGGCAAAGATAAAATAAGTAGAGAATCCAAGGCTAAGGATAATATGTGAAATGCATATATATGTCAGTTAAAGGTAACACTGAACTTTCCTGAACCCACTGTAAAGAGTGAAAGAAGATCAAAACATGAATAAAAAATAAAGACAAACTAATGGCTGGCAACTTAACTCTTTCTACTCATGATACCTAAGAGATATTTACATCATGTCTTCTTTGAAAAGAAGACTAACATTTTAAATATTATCATCAATAAAGCCCCTAAAAGTAAATAAAATAATAGAGGCCAGTTCATATAATAATTCTCAAGGTAAGCCAATAATGTAATTCAATTAAGTTAATGCTAGTATATGTACAGCACATGATATCAATTGGAGGACATTTATGAATCATGACATTTCATGACATAATGAGAGGAATGTTGCCAGCTGGATGAATTAGTAATAGCTTTTGACTTGGCTATGAAAAATAAAGTAATAGTCACTTTTTATTATTGCTATTAATAGTATGTATTAAAAATAATTTTATGTGTGTTAATAATATGTTTTTAATCTGTATGTAAAAGTGTACCTGTCCCTAAAATACAGATCAATGTTAATTAATTTATTATGCTTGTTATGTCTTAAACAAAATCAAACATTCTGAAAACTACAGAAAGTATAAGCTAGTTTATTTAGCAAAATATTCAACATGAGGTAAAGTCAACTCTTCATTTTGTCTGAAAAAAACTGGTAAATCTTTTATGCACACATTCATTGTTAACATCAGATAAAATTGTTTCAGAGACACTTTGGAGAATCAGAACTCAAAAGACCTAAGTTCTGCCCTTGCTTCTGACAATAGGTTTTTGTGTGATGTTGAACAAGCATCTTGATTTCATCCTTTGTAAGAGAAACGATGTAAACAATTTTAAAATATAATGTGAGTCTGTATTCTAAGATTTATGTATGATGACGATATTTTCCATGTGTAGAATATTAAAAATCCTTTGTGTCCTCAGGAAATCATTGCAAAGGGTTTAATTGGTATATAGTCTCCTGTTATGAAGCATATATGGAGTGGAAACTTGACAGGACATTGTGAAGGACAGCATGACCAGTATGTTAAGTTTATCTCTGGCTCTGAGCCAGAAAAACAATGAAATAATAGCCATTAAACATTTCATCTAGTAAATGCACCTATCTGTCATGCAGTGATCCCGCACTTGTCAGTATTGACAGACTTAATGACCATCAGTTCATTTCAATCTTTTAAGCCACTTTACTCCTGATCAGAGAACAGTACATGGATGTCACACAAGGGTCAACACTATGAAATTGCTTCTTCCAAAGGACATGGGTGGAGTGCAGAGGGAAAGAACTGAACTATCCTCAAAGATGGTTAGCATCACTTTCTCCCTCACTATACCCTCTGAAAGTATTTCATTGCTTGGTACAAATGGTAAAAAAAAAAAAAAAGATATTGTATGAAAAATGACATTGAATGAAAGGAACCGATATTCTTGGTCAAATAGGGGTAATTGTTTATGCTGGTTTGTATTATTTAGACTAGATTGAAGGGGCTCCTAAATAACTCCTTTGATTGTCTCTCTGAGGAAGTTTTTCAGATAGAAGATGGCTTTCTAAGGAAGGCCTAAAGATCAATGGATGAAAAGAAAGTTTAGCTTGCACTGGACTTCTTTGTTATCATGGAAGATGCATTACACTAAAGATAGAGGGGACCGAGTTTTGTCAGCCTGCCCATGTTGGCGACACTTAAAAATAGTGTGGCACTAGGCAAGTGATTTGTCTCCATGGGGTTTAACTTTCATCTCTGTAAAGTGGGAGAATTACCGTGTGCTTATTAAGAGGAGAACTCTGTACTAGGGGAGTCCATGAATGAAACTTTTGATTTTGTTTATATCTTACGATACATATCTGATATTCTTGTTTAAAAGTAATACTTTTTCATATCAGTAATGTTTTGTGAAAATATTTTATCATACAAGGATTCATTTTAACAGAATGATAAAATGCAGAAAATTATTTTAAAAAGATACTCAGAATACTTGAATTCAAAAACAACTGTTTTTAGTGTTTATTTTAATTTGTTTCAATGGATACATGATATTATAATGGGACCAAATGATATTAAATTAGTCAACTTACTTTTTAACTTCATATATTATAAACATTATTCAACATCAACAACTTTAATTCCAAAACATTGTTTTTAACTATTGCATAATATTGCAGTATACAAATGGTACCATGCTAAATATAACCACTCTGCTGTTGCTTCACATTTAAAATTGTTACTGGAATTTCATAATTATAGTGATATTTTAGCATCTTTATTGAAATATAATTAACATACGATAAGCTGCACATGTATAAAGCATACAAGATGGTAAATTTAGATACATGTACCTACACGTGAAGGTGCTACTACACTCAAGATAATAAACATGTACCTTACCCTTAGATGCTTCCTCATGAGTCTTGCTAATTTCTCCTGCCCTTCTCTGAGCACCCCTCTCTCAAGAGCCACTGATTTCCTTTCTGTCAATTAAGAATAGTTTTAATCTTGTAAAGTATTATAGACACAGAATAGTACAGTAGGTACTTGCTATTACCTGGCTTCTTTCACTGGGATGAGTATTTTGATATTCATCCACGTGATTGAGTGTAGCAGTTGTTCACTTATTTTACTGCTGCATAGTATCCCTTTATGTGTACATGCTACATTTTCTTTATGCCTTCCCTTGTTGAAGTACATTGGTTATTTTCCAGTTTGGGCCTATTAAAAATACAGTTGCTGTGACTCTCTGTGCACAAGTGTTTGTATGGATGTATGTTTCGTCTCTTTTCTCTTAGGTAAATATCTAGGAGTAGAATGGCCAGATCATATGGTAGGTGTATGTTTGATCTTTTAGAGACAACCTGTATCCCAAAGTGACTGTACCATTTTTCTACCAGCGGTGTATGAGTGCTACATGCTTGACAAACTTGATGTGATCAAACTTTCTAATTTTAACCATTCCAGTAGGTCTGTAGTAGTATCTCACTGGGGTTGTAATCTGCATTTCCCTGATGAATAATACTGTTGAACATCTTTGCATGTACAGAACTTATTTGACATAAAAATGATTTTTAAAATACTTATTTTAGTACAAGTTTGTGGTAATGAATTCTTTCAGGTTTTGTGCATCTGAAACAGTTTATTTCACATCTATTTTTGAAAATGCTTCTTGTATACAACTCTGGTTTACTATTTTATTAAGTAGTTAAAAGATACTGCCCAAATGTCTTCTTACTGCCATGGTTTCTGACTAAAAAGCCCCTTTCATTTCCACTTTTCCTTCCATATGTCATGTGTCCCTTTCACCTCTTTTACAATTTTCCCCTCGTCATGTTTTCTGAGCAGTCTGATTATAATGTGTCTTGGTGTGATTTTGCTCATATTTCTTGTAATTGGAGTTCATTTAGCTTATTGAGTCTTAGGCTTACAGTTTTCATCAAATCTGAGAATTTTTCAGCTATCATTTGTTTATTTTTTTCTGCCTCTTTTTCCCCCATAGTTTGTTCCACAACTCAATGAGTTGCTTTTCATTCATTTTTTTCTCCCTGTGCTTCCTTTCTTTATAGTTTATATTATTGCCCTGGGTTGTTTTTTTACAACTTCCATGCTTCCAGTTAATTTTGTACGTATGTAATGCAATTATAATACTTGCTTTAATGTCTTTCTGTAGTTATTTTAACGTCTGTGTCAATTCTGGGTTGGTTTTGCTCCTTAATATGGGTTATATTTTTCCTACTTCTTTGCATTGCCAGACATAGAGAACTTCATATTTTTGGGTAGGTACTGGCTATTTTTGCATTTGTTTAAATATCATTTAGTTTTGAACTGGGATACAGTTAAATTATTTGAAAACAGGTTGATTTTTCTGGATCTTCTTTTAAGGTTTCTTTTTATAAAGGCATCATAGCTGTGGATACCCTGTGACAAGTTATTCCTATCTTCTAAGTGGAGCTAGGACTAGGGTAAGACAAGTGAGGCATCTAGGGTGCAGACGCAAGGTGCTCCTGCTTGGGCTCCTATAAGTCCTGCCTGGGCAGAAATGCCTACTTGAGAGGGGGGCAGTAGGCTGCTGTATTTAAGGAGGCACTTGCTATGATGTGCCAGTCCTCACTTATATGAACTCAAAAGTGAGTGTCTCCTTAAGTTTGCTCCCAGGCTGGCTTGCATCTATCTCCCTATTCCCATCCTGGTTTGTAGTACCCTGGGTATGAATTGTACAATATTCCCTCAGCCTGATGGGAACAGGTACTATTACCATGCCTGTGTGAGTGAGCACCAGGCCCTACTCCCTGTGATTCCCTCAGCTGGCTCTTTCCCACTCTAGGCAGTTTCCTCACACATGTGCATCCATCAGTTCTCTGTGGAATACTCAATGCAGCCCCTCTGCAGCTGTTCAGAGTTCTTATTCTGTACATCTTTCTCCTGTCTGTCCTACACACTATAGCCAATTTCATCTCCTAGACCTGCTCTGTCTCCTCAACTCAGGGTGACCTCTGAGGTCTGCCTGGGTCACCCCTCGCTCTGCCACAGTACGGGGACCCTCCAAAGGCACTAAGAAAGGGCAATCAGAACGTTTTCATGATTTGCTTCTTATCTCTTTGTGATCATTATCTTTCATTGCCTGATATCCAATGTCTTTGAAACCAAGTTTCATATATTTCCTCGATATTTGTTGTTAAGATGGGAGGGCAAATGTGGTCCTTGCTACTCTACCTCAGCTAGAAATATATTATAAATAATGTCCAAAGGATGCATTTATGTTTATATAATTCTACATATTATTATTTTAGATAGTAGAATTGTTGAGTTTTTTTTGTTTGTTTTGTTTTGTTTTTTTGGAGGGAATCTGTGGCCACTCTGAGTGTCTGCCATGCATAGAGCCCTCCTTTCAGCTAAGATGAATATATGTTCCATGTGCTGGGGTACCCCCCAAGGACTAGGTGGGAGATTTGATAAAATTATTACTCAGATATAAATATTTGGAATAAGCCTTTGCTTAATAAAATAATACAAAGACCACATTCTTGGAAAATCATATCAACTTATAGCAGGCTGGAAGATGTTAAGTGAGCAAGGTTTCCTGAGTCTATTCAGTTCCTCATGGGAGAATGGGGTAGTAAATGTTAATTCTCCCTACCGAGAGTGAGGTCCATCCAGTTCACAGGGAAACACAAGTAAGGATTTGTCAAGCCTTTTTAAAATATGTAACCATTTTACTCTGAATTACAAGCATAACCACCTTTTATGGCTGTAAAAAGAGCTTTTAGCAAGCACAAGAGCACTGCCATCCATATCTGATAGGCAACTTCAAGACGTAAGATTTTTACTCTGCCACCAGCACAAACTGGCCACATTGACTGCAGATAATGCAGCAATGAACAAGCAACACACAAGTGTAGTCACATTGCAGCAGTGAAGTAATGATGACCCCTCGGATGTGCCCAATGAGTTCAAGGCATAGGACATCCAGAAGAGATGATGCTGGTCATACGAAATTTGTCCAGGAAAGCAGGACTTACCTGAAAGGCGCCACCTGGAGCGTGCTCAGCAGTTTATGTAGTCACTAGTTAAAAGAAAAACGCTCCATGTAGGCTTAGATAGTTCAGGGCGATGGGTCACACCAGTTAGATTGTCTCTTAGGGAGTTTGAACCGGAGGCACTCACCAGAGAGTCGGTAGCAGCAGGTGTAGCAGACGCAGAGGCAGAGAGTAACTGGGTCAGCACGAGACTCAGCATGAGTGCAGGAGCAAAGCAGTCCCACTGCTGTGTGGATGGAGCAATAATATGGGAACTGGAACTGTGGCTGCTGTGGACTTAGCTTTAATTACCCCTGGCTGGGTGGTGGCTGAAGCTATGTACAATACAGATGAAGTGCCTTGTGTCCCTGTGTGTCTCGTAGTAAATGTTAAAAGTCCCTAATGATCATGGTGCTGTGCTCATTTACCTTATGATATTTATGAGTTTAACGCCAGCTCTTTCTCTTCATCCTCTCAGGCTGCATGGTATTTCTCAGTTCATGGTACACAATCACCTTATGTCCATATCACATGACTTTCTTGAATTTTCTCTCGTTTGCCTTGGTCTCCATCCCTATTCCTCCGCTATTTCACTGGCACTTAAATGTGTTTAACATAAGCCTGTGGACATATCCATCACTTGTAAAATAAATAATGTTGTTTTTTGCATTTATTATTAACTTATCTCAATGATATTGAAGGACATCTTCTACTTGTCAACTGTTCATCCATCATTCTGTTTAAGGAAAATAAATGTCACGTTATGTAAGTTTAGATTTTTGCTTCTAAATGCTACATGATCATCCACAGTATTCCTTGTAACGACCATACATCCAGTCTCAACATTGCCTTCAGCTCTCCGTAAACATAATGCTTTAATAAATACTTTTGTTCAGGTTCCATTATAAACTTCCAGTGCATAATTGTGATTTATTTTCGGAAGTGGAATTGTTGGGCCATAGGTTATGAGCATAACTGACAAAATGTGCTCTTGAATGGCAGTATCAAATTTCTCTCCCACCAGCTTTGCACAGCTGTTCCCAGTTCTCCCTATCCTCACAGACTCTAGCCACACTGGTCTTTATAATTCTCACTAATCTGATTGCAATAATGTGGCATCTCATCATATTAGCGAATTTTCTCTCATTCTTAGTTGATTTTTTAAAAAAAACCTCCATATACTTGTTACTTATTTGGATTTTCCCTTTTTTGGAACTGCTATTAAAATGTCCTTTTTTAAAATCTGGATTTGGTATTAGGGTGATGCTGGCTTCATAGTATGAATTAGGGAGGGTTCCTTCTTTCTCTATCTGGTGCAATAGTGTCAATAGGATCGGTACCAATTCTTCTTTGAATGTCTGGTAGAATTCTGCTGTGAATCCATCTGGTCCTGGACTTCTATGGTGGTAATTTTTTAATTACCACTTCAATCTTGCTACTTGTTTTTGGTCCGTTCGGGTTATCTAATTCTTCCTGATTTAAGCTAGGAGGGTTGTATTTTTCCAGGCATTTCTCCATCTCTTCCAGGTTTTCTAGTTTATGTATGTAAAGGTGTTGATAGTAGCCTTGAATGATCTTTTGTATTTCAGTGGTGTCTGTTGTAATATATCCTTTTTCATTTCTCAATGAGATGATTTGGATTTTCTCTCTTCTTTTCTTGGTAACCTTGCTAATGGTCTATCAATTTTATTTATCTTTTCAAAGAACCAGCTTTTTGTTTCATTTATCTTTTGTATTCTTTTTTGGTTTCAATTTCATGTAGTTCTGCTCTGATCTTAGTTATTGCCTTTCTTCTGTTGGGATTGGGTTTGGTTTGTTCTTGTTTCTCTAGTTCCTTGAGGTATAACCTTAGAATGTCAGTTTGTTCCCTTTTGGTATTTTTGATGTAGGTGTTTAGGGCTATGAACTTTCCTTTTAGCATCACCTTTGCTGTATCCCAGAGGGTTTGATAAGTTGTGTCATTATTGTCATTCAGTTCAAAATATTTTTTAATTTCCATCTTGACTTTGTTTTTGACTCCATGCTCATTCAGGAGCAGGTTACTTAATTTCCATGTATTTGAATGATTGTGAAGGTTCCTTTTGGATTTGGTTTCCAGTTTTATTCCACTATGGTGTGACAGAGTGCTTGATATAATTTCAATTTTTTTAAATTTATTGAGGCTAGTTTTATAGCCTATCATATGGTCTATCTTGGAGAAAGTTCCATGTGGTGTTGAATAGAATGTGTATTCTGTGGTTTTTGGATGAAATGTTCTGTATATATCTGTTAAGTCCATTTGTTCCAAGGTATAGTTTAAATCCATTTTTTCTTTGTTGACTTTCTCTCTTGATGACCTGTCTAGTGCTGTCAGTGGAGTATGGAAGTCCCCCATTACCTCATTTCTTAGGTCTATTAGTAATTGTTTCATAAATTTGGGGGCACCAGTGTTAGGTGAATGTGTTTAGGATTGTGATATTTTCCTGTTTGACCAGGCCTTTTACCATTATAATGTCCCTCTTTGTCTCTTTTCCCTGCTATTGTTTAAAACCTGTTTTGTCTGATATAATAGCTACCCCTGCTCGCTTTTGGTGTCCATTTGCATGAAATGTCTTTTTCCACCACTTTACTTTAAGTATATGTGAGTCCTTATATGTTAGGTGAGTCCCCTGAAGGCAGCAGATGGTTGCTTGGTGAACTCTTATCCATCCTGTGGTTCTGTATCTTTTAAGTGGAGCATTTAGGCCATTTACATTCAGTGTTAGTATTGAGATGTGAGATACCATTGCGTTCATTGTGCTATTTATTGTCCGTGTACTTTGTTTTTTGTTGTTTTTTATCTTGTATTTTTGTTTCATAGGTCCTGTTTGATTTACGCTTTAAAGATGTTCTGTTTTGATGTGTTTCCAGGATTTGTCTCAAGATTTAGAGCTCCTTTTAGCAGTTCTTATAGTGGTGGCTTGGTAGTGGTAAATTCTCTCAGCATTTGTTTGTCTAAGAAAGACTGTATCTTTCCTTCATATATGATGCTTAGTTTTGCTGGATACAAAATTATTGCCTGATAATTTGTTTTGTTTAAGGAGGCTGAAGATAGGACCCCAATCCCTTCTAGCTTATAAGGTTTCTGCTGAGAAATCTGCTGATAATCTGATAGCTTTTCCTTACAGGCGGCCTGGTGCTTCTGTCTCACAGCTTTTAAGATTCTTTCCCTTGTCTTAACTTTGAATAACCTGATGACGACGATGTGCCTAGGAGATGATCTTTTTGCAATGAATTTCTCAGGTGTTCTTTGTGCTTCGTAAGTTTGGTTTTCTAGATCTCTAGCAAGGCCAGGGAAGTTTTCTTTGATTATTCTCCCAAATATGTTTTCTAAGCTTTTAGAATTCTCTTATTCCTCAGGAACACCAATTATTCTCAGGGTTGGTTGTTTAACATAATCCCAGACTTCTTGGAGGCTTTGTTCATATTTTCTTATTCTTTTCTCTTTGTTTTTGATAGATTGGGTTAATTCAAAGACCTTGTCTTCAAGCTCTCAATTTCTTTCTTTTACTTTTTCAATTCCATTGCTGAGACTTTCCAGAGCATTTTGCATTTCTGTAAGTGTGTCCAATGTTTCCTGAATTTTGAATTGTTTTTTCTTTAAACTATTTCCTTGAATATTTCTCCCTTCACTTCTTACATTGTTTTTGAATTTCCTTGCATTGGGCTTCGCCTTTCCCTGGTGCCTCCCTGATTAGCTTAATAATTAACCTCATGAATTCTTTTTTGGGTAGATCAGGGATTTATTCTTGGTTTGGATCCATTGCTGTTGAACTAGTGTGATTTTCGTGGGGTGTTAAAGAGCCTTGTTTTGTCGTATTACCTGAGTTGGTTTTCTGGTTCCTTCTCATTAGGGTAGGCTCTGTCAGAGGGAAGGTCTAGGGCTGGAGGCTGTTGTTCAGATTCTTTTGTCCCGTGGGGTGTTCCCTTGATGTAGTACTCTCCCCCTTTTCCTATGGATGTGGCTTCCTATGAGCTGAACTGCAGTGATTGTTGTCTGTCTTCTGGGTCTAGCCGCCCAGCAAGTTTACCTGACCCCAGGCTGGTACTGGGGGTTGTCTGCACAGAGTCCTGTGATGTGAACTATCTATGGGTCTATCAGCTGTGGATAGCAGTGCCCGTTCCAATGGATGTGGCAGGGGGTGCAATGGACTCTGTGAGGTTTCTTAGCTTTGGTGGTTTAATGCTGTATTTTGGTGCTGGTTGGCCTTCTGCTGGGAGGTGGTGCTTTCCATAAAGCATCAGCTATGGTAGTATGGAGAGAAATTGGTGGTGGGCGGGGCCCTAGCACTACCAAGATTATATGACCTTTGCGTTCAGCTAACAGGGTGGATAGGGAAGGACCATCGGGCAGGGACAGAGCTAGGCGTGTCTGAGCTCAGACTCTCCTTGGCCAAGTCTTGCTGCAGCTGAGTATTTGGGGCATCTCCCAGGTCCTGCAGGAGCAGTCCGCTTCTTTCAGAGGATCTGTGGGTCCTCTCGGGATTGCTAGTTTGTTCTTGCAGTTGATCTGGAGCTAAAATTCACAATGTGAGCCTCTGAACACTGCTCTGTCCGTCCAAATCGGAGCTGCAATCAAGTCCTGCCTCCTGTCTTCCATGATGATCCAGCCAATTCCATGGTATTTATATCTCACATTTTTTGGTATTCAGTCCACCATGGATGGGCAACTACGTTGATTCCATGTCTTTGCTATTATGGATAGTGATGAAAATATGAGTGCATGTGTCTTTTTGGTATAATTATCTATACTACTTTGGGTATATGCCCAGTAATAAGATTGCTAGGTCAAATGGTAGTTTTATTCTAAGTTCTTTGAAAAATCTCCAAACTGCTCTCCACAGTAGCTGAACTAATTTACATTTCCACCAACAATGTATAAGTGTTCCACTTTTTCCACAGCCTTGCCAGCATCTGTTGTCTTTTGACTTTTAAAAATAGCCATTCTGACTGCTGTGAGATGGTGTTTCATTGTGGTTTTGATTTGCATTTCATTAGTGATAATGAGCATTTTTGTCAATGTTTGTTGGCTGCTTGTATGTCTTCTTTGAGAAGGGTCTGTTCATAGATTTACCCACCTTTTATTGGTGTTGTTTTTGTGCTTGTTGATTTGTTTAAGTTCCTTGTAGATTCTGGATCTTAGACTTTTTCAGATGCATAGTTTGTGAATATTTTCTCCCATTCCGTATGTTGTCTGTTTACTCTGTTTCTGGTTTCTTTTACTGTTCAGAATCTCTTTAGTTAGGGTCCACTTGTCAATTTTTGTTTTTGTTGCAATTGCTTTTGGAGACTTAGCCTTAAATTCTTTGCCAAGGCTGATGTAGAGAAAGGTATTTCCTAGCTTTTCTTCTAGGGCTTTTATATTTTAAGGTCTTATATTTAAATCTTTAATTCATCTTGTGTTACTTCTTATACATGGTGAAAAGTAAATGTCTAGTTTCATTTTTCTGCATATAACTGGCCTGTTATCTCAGCACCATTTATTGAATAAAGAGTCCTTTACCCATTGCCTGTTTTGGTTGGCCTTGCTGAAGATCAGATGGTTGTAGGTGTGCGGCTTTATTCCTGCGGTTTCTATTCTGTTCCCTTAGTCTATGTGCCTGGTTTTGTACCAGTACCGTGTTATTTTGGTTGCTATAGCCTTGTAGTATACTTTTAAGTTGGATAGTTTATGCTTAGGTTGCCTTAGTGATTTGGGCTTTTTTTTGGTACCACATGAATTTTAGAATTTTTTTTCCCCAATTTTGTGAAGAATGATACTGGTAGTTTGATAGGAATAGCATTGAATCTGTAAATTGCTTTTGCCACGTTTCTTATCAGCTGTGTTCTCCATGGTGGCCCCATATTAGGGATTTTATTTGGTGGTTTTCTTGTTTCCTCCTTCCTACTGTATTCCCATTCAAATATTAGCATTCAGGTAAGGCCTAGTATTTTTCACACCAGCAAGAAGAGTTGTACTGTTAGAGCCCTTCACTTTCTAAAGGTACAGTATTAGAAATTCACTAATAGATATCAAAGCTAGAAGTTTTGCTATCTTATTTGTCTATCTATTTGACAGAAAGACAAATCAAACCAAAATCATATGTGATGCACACAAGAAAACTTGTCTTTTGTGTGGACACTCTTTGCAATATGTAGAGAGGACTATTTTGCTAAGGGCCAGGCCTTGTGTGACTGGCAAGATTATGAATCATCATGGGCCATGGGCCCTTCTCTGGCCTCCACAATACAAGCCATGTGGAAACCCCACTCCCTCAGCCCTCCACCCTCAGCCGGCAACGCCTTGCTTGCCTTGTCAGAATAGCACATGGTAGAGTTGGCACTCTAGCTATATATCTTGAATGAATGAATACATAACTCCTTCCTGTTTTTACATTTAAATCATTTAAAATGTGAGCACAAGTCAGATATTTAATTCACTCTTTGTATTGTGGATATGTATTTATTTAGTCAGTATTTTATTTACTATTTCTCATTAAAAGTTTGCTTAAGGAAAGTTTTATTCAACTCAACTAGGGAAAGCCTAGAGACAGACAATGATAATGATTCTGGGAAAAAAACATGTATATGCACATTTACACACACACACACACACACGCCCACACACACCTATATCTATGCCTTTAGGAGAAAATCAGAAGAGCACAGGTCCCCACAAATACATCATGATTGTTTATTCCTTCTTCCAAACTTTAAAACTCATCCTCAGCTACTCAAAAGTTATTTATAATATGACAGGTAAATCTTAGAATTTGAGCTCTTATAGTTAATGTTTCATGATTGTCACCTACGTATGCACATACCCAACCTTCTATCACTTGCTGGTGTTCTCGATCAGGGACCAGTTTTTTACATCTTCCACTTTGCTCAGTTTAGAACCTGCCACATAAATATGTGTTTGTTTTTTTTTTTCAAAAGCTTGACATGAAACGTGCTATGTCATCCTCCTTGGCCTTGAAATCTCTGAGATTCTAACCCTGTGCCCTGACATAGGGGTTAGGTCTTTATGAAATGCTCATTTCTGAAGACAGAAGTCAGGCTGACTGGATTTTAATATAAAGATCCTCCTCTGATTGAATTATATCTTAGGAAATTTAATTATTTATATCTAAGTCTCATTCCATTAGACATTATTCTTGCTGCTACTATTTTGCTCTCACCACTATCATCATAATCTTCATCTTTTTTTTTCTCTCTTAGCTAAGACAGAAAGAAAGACACTGAGGCCTACAGTGTAAACCTCACAAATCTTGTGTTATTTCTGCTGTGCCACCTGCCTCACTCCTCTTTCCCACTGCCATGAATTCCAGCCATCTGGTATATCTTCCTTCTCAGACAAACCAACAGATTACTTGGTCATGTCCTTTTCTTCTTCATCCTTCTACATTAAAGGGAAAAATTATTTTGCAATAATGGCTGAATTAATGCCTTGTTTTGGAATTCTAACTCCACATGGTGCCATGTAAATATGCATTACCTTATGGCCAGTGTGCACATGCTGAGTCGCTTTCTGGCTACTTATAGGCATCCTATGTGTAGAGACCTGATGATAATGTGGCAGGTAGAAGGACAAATCATAAAGATACCATCAGAGTTGCCTCTGCTAAAGTCAATGTGCTCCATAATAGCTTACTCACATGCATTTCATGGTATTCAATAGTCTGATATTGAAAAAGTTAAATGCTTGACTCTTGTTGATCATCATGACCAAAAGTAATCTTTGCAGCAAGTAAGGCACACCACTATTATACTACAGAGAGGCAAGAGAAAGCCAGAGATGAGTGTTTATTTTAAATTTCAGGAACTTTGTATTAAAGAGCTGCAGTGTGCAAGCATGAGCACAGTGTTAACTAATTAAAGATTCATTTACAAGGAAAAGAATCAGATGGATTGCAATAATAATGGTAAGTCTAACTACTTAGTATTCCCCATAGTTTGTCTGCTGATATGAAAGTAAGAACAAATGTGATCGTACACCATTAAAGATTATTAAGCATGGCAAGTGTAAAATTACCTCTGTAATGCATGTTTTCCCTTAAATTCACTGAGTGATCTTGAAGGCACAAAGCTTAAGGCGCTTGATAAAACACATCCATCTTGAGACACCAACTGTCAAATATGGCTGCCTCACGATGAGGCTTAACAAAGAGAATCCTGCTGCCACTTGCACACACACAGAGAAGCAGAACACTCTTTAGATTGAAGACGACATCGACCCAGAGCTGTCTTCAAGGTTTGGAGAAAGCCTTAGAGAGCTTCCCAAAAGGTTGCAGGAGACCAGGATGATCTGTTCTAATTACTTCGAAGAGGCTATGAAATTGTTTATGTAGCCCATTGTGTGTATGGTCTGTCTCTTATCATGAAGAACAATTAAAGTAATTCCCTATAACAGTAGGATACGGTTATCTAGCTACATACTCGTTGCTGTCCTCATTTTTATTGGCTGCCAGGGAAAAAGATTTCTACCCACCTAGTATGAATTCTCAGAGGAAAATGCTCTCTATGAGAATAGAAATCTGTGGGTTATTCAAGTTTAATGTCTCCTCTGGACCACATAAATGTTGACCTAGTTCAAGCAACTGACTTTTGATGACTCGTTCCCCTTTCAATTGTTCTGGAAGCTACTGTAGAACTACTGAGCAACAGTTGCAGGGGTACTGATATTGGCTTGGCATAAAAAAAACTCGCTAGTGAACAAAACTGCCTAGCTCCTGAGGAAATAAGAAGAATCTTAATAATTAGAAAGATACAAGTTGAGTAAAATTGATGAAAGCAACATAACTCTAATCAGGTATAGTGATATCAGTTTTAAATTTATCTCAAGTAATATCCTTAGTCACACTGCATGATAGATAATATGATCTTTATTTTATGGATGAATATACTGGAGCACAGAGAAGTAAAAGTGTTTGCTTAAAGTCTCACAGAGTATAAGGGGAAGTGTATTTGAGGTTAGCTTCTTTGGACTTCAATGTCCATTTTCCCCCATTGCACATGGATGCTATGGACAGGATCCCTAAAGGAGGCAGAGGCGAGAGTAGGCGATACATGAGTGACATAGGAACTCCTGCTCTTTAGTAATGTAGGGTCTGATTGTTCTAACTTTCAATTTCAATTCTTCAATAAGCTCAGAACCTTTCCCATCAGTTTTACATGTACACATTATATCCCTCTGACTTCCTGGTTTCTGCGCCTGAATCTATGCAGCATTCTTCCTTCTGAATCACATCAGAGCCAAACACTAAGATCTCTCCTCCTCTGTTTCCTAGAGCACATCAAGTCCTATTCAGAACGCGCTCTGTTAATTAACCTCATTGAAGACCTTGTGGAGGGAAGGAAGCACATGGCCCTCCACACTACTCCACCACATCGCCTGGTTGCCTGATGCTGCTCTGACACTCCTTGGCATCCACTCCCACCATTTCCACTCTCTGACAGATAAACCTGCCTGCTTTCTTTAGTTTCCTCAATATCTGTGGGGAAAGACTTATCTCTTCATGCAAAAGAATCTCTTAAGCAGAGGCTACAATTTTTGATGAATTTGTAATAACATAACATCAAAACATAATTGGTTTGCTGTTTGACAACAATAATTCTGGTGTAAGTTTGGCATAAGGATGCAACTGGAGCCAGGGAGACAAGTTAAGATCATTTCAACAGTCCAGAAAAAAAAAAAAAAATAGATGAAGGAGTCTAAGCTCATTTACTGGTTGAGCTCTCAGTTCTCAAATAACGGTCTGGGACTGTTTGAAAGCCAGCTCCTTCTTTGCCCTCCATCCTGCCCTTCATTCCTCCAGGATGGGGTGAGGCTCAAAAGAGGTTAATGCACTGATAGTCACCACTGGAACAAGCCCTTGTAGTAACAGAAATTGAAAAGAGATTGAAATCTGCCATAGAGGTTGTTGCTGAGAGAAAGCCAAGGAAAGGGAGACAAACTTAGATCCATGAAGACAGATGAAGGTTAAAAACAAGACAATAGGTGAAATAGAGAAACGGTACAAGGTTGTGCAACAAAGGGCAGATTAGATAAAGTGGCAGGCAGAGTGTGGTGAATCCATCATGTAAGGGGAAGAGAAAGTGGCCATGATCCTCCCAGGAGGACACAGGACTCAAAATACAAATTCCTAAGGGCTGCGATGTTCCAGCTGCCCTTTCAGAAATGAGTAGGAAGACTCTAGCAATTCATAGCAGCCTGTTCTATGTCAGAATTCTTATCTCTGGGCAATGAAGGTGTAAGTTGGATTTTGGGAAAGAAACAAAAATACAAGTCTCTATTAGGGAGATAAGCTATTTCCCATACTCCAAAGAATGTGGCATCACTGTTCAAGCCATGGGTGATGAGTCAAGCCCCAAGACACAGGGATATGATTTAAATGGGTGATGGAGCCACAGGTTGAAATGTGGGGGAAATACATGTGTTAGAGAGTAAGTCAGAGACACAAAAAGACGGGTATAGAAAAGATATAACATCAGAAGAGTAACCTCAATTCATAGACAGAAAATGCGGGGTGGGTAGTAGCTGCTGAGCCCTGTGGCAACACCTCACAGAAAGCTCTTCCATCTCCCCACTTTCCACGTCCACTGCCACAGCTGCTATATTTTACTTCTAGATAATCCCTGTTCCCACGGCTCCTCTTTTGCTCATTCTTTTTCATATTCACACTACAGCCAGAAGAATTGCTCAGATATGAGTGAAGACTTCCCGGAACAAGACATCAAACAGTTCCCATATCTGCCTTACGTTTCTGCTATTATCTTAACACAATCATGATAAAAAGACAAACCATGGTATAACCATAAAAGCAAGGAAAATAAACCTGGACATCAGCAGACAAGTGATGTCTAGAACTCTCTGGAAAACAAAAAGTGCATGAAAAACTGGATGGCATTGCATTCTCTTAGGTTGGTACAAAAGTAATTGTGGTTTTGCCATTCATTTCAGGGACAAAAACTGCAATTACTTTTGCACCAACCTAATCGAATATTTTTATGGTAATTAAAGCAGAAATGAGTGAAACTTTAAACAGAATCTGGAAGGGAGATTCTAGTTTTGGCAAACATAGGCCTCACAGAAATAATAGTGACCAATTAGGATTTGTTAAGGTGGGGTAACTTTGAAGATCTTAATATCAAAAAATGAAATCACATTATTCTTCTCTGTAAACAAAGATAGACATTCACTCCCAGGAAAAAAACAAAAACAAAAACAGAGGGGCTAGTATTTTCAACGCCTGTAAATGAACTCTCTGAATGCAACTAAAGCATGTAATACAGGAACTAATCTAAGCCACAATCAAGGTCTCTGTTCCATAGCTTGAAGTGAAGCTTGTCAGTAGAGTGCTAAGACCAAAATAACAGAGCTCATCCACAATCATTTGATGTTGTATTAACACCTACATTAGAAAACTTGAGAGCCACCTCACATCTAGTGTATCAAAGAAAATCATCACAATCACAATCAATAAATAGAAAAACATATGATAAAATGTTTGCATTTTTTTTTGAGATGGAGCCTCACTGTGTCACCTAGGCTGGAGTGCGGTGGCATGGCCTCGGCTCACTGCAACCTCCATCTCCTGGTTTCAAGCAATTCTCCTGCCTCAGCTTCTCAAGTAGCTGGGACTGGGACTACAGGTATACACCACCACTCCCAGCTATTTTTTTTTTTATTTTTAATAGAGATGGGGGTTTCACCATGTTGGCCAGGCTGGTCTTGAACTCCTAACCTCAAGTGATCCTCCTGCCTTAGCCTCCCAAAGTGCTGGGATTACAGGCGTGAGCTATGACACACAGGCTAATTATAACTTTTTGTGTTCAAAAAGGTTCAATTAGATGATGCATAAAACAAACACAAGATATTATACAAAAAGAACTCTCAAGAAATAAGACTGCAAATAAATGGCAACAGAAATTAACTTTTTTAAAACTTTTTTTGAGATGGAATTTTGCTCTGTTGCTGAAGCTGGGGTGCAGTGGCGTGATCACAGCTTACTGCAACCTCTACCTCCTGGGCTCAAGCAGTCCTCCCACTTCAGCCTTGGGAGTAGCTGGGACCACAGGTATGCACTACCAGACCCAGATGATTTTTTAGTTTTGTAGAAATTAAATGTCTCACCATGTTTCCCAGCCTGGGAAATTAAAATTTAAGTAGATGAAATAAAACATAAAGATTAATAAATCTTTCATATGGAAAAACCACAATGAAGAGAGTGGAAAACATGAGCTAAAAGACTTGTGGTATGGAGGATCAATTTTAGGAAGCTCACATATAGCTAACAGGAGTTCCCGAAAAAAAGAGAAAAGTTTAAAAATATCGAGAGATGGAGAATGAAATTTGAAAAAAGGAATTCTCCAAAATCTAAAAAGACTGTGAAGCTTAAATGTGAATTGACCTAGCAAACTTTTAACAAAAAGAATTTTTAAAAGTCAAGCACCTACTCATTATCTTCTTCAAATTTAAGTACACCAGTGTTAAAGACAGCATTCTGAAAGCTTTGAGAGATAAGAAAATATAACCAGTTTCCTCCAAAGCAACACAAATGAGATTGGCATTAAATTTCTCTTTGGCCAGAGTGATGCAGAGAAGATAGAAGATTTCAAAGAGCCAAGGGGGTCTCCCTGGCAACCTGCAACGAACTAAGGAGCAATCGTATGTGTGAGAAAAAAGTCAAATATGAAAGTAGTCTGAAATATAGGTTGCTTTCTGACACTGTTAATTGAGGAAAAAAATCAAATAGAAAACACCAGGAGAGAGAAAATTATGGAGCATTAGATAGAATAGAGCAAACCTAGGAGAATAATGAAACTGACGTCAGGAAAACAGCAATGCAATAGGCTAACAATCCAAGGTGGTTGAAAGGAGCACAGCGAGCCAATGGCACTCAAGGAGAGGACATCTTTTAGAATAGAAAGGGAAGATGCCAGCAACAGGGAAAATGGATAAGAAGACAAAACTAGGTAGGTGATGAAACTAGCATTTATTTCCCCTCCCATCAAGAAAAAGGCAAGAAAATCAGGTTTTCCAGGGAAATTCAGGTTCGAAATGTGAAGCAAACTAAAAGGTGGCAGAAATTTGAGAAGTGAGGAATGCACACAGGAGACTTCCCCTGGACACCGTATTGGTATGAGTGGTGTCGTTGTAATCAGATTAGGTCATTAGACAGAGGAAGTATTAACTTTATAGCATTCCAGTGAAGAATATCTGCAAAGTCAAAAATTATATGAATATAAATATTGCTTATCAGATTATAAGTTTTAGAATAAGCATGTAGGTAAAACTATGGGTGACTTAATTACGATTATAGAGCAGAATATGAACTTTTGGCCTCTTCCTTCATGCATCTTGATGATATGTAAGTTACGGCACAAATGAGAAACATTAGGAGCCAGGATGGGCAGGAAAGGGACCTACAGAAAACTGACAGTCTCAGTGCTGACTCTAAAAACAAGGAATAAATATTGCGAGGATATAGAAAATTGAAGCTACAGTATGTTATTCAAAGTTACATATTTTATTAAAGTAGAACTAAAAATAGCTAAGTAACTTTCAAAATTCCAGAGCAGAGCGAAGAGAGCGTTGCTGTGTACACAAGCTAAATTGTAGACCTTTGGTGCTTTCACTGCACCATTATTGCTGACCATTAATTTGCAAATAAAAAGACTGGTACATGTTTATGCATATGTAGATAACTACCAAAGAAATCTAAACTCAATGCAAAAACAAAGCTAGCTGTCTTTAGATGTTATTCTGAGGGTGATGTATAGTTTTCATTGTGATATCTTAAGGGCAATGAATGCATGAAGGTTTGAGACAAAACATTCTTCAATTTCTTTTTAAACACTTCATTTCATTTATGTACTTATTTGTTTTTGCAAGGGGAGGCAAAGGGTTGAGAAAACGCTGGAGGATCCAGTTGTATTTTCTAAGCACAGGTTAGTAACCAAGGTGATACAGGCGGCTCAGTACTCCCGTGGCCATTTCTGCTTTCTTCCCACTGCAGCCACTGCCTCCCCTTGTGCAAGAATTACATTATTTTGGGAAGTGGCCCAAGTGCTTTTGATGTGCATGATTAACATTTAAAATAATAATGCCAACTCGTTTTGTAACTCATAACCAAATAGCTCTCTCTTGCACCCTGTGACCTGGTGTCTAAGGAATGTCTGGGTTTCTTGAGCCTGTGAATGAGGGAAAAGGGAGCTGCAGCCTCAGGTTCTGCATACAGAATGAGTGTCCATTAGGCTCATTAATTCATGAGCACTCTTTATTTCAATAGTCTTAGGGTGCCTTGGCATTTAGGTCACCTTTAGTTTTAAGCTGACATTTACCTCACACCAAAATTAACGAGCATTCAGGGACAGTTCAAAAAATGCAAGAATCCCCCGAAAATGAGAAGCACTTTAGGGTCCAGAAAAGAATTACATTATTTTTGGCACAATAGGTCTGGCTAATGAAATCCACATTCAATCACATGAGTGGCAACTTGTCAAAGGATCATTTGTTGGCTTGTCTGCTTAGGATAGAACCCTCTGTCTTCCCACACACTAATCTTTTCATAGGGGTATAAGGCTCAGGGCATAATTAGGAATATCTCAATCCCAACTAAGGAGGATTCTCTATCTCTTACTCCCAAAATTCACTGAATATGTAACAAATATCATATAAGGCAATATTGGAACCAGAAATATTATGAGGATTGAAACAGTGCAATTGTTAAAAATTAATTGGGCCAAAATTCAGCATTAAACGCAGAAGTATAATCTACTTCTAAGTGGCCTAATATTTTGCACAGATTTTAACATCTAATTTCCTGTTTTATTTTGAGTCTTCTAACAATACTGGAAGTTGGGCAGGGAAGATCTCTCTCTTAGTGTGTTCATGATACTATAACAAAATGTCATACAGTGGATAACTTACAAATAACAGAAATTTATTTCCCACAGTTCAGGAGGCTGAGAAGTCAAGTTTCAGGTACCAGCGGATTTGGTGTCTGGTGATTGGCTGTTTCCTGGCTCCTAGATGGCACCTTCTCTGTGTCCTCACATGGTAGAAGGGGCAAGTCAACGCTCTGGTGCCTCTCCTAATAAGGACATTAATACTTTTTATAAGGGCTCTGCCATCATTATTTAATTATGTCTCAAAGTCTCTACCTACGAATAACATAACATTATGGGATAGAATTTCAAAATATACATTTTAGGGGTACCATCTGTCTCCCTAAAATGGTACCATAGAAGTATCTATACCATTTTAAAGGCGAGGAAACAGGAATATTTATTACTGTGAAGATATGGTGAGAATCTTCATACAAAGTTTCCAAAGTCCTCTTTTCCCCTTTGAAATGAAACAAAAGAGTGAGGAATCCACTTGAGCATTGTCTTTTGTATTTAGGGTTTGCTGTGTGGAAAATAGGATATTGTCATGTCCTTTCTTCTGCTTATATTTAACAAGTTAGAACGGATTTACTTCCCTTCTAGGTGCATTTGCATTCATATTTAAGGCCTTTAAATGCAGTCATTTACTTGGGCCATAGATTCCAAAGAGAGTGAAGGGTGGCAGAATATGCTATACCAAATATACTACTTTTGCTCAAGGATTATTTTGAACTAAAGGCACTTAAAAATATAGCAGGTGCAAGAAAGGTGATCTGACCTTCTGCTTTTTCTTCCTGAAAGCAGGAGATAAAACTCCCATATGAAAGACATCATCCCAATACCAGAAGCAGAGTAATTCTCCTAAAAAAACCATTTTAGGTTTGGGGGTACATGTGAAGTTAGTTATATAGGTAAACAAGTGTCGTGAGGGTTTGTTGTACAGATATTTCATGACCCAGGTGTTAAGCCTAGTAGCCAATAGTTTCTTTTCTGTTCCCCCTCTCTTTCCTCCCACTCTCTACCCCGAAGTAGACCCCACCAGTGTCTGTTGTTACCTTCTTTGTGTCCATGTGTTTTCATCATTTAGCTGCCACTTAAAAGTGAGAACATGTGGTATTTGATTTACTGTTCCTCTGTTAGTTTGCTAAGGATAATGCCCTCCAGCTCCATTCATGTTCCTGAAAAAGACATAATCTAATTCTTGTTCATTGCAGCGTTATTGACAATAGCAAAGACACAGAATCAACTTAAGTGCCCATCAAAGACAGGTTGGATAAGCAAAATATGGTACATATATACCATGGAATGCTATGCATCCATAAAGAGAGACTAATGTTCTTATCATCAGCAATGGGAAGTTGAAACGGAAAGAATTCTGTACAAACGAAACTTGTTGAAAGAATTACCTTCCCTCAGCCTCCCCACATGGTTTAGTTATTTTCACACAGTTGTTGCTCCCTATCCAACTTAATATTAAAGCATTTAGGTTTTGCCACTCGTTTGGGTCTTCATTTCCTTAAAAGGGCTTCCATGTCATGTAAAACTTAATCTGTATGCTTTTTTTCCTGTTAATCTCTTTTATATCAGTTTAATTCTCAAGCCCAGCTGAAAATTCTTAGTGGGTAGAAAAGTAAAATTTTCCTTCCCACCAGGAATGAGTTTTGGGATCACCACCCAGATCCTCCTGATTACAAAGGAAAATTGCTCAGTAGAGTCTGGGGTGAGACAGGAGAGAGCTTCAGAACACAGACCCGTCACTCAGCTGTGCAACAATGGATGATCTTTTGGTTCTTTCTTCATTACCTAATGCTCAAGTCCAAGTTACAAAGCTAATGCTTGTGACTTAGGGCACAGGCCTCAAATGCCAGTTTTTTTCCTTCTCCACTGAAGGAGTTCAATTACACATTTATTTAAACACCAAATAGTGTATTTGATTCTCTACCTATTAATTGAGTCCATAGATGACTCTTTAAAAAACAGTCAATTAAAATTTGGTTCTGAATAGCTATGCTTAAATTGTTGCCCATGGAACTGTCTTTGAGTTTGGGGTTCGGGAATCTATTTGGCCTTTTCTACCCAAAGGAAAAAAATTATCATCTTCATCTCTAATAAATGGCAGCACCTTAATTTATAATTCAAAAGGAGAAATAACACATATGTGGCTGTCAGGAAAGGGGAAACACTTTGGAAGTGGCTTTTGTGAAAGATTATGAAGTCTACCTACTGTACCTTATCACTGCAGAAGGAAAATGATGTTTCTTTTGATCAAAACAGGACAAGGAGCACATCAAAATCAATACATGGAGAATTTAATCCTCTGAGCTGTCAGAATCACAAACAGAGAAACTGAATGTTAATGACAGAGAGGCAAACATGTTTATTGTGGAAAGGTTACTGCTGAGATGCCTGCTTACCCTCTTAGAAAAAGTAAAGAAAGATATTACTCAAGGACCATAAGCCTTATTATCAGTTTTTCGTGAAAAAATTAAAACATGGTATTTAACATATCAGGTCTCCAAATCTGAAAGAAAGAATATACGTCCGTGTCTTTATCCAAAAAATATGACAAAGGGTTTACACCTATATAAAATATGTTTTAAAAGTCTACTCAAATATTTATACATTTTTAGTGTATTTAAAAATATTTGTAAATATTGGCAAATACACAGGAGTAAAGAAAGTGATATAATAAATCCCCACGAACTCACCAACTGGATATAAAATAAGTGTCATGATTTTGGCAATTTTGCTTTATTTCTTGTGTTGCTTTTCTTCTTTTCTGAAATTTTTAATTTGTGGAAGCATTTAAAGCACAGACCAAAAGCCTCACTCACTGCTAGATGTTTCTATAAAAATCCTTTAAAAGCATGGACTCTTTCTTAGGGAACCACAATGACATTATTTTGCCTGACATAATTAAATATCATTTTCTATTATCATTTTATATTAGTCTATAATAAAATGTTTTAAAAATTATTTTTATCATTTTTTCAATCAGGATCCAAATTATAGATGACTTTAAAATGAAAAATTAACAAATAGTTTTAAAAAAATTCCAATAAGAGTATATTAGAGTGAGAAGTGTGGTCAAATATTCAATACAATTAAAGCAATATTAGGATAATATTTATGTTATTAAGGCAATTCTTATGTTGTCAATGCAGCATATATTAATGTTTGTTTTTAAAAAAAGTCTATGGTACTTAGCCTTGGTAAGGCTTTAGAGAGATGAATACAGTTTTGCATTGCCAGGAATGTGGTGCATCAGAGCAATTTTCTTAGATATGAGAGTATTATGATAGGTAATGGAAGTCAGAAGAAAATGTTCTTCACATTTGACATCACTCACCTACTGCTGGACACATATTGTAAGGAAAGAATCTGGACAAAGTAAAATAAATTTTTAAAACACACATTTTCCTAGCAGTTTAATTTTTAAGGCAGAAACATAATGGGGAAAACAGGTGAACCTACAGCATTACATAAGTTAAATAAATATTCCGTATTAACTCAAGGTTGCATTGTGTAGTCATTAAAATGATGAACATAAAGATTGATGGTAGTATGTACCCTAGAACTTCAAGTATAATAAAAAATATATATATATATATATAAAGAATTCCCACATGTTGTGGGAGGTAACTGAATCATGGGGGCAGGTCTTTCCCATGCTGTTCTTGTGACAGTGAATACATGTTTTGAGATCCGATGGTTGTAAAAACGGGACTCTCCCTCCACAAGCTCTCTCTTCTTGTATGCCACCATGTGAGACATGCCTTTCACCTTCCACCATGATTGTGAGGGCTCCCCAGCCACATAGAATTTGAAAGTCCAATAAACCTCTTCTTTTATTTAAAAAAAAATTTTTTGAACAACAAAAAAAATAAAAATAAAAATAAATGAAGATTGAAAGGTAACATGGAAAAATTTAAATGCATAAAATTTTAAAAAAGAACACAAAAGTGTATGTATATTTTAACTGTATCTACATAAAACGTGTGGTAACATAGATTAAATATTGTTAGGCAACACATAAAAATGAAAGCAATTATATTAGAGTTGGAGGGATAAAAATAAGCATGAAGAATTAACAAGGCTTATTCTTTTTCTACAATTCATTTAATATTACTCATTGTAGAGCATACAGGGAAGTTTAAAGAAACATACAATAATCACCAATAATCTCATCACTTCCAAATAATCACTAGTACTTTGGTTTTTACTTGTGTGTGTGTGTGTGTGTATACATATACATATACACACACACATATATCTGTATATATATATATCTGTGTATGTGTATATATATATCTATATGTGTATATATATGTATATATATATATATATAAAATACTGACGTGTGATTAGGGTTTTCTCACATAAATATTTTACATAAATTTATTTAACTGTTTCATATTATTAAGCAATTAGGTTGTTTATAATGCTTCCTCAGCAACAGTAGTAAGCACAGGAGTAGCCACCACAAAACCTGCATGGGCTCCATGCTGATGGCTATGGAAACCCTATGATAGGCATTTTTGCTCAGCCTCAGCACTATTTGCTTTCCCATTTTAATTATGTGGAATCTGAGGACCCATGTGAAGTGGTGTGCACAACAGAACTAACAAAATGTTGAGCCATGATTAAAACCTGGGTAAAATAAGTGGCAACTTCATGTGTTTTCCATCTTTCATTTATGATCAAACTTCACGTAAGTCTTAGTTGACATCATCAGTTAGGAGAAAAAGATCTTTGTAAATAATATTACTGGGTCAGTGATATTACATTTTGTCAGAGTTCTGTGGAAGCATTGCTAAAATGTCATCCAGAGCATCCTTGCCTTATTGTATATGTATATATACCCACACATTAATTATTGTATATTATGTACTGAATAATACAGATTTTTAGTGTGTGTGTATAAATTTACATATATATGTGGGCATGTCTATATGTACATACAAAACTAATATTTTTTATTATAAATTACATATTTATATGTAATATATAGTTCAGGAGACTATATAATATAATGTATAATTTATATAATATAAATCGTGTGTATGTATACACACATATACATATATATACATATATATGTATGTGTGTGTATATATACGTGTGTGTGTGTGTGTGTGTATATGTATATCTATACATCCCTAAAATGCTAATAATGTTGGTGAAAATGTTACTGAAATGCCAGAGGTTTAGTTTCGGTCCTGGTGCTCACTGCACAGAAAACCAAATCACCAAGACAATGAGTATTTCCAGGGACGAAGAGTTTAATCAGGTGCTGCAGTAGAGCAGATGGGAGATCAGTCTCAAATCCATCTCCCTCAGCAACTAAAATAAGGGAGTTGTATATCAGAGAAGAAATGTTACTATGTGTGGGAAAACAGGAATGAGGGAGGGGTAAGGAAAAGGAGTTGGTCCACAGGCAGCCGGTGGTCAGTGAGACAATCAAGACAGTTGAAGGGGTCTGGCGTCTCTTTGTCCAGATGTGGTGACCCGCTAAGTGTCAGCTCCTTGATGCCATCTGGGAAGCCTGATGACTGGTTTCCTGAGAAAGGAATTTAGATAAGACAAATGTAACTTTCTCAAGTTTCAAGACTAGGAGGGTAAATTTCTACATTTATTCAAAAGAGGCCATGAATATCAGTTCTATGGGACGATTGGGCTTGTTTCAAAAAGCTTTATCATGGTTGTCTTAATTTTTCTTTCTTTTGGTAGCAAGAATAAATGGTTTTAATGTGTTCACTGGTGTTTTCATTTCTTTTAATTATATTCCCTATAAAAAAGATTTAAACAGCATCATAAATAAGCATTGTTAGCAATTTCAGTTCAATTTCATTTTGTTTTTATTTATTTATTACATATACTAAATGTGTGCTATGTAGATGCACATATGAAGGGATTCTTGATTTTTTAAGTTAATTTACTTTATGTTATAAATGTTAGAAAATGCAAATAGACCAAATATTTAAAAATGGATAAATATGACACGTGCTACACCAGCTATTGTGGAATAATTTATTAGACTAAGCTTTCCTATGAGGCACCTTGAATAGCAGCATTGTTAGGTATTTTAAGTATTATGTCAAATGCCTAGTATTATATTTTCTGGATTATATATAGGGTCTTGCTCTGTCACTCAGACTGGAGTGCAGTGGGGTTATCATGGCTCACTGCAGCCTTGACCTCCTGGGCTCAAGGGATCCTCCCACCTCAGCCTCCCGAGTAGTTGGGACAGGCACATTTTTCCATATCCTGTTAATTTTTTTTTCTTAATTAGAGACAGAATCTCACTATGTTATCCAGATTGGTCTCCAACTCCTGGGCCCAAGCAGTCCTCCTGCCTTGACCTCCCAAAGTGTTGGGATTACAGGCATGAGCCACTGAGCCCAGTGATATTTGTATTCTAGAAGTTGAATTGAAGTCAAAGAAGTAAAAAAAGAAACAATGTTTAATTATTATTGGTAAACTGCCTTTCAGAAAGTTTATTTTTTTAGTCACCGACCAATTATTTATGAAAGTAATTATTGCCATATAATTTTGTGAAAACTGGATTTATTTTGGGACGAGGGGACAAAATTGACAGCTAAAAAATGGTATCATTCTGCAAAACTTTTTTTTTTTTTCAGTTGATGGTGGGGACAAAGTTGACAGCTAAAAAGTGGGGATATTCTGCAAAACTTTTTTTTTCAGTTGATGTAAAGCTAAACATTTTTGTACACAAAACCCTACTATTTCCTTTTTTGAAAAATGTGTGTTTATTGTTTTGTTCATCTCTAATAATGAAGGTGTCATTTATTTATCTGTTTGTATAAGCTGTTTAGGAATTTACAATATCCCTCTTTATTTTGTCAATTTATGTAAGTTGATTTATTTAATATTTGATTTTGTTACTTAATATTTGATTTTGTTATTTAATATTTGATTTCGTTTTTGATGTCATTTAACAGACTACATTAAAATATATAATTAATTATGTTGATATTATTTCCATTCTTTCATGTTTAGTAAATCCTTTCCCTCTTGTATCAAATAGGTGTTTCTCTTTATTTTCCACTTTTATTCATTAATGCATCTAAAATTTATTTTAATCCTTAGTTTAAGCTAAATATATGATAGATCTTTTTTCAATTACATTTTTGTGTTTCACTTAATTGACTGGGATTTGCAGGACGACGTTGAAGACTCAAGATAGGTAGGAGTTCACATAGTTATGTTCCTTATTTTCATTCCATTGGTGGTAGTATTAAATTTTGTTTATCACATGTGCTATTCCATTAGTAATAAATTTTTTATAACAACAAGAGAATATCATGAAACTAAATATTTAATCGGATATGGATATTTGTTCTATTCTTTTTTTAAATTTTACTTTAAGTTCTGGGATACATGTGCAGAACGTGTAGGTTTGTTAAAAAGGCATACAGAAAAATATCTAATGCATGTGGGGCTCAAAACCTAGATGATGGGTTGATAGGTGCATTAATAAGAATTTTATAGACAGAGTTATATTGTTAAAAGTTATAAAGGAGATTACAAGTGATTTCACTATGAGAGGCATTGCTAGTGTAGACTCGAACTACCTGGATTGTTACTCCACGAACAGCATTTTCTGTGATTTACGAATTACTTGACTTCTCTCTGCTGTTAAGAGTGATAGCAAAGATAAACTCGGATAATTATGCAATTCAATGTGAGAAGAATGTCCCATGCAAAGTACAGGTAGCAATTGCTATTATTAGTAACTATTTGGCATACTCATGTGATAAAATGTCAGCTTTCCTAGTATTGATCTCTATTTACAATGTTGGCTTGAATGGTACTTGGTCATGATAAGTTAGTATTGAATTCAACCTGTTGTATTTTATCCTGTCCAAAAATTGGATTGGTTTATATTTGTGGTAAAAGATTTCCTCATTAGATTTGTTATGGAGGTTACAACAACACATTAAAATAAATTTAGAAACTCTGCATGTTTATATTCTAAACTATTTTTTTTTTTGCTATTTCTTCTTCTTTTTTTTTTCCTTTGATGGAGTTTCACTCTGGTCGCCTCTCGGGTTCAAGCAATTCCCCTGCCTCAGCTTCCTCAGTAGCCGGGATTACAGGCACCCACCACCATGCCCAGCTAATTTTTTGGACTTTTGGTAGAGACAGGCTTTCGCCATGTTGAGCAGGCTGGTCTGGAACTCCTGACCTAAGGTGATCCGCCCGCCTCGGCCTCCCAAAGTGCTGGGATTACAGGAATGAGCCACCGCTCCTGGCCTGTATTATTTATTCTTATAAAGTTTGGAAGAATTTGTTGGTAATATTTGATAATAACATTAATAATGACACGTTATTTAACATTATATTAACAAAAATATAAACAAGATTAACTGTTTACTTGAAAATGATTTTTGTTCTAGCAAACATAAAATTTTAACATTTCTCAATTTCTACAAAGCATTTATGTGTATCTTAGCATGTTTTTGCCATGCTTAGGATATTTAAGACAAGAGAAGGAGAGAGATTTCCAAAACCATCTCTCCCCTCAGGGCTAGGGCCTGCCAGAAGTCAAGAGTAGGTGTCGGAGTCAAACTGTGAAAATTAGGAACAGGATCAGTATCTCAAAGGCCAAAGATTCATACACACAGAGCATTTTGTAATGCAGATCAATTGAAATAATTCAACAAAACCCTTCAACCATTACTCCTGGATATATTTAACCTGACATTGGTGTCAGAGTCCATGGCATTTGAAATGACACAAGGTTAAAGGTTGTGGGGAAAACTTGGGCGTGGAGTAGACAGCAGTATACAAAGGACATGTGAACTGAGTGTAAACAGGGATGTGGAATCACAGTTCCTCGGACATTCTTACTCTGTGCAATATTATGTCTAATTTCTTTTCTGACAAGTCCTGGATCCTTTTTATCGAACTAATTACTGCCCAAACATCATTATGTCACCGAGGAACCCTTACGGCACTTAAGTCAGTGTCATTATTTTTATTTTCCTTCTATAGAATTTAATATATAAGGATCTTAAACAACTCTATTAAAAAATCTAATAATCTGATTTAAAATAGGCAAAAGATCTCAATAGACATTTCTCAAAACAAGATACACAAATGGCAAATGGGTATATGAAAGTGTGCTCAACATGATTGATCATTAGAAAAAACATTCTCAGTCTAAAACAAAAGCCAAACAAATACAAATACTCAAAATTTATTCTGTGTGCATAATTTAATAACTCGTATTGAATATGTGAAAGTGTATTTCGCATTATGCACTTGCAATCCCATTTGACCCAGGACAGTTTAGATGAGCCAAAAATTTCCATTATTGCCTTACTCGGTTTCAAAATCCCATTTCATGTGCTTGACCAGGGACCAGCTTTGAACACATCTTTTTCTTCGTATTGATGATACCACAGTCTCTGATTGTTTTGAACCAGTTAATGTTTCTTCTCAGTCTCCTTCATGGCTTATTTCTCCTCTAAATATTGGTGAGCTGGAGATTGAATCCAGTGGCCTGTTCTCTTCTCCACCTGCATTACCCTGCTAGCGATGCCCCAAGGCTTTCAATGTTGTCAGAAATGCCAGTGAAGCCCAAGTATTTGAAAATGAGGCTTTTGGGAAGAATTCTCATGAATGGGATTAGGCCCTTAAAAATAGGCCTAAGGGAGTTCATTCTCTCCTTTTATCCTGAGAGGACCCAGTAAGGCGGCACTACCTATGAACCAGGAAGCTGCAAATGTGCCAGTCCAGAGCCCACATTTGCAGATGGAAGGAATGCTTCTGGGAGCTGTGGTTTCTATGTCTAGGAATTCGCTCACCCTGGAAAAGCACTCTCTCATGGATTAGCAAGAGCTCAGATGCCAGAGCATCAAGAATACAGAAAGTAAGAAAGCAAGAAAACATAGTCAACATTGTGTTAAGTAGCAACTTGTTATGGTATTTATTTGCTTGTCCCTGATATACACATTTTTTCATAAAAACTTGGTGAATACTTTCTCTATGTCAGGCATGATTCTAAACACAAATGATACAGCAGTATTTTAGTTTTTTCAGGCTGCCAAAACAGATGTCATAAACTAGGTAGCTTATCAATAAGTGTTCTGGAGGCTGGACACTCAAGATCAAGGCACTGGTAGATATGGTTTCTGGTAGAGGGCCTGCTTCCTGGTTCATAGGAGGAGGCATTCTGGTTCTGGGATATTCTGGCCATTACAATGCAGAACGTAATTATCTCAGAACCAGATACCAGACAACTAGATACAATCTCTACACTCCAGAGAGAGGCATCCAAAATTATTCAAACTAGCCAATCCTAAGCCTGCTTACCTTGGCTTGCCTTGCCTTTCCCGTGGAAATCACAATAATGTCTACTTTTCAAGCTTTTCTGTTGCCCTTTCTGTATTCTGGCCACTTCTGGTGTTTCACCATGTGACCTGGTGTGGCCTGCATGCCTCCTCTTGGGAACTGTAAGTAATAAACCATTGTTTAAATGTGACAGTTATCTCCTGATCTGTTGGCTTCACCATCTCTAACAAATAATAAAACCTAAGTTTTAAAATTCAAACCCACTGGAATCGCTATAATTAAAAAATCAGTAAGAAGAGTTGCCAAGAATGTAGAAAAATTAGAACCCTCATACAGTGCTGGTGGAAATATAAAATGGTGCAACCACTTTGGAAAATAGTTTGGCAGTTCCTCAAAAACTTAAACATAGAGTTACTATTCCACTCAGCAATTAATTGTACAGTATATTGATTTTATATCAATAAAGCTGTTACAAACAAAAGTACATAATAGTAGTTAATATCTATTTAAGTCTTGGTATGTACCATTTTGAGCACTTTATACATACTAACTCAGATGCTCTAGCCCTTGAGTGTGAGCTCTGAACCACCTTGTTATACTGCCTTCACATATATTCTTGCCCCTTTAGCTTATTGATTGGATCAGATGAGAAAACATCACTGAATACTGAAGAAGAATCCACAGTTCAAGGAGAGGGACTATGCTAGCAACTGTACCAAGTAGCACTACTACACAGGCTTGATGAATAAGTATAATTTAGAAAAATGCAAACAAATATTCTAATGTGTACATTCAGATAAATTACTGGGGCTACTATATTGTTCAAATAAAAGTAGACTTTTATGTAAAAAGAGCATTATGAAAAGCATCGATAAAGATGACCAAAATAAAAACAAAATATAACTACAAAAGATATATCCCAGAACGCATTCAGCGGATGAGAGGTAATGCTGAATACTAACCACAAATATCCCATATACGTCTTTTATATACTTTATAGGAGAAAAAGGGAGTGAAAAGTTATTGTTTAATTCATTGTTTGATAATGAATTATAAAAATTGTAAATAAATGCAGGAGACAAAAAGAATGAATAAACATATTAAAACCAATAATTATCAAAGTAGAAACATAAAAGCCAGCAATAAACATTAATGAACATTAATCAATTGAAAAGAAAAACAGATGTTGACTGAAAATATGACAAATAAATCAGTCATTAAAGAAAAACAACTGTACCTTAAATAACTTAGACTCTCATATTCTGTGAATTAATATGTATCTTTGCACTTATTATAATAATCATTAGAAGCAAAATGGCACATAAAGGTTGAACCAAAGAGGCAATTAAATGAAGATTTTTAGTCTAATAAAAACTCGAAAGAAAAGAAAGCAGGTGTGGTTATATTTATAACATAGAAAGTAGCTTTTGAGGTGAAAACCATTAAAAAGGACAAAGAGGATATTTTATAATCATGAAAGGTAAAATCTCTAAAAAAGATATAATAGTCATGAGCCTTTTTGCACTCAAAAATATAAAGGTGAAATATATAAAGTAAAACTGGCTAGAATTGTGAGGCAAAATTGAAAAAAATCATACTTATTGTAATGAAGAATTTTAATACACTTTCCTATGCTTTTAATACCTTGGGATATTAAAGAGTAGTAGAGTAATAGAAAAAAAACTACTTAAAATGATAAAGGAATAGAGATTTTTTAAATACAATATACATTATATAATGTAAAATCTATGCCAGATAGAAAATCAGCATCATTTCAAGAATACAGACTGCAGTTTAAAATGTTAAATATTTAAAATTTTAAAAATGGGAGAGGCTATGTATTTGCTAAGGGAGGGAGTATGTGTGAAATCCCTGGACCTTCTGCTCAATTTTGTTGTGAACCTAAAACTGCTCTCAAAAACAAAGTCTATTTTAAAAGTGCTAAAATAGAAATATAGAAATGTCTCAGATTCTTGACATAGTTCAATACAACAAGAATCTAAACATGAAACAACAAAAGTACCAAATAATATTTAGCCCACAACAAAACAAGTATCTCCTGTCTAAATGACAAAATCAAGGTTCAAATTAAAGACTAGATATAAAAACAAACACAATAAAACACACAACCCAGATGAATGAGGGAAAAGTGATATTTAAAAGCAGATTCACAGCCTTAAAACAATACTGCCTAAACTCTATCATGCTTGACAATAACCCCCAGGTGTTTTTTTGTTTTTGCTTTTTTAGACGGAGTCTCGCTCTGTAGCCCAGGCTGGAGTGCAGTGGGGCCATCTCAGCTCACTGCAAGCTCCGCCTCCTGGGTTCATGCCATTCTCCTGCCTCAGCCTCCTGAGTAGCTGGGACTACAGGCGGCCGCCACCACACCTGGCTAATTTTTTTTTGTTTTTTTAGTAGAGACGGGGTTTCACCATGTTAGCCAGGATGGTCTCGATCTCCTGACCTTGTGATCTGCCCACCTTGGCCTTCCAAAGTGCTGGGATTACAGGCGTGAGCCACTGCGCCCGGCCACCCCCAGCTGTTTTGGTTTTGCAGGTCTGATTTAGGGTCTTTGGAATGCATCTCTTTAACAACCAACAATATTGACTCTGATGAGATGGTCCATGAGCAGCCTTTTCAGAGTCATCAGGAATGGAGAAAACTATAATGAAGAGAAAAGTATATGCCTCATCTTTCCTAAATCCTGGTAATGATTCCCAGAGTGACCTTCCTTCAACTCGTTCTGGTTTCAGCTCTTTCTGGCAGCTCTCAAGACAACTCCAGAAGGCACCTTGATCTTTTTATTTAACACACTTAGAAATATATACTGCTTCCATCCTATTTTCTGGATGGATGGATGGATGGATGGATGGATGGATGGATGGATGGATGGATGAAAGAATCGATGGACAAAGGTGTACTGAGAAGTGACTTCTGGGCTGGAAACATAAACTCTGCAGTAATAAGCCATGAAAGTCCACGGAATCACCTAGGGAAAAGTACTAATGGAGAGGGAAGCTGACCTGTCCTTAAACCCCAAGGAGACTAAGAGGAAAAGGCTACTAAAAGAGGATGTGGGTGTTTTAAGATCTAAAATGTCACTAATATCAATTGCTACTGACGAATAGACTAAATTGAGAACACAATTGTGTCTTTTGTATATGAAAATGCAGAGGTCACTGATGTATCTTAACAACAACAACAAAAAACAAAAATAAACAAACAAAAATTCTAACAAAGGAACTGTAGTAAACTTCCTGTGTGCTTGATAAGCTGGAGAGCGAGGAAGAACCATGTGCATAGAAGTCTGGCTGTGAGGAATGCAGGGAGGAGGCTCTGTTCTGAGCCTTTTTAGCATCACAGTGGTTTGCACAGTGCTGGGAGGAGGCACAGGGAGTGTTCAGTAATATTTGCTGAATCTTGAACTGAGGGAAAGTGCAGTTTCTCCCATTATTTTCTTCAAAGTATTAGTGCCCATGTTTTTAGCTGAAATAAAATAAGTGATTTATTTAATTCGAATAACATTTATTGAACATTCATTATGTGAAAAGCACTTATTCCAGCCACTATTACAGCATGCTGTTTTTATTTCATGTGACCTTAGGAATTTGGGTTAAAGAGGAAGTTTCATTCTGTAGCAGAAGGTCATCTAATAACAGAGGCATAATGGCCACTTAAGTACATTATGAACTCAAGGCTCATGATACAGCTGACCTTTGGCAGACCCCACATTCTTCCTGAGGAGGAAGAAGGAGAGACTCTTGCTGAGCTCCTCGGATCCAAGTAAGCACCTGAATGCTGAACATTAATATTTACCATGGAAACTGCTGCCTCTCATACTGTACTTAGCTTTTCTTATTGAATCTCTCAGGGGGACAATGAGGACTTTGCTTCACTGTGAATGTTTCAGCGAAACTCCATTCCCCGTGGAGGCCCTTTCAAAGCAGAAACATAGCTCCTGGAGGGAATTGTACAACTTCCTTAAAAGACGCATCTAAACTTGCTAATACAGATGCTTGTACAAAAGGGTTGGGAGTGAAAAGGTCACTCATAGAAGCACTAAATGCCTGACCTTTACTTTTTGTTCTAAATTATCCTGTGATTGTACAGTACAGTTTAGCAATACGAAAAGCCTCATTTTGAGCCTATTAGAATGCCTACGGATGGAATCTTGCCCAGTGCTACAGCAGCAGGTAGCTACATTTAATGTTTTTATCTGCATTTTATTTGGCATTACCACTAGGAAATGAAATGCTAGAAATGTAATTTGCTGAAAGATCATTTTATTCAAGATTTTAGTAATGGTACCTATATAAATATCTTTCTCTTAAGGAAAAAAAAAATGCAGGCAGTGAGGAGAAGGGACTTTTCACTAGGCCACCAGATTTGTTTGCCCTAGATTCTGGTGTTAACTTGTTTATTAATAACCAACTGAATTCATCTTCTTAAAGTTTTAAAATCATCTGCTTTTTAAGATTTCGTTCTAAAAGTTTCTTTACCCATTGATTTAGCCTGAAAATCTTTGTATCTTCCTGATTCTTCTCCACGTGATTGTTATGTCTCTTGAAACCCATGAAACCCTAAATTAGGCTTCCCTGGTTCAGAACCAAATGATTTAATTACCAAGACTTTGTAATTAAACTCAAAAATTAGGCACGTAAAACATCATCCTTCTCTACCTCAAACTCCTAATTCCTAGCTTCTCTTATGAAAGAATTAAGAATATATTACTACAGAGTTTGAAGAATTTTCCTTTGACTCATATTTACTTTTAACCTATATTACTTCTTGAGCCTTATAATTTTAGCAAATTTATTCCCAGTTGCATAAAGGAGTAGAGGCAGAGAACATTAAAGCTGACTTTGTGGATGTACCAATTAGCCTTTGCTGTGTTTCAAACCATACCAAAACTCAATGGCTGAAAACAGCCAATATGAACATGTTTTATGATCCTGGGCTTGATCAACTGGGTCTGGCTGACGTAGGATGGGCTCACTAATGTTTCTGAGACCCCAGCTGGAGATATGGGGCATCTCAGGGGGTGACTTCAGGTTTGATTTGGTGGTGCCACAGGGCATTCAGTAGCAAGAGTGCAAGCAACAGTATGTAATGACTTTTCAGATTTCTGTTTACATTGTATTTGCTAATGTCCCACTGGCCAAAGAAACAGTGACAATATGAACATTCTCAGGATCAGTGTGGGAAGAACCTTCAGAAAATCGTGGATACAAGGAAGGAAGTAAAGATGCCGTTATATTGAGACATACAATTATAATTTGTCAACTTACAAAATTTAAAGAAGTTACAAAAAATAAAAAGAAACAAGGGAAATTGGAATTTGTGGAGGGCACTACAACTAAGCTCAAAAATAGTCCATAGTATTTTGTTAGGGAACATATAGGCACTACTGTTTTTGGAGAAGGTAGATTCAATAATCAAAGAAAATATTAAAAGGTATTTCTGTTGAAATTACTAAACTGCTTAAAGCAGTCAGACAATATGTAAACAAATGAGTGTAGCTATGTTCTTTTTTTTTTTCTTTTTATACTTTAAGTTCTAGGGTACATGTGCACGTCAGGTTTGTTACATATGTATACATGTGCCATGTTGGTGTGCTGCACTCATTAACTCGTCATTTAGCATTAGGTATATCTCCTAATGCTATCCCTCTTCACTCGTCCCACCCCATAACAGGCCCCAGTGTGTGATGTTCCCCTTCCTGTGTCCAAGTGTTCTCATTATTCAATTCCCACCTATGACTGAGAACATGCGGTACTTGGTTTTTTCTCCTTGCGATAGTTTGATGAGAATGATGGTTTACAGCTTCATCCATGTCCCTACAAAGGACATGAACCCATCATTTTTTATGGCTGCATAGTATTCTATGGTGTATATGTGCCACATTTTTTTAATCCAGTCTATTGTTGATGGATATATGGGTTGCTTCTAAGTCTTTGCTATTGTGAATAGTGCGGCAACAAACATAGGTGTGCATGTGTCTTTACAGCAACATGATTTATAATCCTTTGGGTATATACCCAGTAATGGGATGGCTGGGTCAAATGGTATTTCTAGTTCTAGATCCTTGAGGAATCACCACACTGTCTTCCACAATGGTTAAACTAGTTTACAGTCCCACCAACAGTGTAAAAGTGTTCCTATTTCTCCACATCCTGTCCAGCACCTGTTGTTTCCTGACTTTTTAATGATTGCCATTCTAACTAACGTGAGATGGTATCTCATTATGTTTTGATTTGCATTTCTCTGATGGCCAGTGATGATGAACATTTTTTCATGTGTCTGTTGGCTGCATAAATGTCTTCTTTTGAGAAGTGTCTGTTCATATCCTTCACCCACTTTTTGATGGGATTGTTTGTTTTTTTCTTGTAAATTTGTTTGAGTTCATTGTAGATTCTGGATATTAGCCCTTTGTCAGATGAGTAGATTGCAAAAATTTTCTCCCATTCTGTAGGTTGCCTATTCACTCTGATGATAGTTTCTTTTGCTGTGCAGAAGCTCTTTAGTTTAGTGAGATCCCATTTGTCAATTTTGGCTTTTGTTGCCATTGCTTTTGGTGTTTTAGATATGAAGTCCTTGCCCATGCCTATGTCCTGAATTGTATTGCCTAGGTTTTCTTCTAGGGTTTTTTATGGTTTTAGGTCTAACATTTAAGTCTTTGATCCATCTTGAATTAATTTTTGTATAAAGTGTAAGGAAGGGATCCAGTTTCAGCTTTCTACATATGGCTAGCCAGTTTTCCCAGCACTATTCATTAAATAGGGAATCCTTTCCCCATTTCTTGTTTTTGTCAGGTTTGTCAAAGATCAGATGGTTGTAGATGTGTGGTATCATTTCTGAGGGCTCTGTTCTGTTCCAAAATGGCCATACTGCCCAAGGTAATTTATAGATTCAATGCCATCCCCATCAAGCTACCAATTACTTTCTTCACAGAACTGGAAAAAACTACTTTAAAGTTCATATGGAACCAAAAAAGAGCCCACATTGCCAAGTCAATCCTAAGCCAAAAGAACAAAGCTGGAGGCATCACGCTACCTGACTTCAAACTATACTACAGTGCTACAGTAACCAAAACAGCATGATACTGTTACCAAAACAGAGAGCATATCTATGTTCTAATAAAACTTGATTTACAAAAAGAGGTGTTGGGCCAGATTTTGCCTGCCTACTGTGGTTCATCAACCCTTCTCATAACCCTTGTCTAACACTATTGTTGCATAATAAATCAAGTCAAAACTTTATGATTTATATCAACAATGTTTCTCAGTTTTGGTGGGTAAGAAAATGAGGAGGAGGCTAGGGGAGAATTCTGGCTTAGAGTTTCTTCTGCACTTGCAGTGGCTGGAGGTGTTGCAGTTAGAGGCTGCCTGTGCACATAAGCTAGATTAGGTTTCCTCCTACCATGGTGGCATTGGTGGTGCTGAACTGCTTAAAGAGTAACTAGGGCTCTCGTGAGTGTTCCAGTTGGCAAAGAGTATGCTAAAGAAACTCACAGAGCAGCACTTCTGCTGTGTTCTACTCAACATAAAGGCCACTCACAATCAAAGGAATTGAAATTAGACTATACTCTTTGATAGGGAAGTGGTAGGTTTCTAGAAGATAATGCAGGATAGAAGGAAATGTGACTTCCATCCTTGGAAAATACAACTGCAATGCACCAAGCAGGGGAAGCAGGGGCATGGTGATCAAAGGTGAGCAGATGACAAATAGAGCTAAATCTGGAAACCTACCAGACTGTCAAGCAAAAGGGAGAGCACACATTTTGCATTCAAAATTTATTCATTATCCAAAACCAATTAGGTGTCAGGTTTAAATAAGTACTGTTGCACATTACTTAATATTTTTTACTCCAATTTCTTCCAGTAAAATGATACTATATCAATCTCTCATTGGGGGTTTCTCCTAAGCATCTCTTGTAGAAAATAATAGGGTTCTTACAGTTCCTAACAATAGAAGGCCTTTAATAATTGGTAGCTATGCTTATTAATATAATCACTCATACCAGCCACAATGTCAGACAAATCAGCTCTACTACATGATCTAGCTATTTGAATTTGGGTTAAGAGTAAAATAATTCAGGGCTGGGTGTGGCGGCTCATGCCTGTAATTCCAGCCCTTTGAGAGACTGAGGCTGGTGGATCACCTGAGATCAGGAGTTGGAGACCAGCCTGGCCAATATGGTGAAACTCCGTCTCTACTAAAAATACAAAAATTAGCTGGGCGTGGTGGCAGGCACCTGTAATCCCAGCTACTTGGGAGTCTGAGGCAGGGGAATCACTTAATCCCAGGAGGCGGAGCTTGCAATAAGCTGAGATCGCACCATTGCACTCCAGCCTGGGCAATAAGAGCAGAACTCCATCTCATAAAAACAAAAACAACAACAAAAAAGAGTGAAATAATTCAAAGAAAATATCTTAGTGTTGAGTCGCGGAATGAGAGTCAAATTGATTTGGGCTCAAACCCTGGACTTTCTCAAACATAAATAGAAATGCTAAGTGCCTGGCACAAAGGAGTCACTTAAAAAAATAGACATCTCTCCTTTCTTCAGTAGAGACAACATATATAAATTAAAATAGAACTTTCCAGTTATAAACATCAGACTATTCTTTTTAACACATCTCTGGGTGACTACCTACCTTTTACAAAGGATAAGAGCTTTTCAGTATCTAATATTATTTCAATTAAAGCATGCAAAATACCTTTAAATATGAGCAGCAATCAAAAAGTTATGTAATAAGAACAGTAGTAATGTTTTATAGTTTTGAATAGCATTTACATTAAACAGAAGGAAAGTAAATGTCTATAAGAGACAAAAGGATGTATTGAATTTTGTCACATCCGGAAAATGCTCCTATATACTTCTTTCATATATGTATTATAATAATTCTACAAAATATCAATTAAAATCACATTTCATCTCTAAACTGATGATGCTAGAATGAATGTCTCCAGGGCCATGTCTTTCCATAGGCCAGATCCCTATTCTCGCTGATTCTAGGACATTAATACTTCAACATTGCCTTGGTTCTTCAACTCAAGAACACCAAAACAAAACTTATAATTTGTTCCTGCAAATCCATCTATCCTATAGATTCCCCCATATTTCCTTTTGTTGGAGTACAAACATCCAGGCTGGACAATTTGGCATCATCTTCAATTCTTCCCACATCCTTGGCATCAAAATACTGTGTCACCAAGCTCCTTTAAGTATGACTTTACAGCAGCCTACTTACCCCACTCAATTTCTTGATCTATAAAATGGTATGTCATTATATCTGAATCTTAATATACTGAGAGATTTTAACGTAAATATGTATTAACATTTTTGAAAAAGCATTTTCTGCATCTGTGAAATTTAAACAGAATTGTGTTTCTTTAATCTATTAATAATTGATTTTCTAATATTGAACCATTCTTGAAATTCTGGAATGAATCTTTTGTTATGATGGATAAAATATTTAATTTGCTATTGGATTTTTTAATTGTATTTGTTAAGAATTTTTGAAATTGTCCATAAGTAAGATTAAATTTTAACCATCTTTTTTCTGGTGCTTTTTTTTCAGACTTGAAAGTATATTAGTACTCACCTGATAGAATGATTTTGGATGCTTTTCCTTTTTTTCTTATTTTTTTAAAGACCAAATAGTGGTAGATAATTCTAATGGTTTCCCTGGAGTTGTCTGATTATCAAAGGTTTGTAGCATTTGCCTGTGAAATTATTTGGGCCTAGGGTTGTGATGGTGTGACTTCATAAATAGTAACTTTCTGTCTTTATAGAATCAGATTTTGAAAGTGTTACTCTTTTTAAATTTACTTGATTTCGACTTTTATACTTATTTGAATACCGTTGTGCCACCTACTCTCTGATGAGTTTTAAAATTTCTTATGTTTTGATGGTTATTCTTTATGGGCATATCATATTTTTGTATGTGAGCTTTTTCTTGATTAAATAGTGGTTTTTTGTTGTTGTTTTGTCAATTTATTTTAAAAACCATCTTTTGGACTTATGTATTAATTACGCTATTTTCTTCAGTTTTCTGATTACTCCTTGCTTTTGTCTTTAATGATTGTATATCTGCTAATTTTTTAATTTTTGTTTTTTTCTAGCTTATTGAGTGGAAATTTGATTTATTGATATGCTTATATAATTATTCACACACATCTGATTTTGTTGTGTTCCACATACATGGATTTGTATCTATTGTAACTGGTTTTTAGCATATAATTAAGATTGATTCAAAAGTTATATAATGGCACTTATCTTTGAATTTCTAGCCTAAAAGTTTGGAAGTTTTTTTAAAAAAATTATTATTGGATTCCAGTTTATTTGATGTTACCAGACTTTTAACATTTATAAAATCTTATTAATTATATAATTTAGGTTTTCTATGATCTATCTAATTTTTTTTAACATTGCATCTGCCTGAGATGGAAAAATCTGTTTTAAAGTTTCTCATTAAGTTTTGATTTCTTGTTCTCCATACATGCTTTTCTTATGAGAGCTATCACTGTTTTAATTGTATTCACAAGTATGAATAACTGGTATTCATGGTAAACTTTAGATTTCAGCCTTATTACATCACTTTTATATCTTTTTTTAATGCTTTCTAGTCTTAATTATACAATGTTGACAGATATCAACATTGTGATTTTTGTTTTGTTTTTATTTGTATTTACCTGTTATGGCTTGCTTATTTTTTAAATGTTTATGAATTTCTCTTTTTATTCCCAATGTGTAATGTTGAATTTTGCTTTGTTAGTCAACATGAAAATGTTTACACTTTCTCTTTAAAAGTGATTAAGCCTATTTACAAAATTTAGCTTTATTTCTCTCAAATTGTGGCCTATAATATGATGCGGGGTGTGTATGTGTGTTTGTGTGAGTGTATTTTATTTATACAGCCCTCCACTCTGTCGTCTACCTCCTAATGTTGATTTTTGGTTTAACTGTTGATATTGAAAAGTCTTTTTGTTTTTATTTTATGCTCATGATTACTGTTATATTCAATACTATTGAATAATAACTGTGGTTTTCTCTTTTGTGGGAGAGGGTGCTATATTCCTTGGGTTTTCTACTGTGAATAAGATTAGCTGAACTCTTTCTTATTAGCTAATAACCTCTCTTCCCCATCCCTCTTCCTCAGTAGCTAATTTCAAGTAATATCTTATTATTCCCAGTTATTTCCTATAAAGTGATCCGGTGCTTATTTATGTTTTCATATACTCTTCCCAATACCCATTCCCTTATTAGGTTTACATTGTAAAAACATATAGCCATTAAATGTTCTGGATCCATTACAATTACAATTTAATTTTATTACCGTAGAATGTTACCCATTTAATGCTTGGTGCAGTCCTTATGCCAATATCACCACTGTCGTCTTTGTTGCCCCAGTTTGTTTTTTAGTAGATTCTTTGGCAATATTACAACAAACACATTTTCTAAGCTTTTGTGTGTTCAACAGTTTTTTTCTGTTTCCTTTATATGTGCAGATCCATCTGTGAGATATAAAATCTTTGACTCACATTTCTGGTCATTGAGTACATTAAATTGTATCATGTACTGTCTTATAGCACAAAGCATTGCTGTAGAAATGTCTGAAGACAGTTATTTCCTCTCCTCAAGCTTAAATAATTTCACAAAAACATCTCCTGACTTTGGTTTTTTTGGGTTGAAATTCTAAGAAATGCAGTATAACATTTTAGTGTAAATTTTTCCACTAAATTGCCAGAAAGTTTTCTTAATTATAGCATTAAAATATATTTGTACATTTGCTAAATTTATTGCTTTATATCTTTCTTTCTTTTTTTTACTTTTATAAAAGCCTCCTCCTTTGCTTTTTCAATTTCTTCTAAAGCATCTTCTGTGTTGAAATGATACTTGTATTTTAGTCTTCATTTCTTAATAAAATTAATTATTATTTTTTGGTTTTTTTAGCTTTCTTTTTAATCTTCCATTTCTCCTTTCACTTTTTTGAGAATTTTTTTCTAATTCTGATTTGTTTTGTCTTTCTGTAGCTTCTCTCATTTCCTTCATCTTATTTAGCTAGATTTGAAATATTCAATTAAAATTTTCATCTATCATTTTAGATTGCTTTTATTATCAGTGGGAGAATTACTCTGACTTTTTTTTTTGATAACTTCGAGTGAAAGTCAAAAAACAGAATATTGTCTGAAATTCATTTTAAGTTATATACATTTTCCTGCACATTTAGGAAGAATTGGGCCAAGGTAACTTCTAGCTTAACATCTTTAAATTTCCCTCTTCTGTTGTTTTCATGAAGTGATAAAAATATTATTAATGTTTTCTCCCTCTTCTCCTGCACTTTTAGGAGGGTCTTCTCTTTCCTTTGCATGTGGTGTTTCCTTTTCTTTCTTTCTTTTTTTTTTTTTTTTTTGAGACAGAGTCTCACTTTGTCACCCAGGCTGGAGTGCAGTGGTGCAATCTCAGCTCACTGCAACTTTTCCCCCCAGGTTCAAGCAATCCTCCTGCCTCAGCCTCCTGAGTAGCTGGGACTACAGGCACCCGCCATCATGCCAGGCTAATTTTTGTATTTTTTGTAGAGATGAGACTTCACCATGTTGGCCAGGCCCAGGCTGGTCTTGAACTACTGACCTCAGGTGATCCTCCCACCTTGGCCTCCCAAAGTGCTGGGATTAAAGGCATGAGCCAGCCTTTCTAGCATTTATTTTATGGTTAGTTTGTACCCAGACTGCTAGTTAGGGGGTTAGGAGCTCTGAGGGCTGTAGCATATCTCTTAGACTTTTCTCCACTCCCCCCCACGCAATTTCTGTTCCATGAAGATTGTGAAGCTATGGTTAGCCATCATCTGCTCTTATTTTGGGGTTCATGGGGCATACTTTTTCATACGGTGTTTTGGTTGTTTGTTTGCTTTGTGATGCTATCTGCAAATTTTAGTTCTAATTTTCTAGTTTCTTCATTAATTTGGGGAAGATGGGATTCAGGGAGATTCCAAAACTACTTTGCTGCCACCATTTGCTTAGAATTCTCCCATCTCTTTCCTATTCCTAAAGTATTTTTCAAGAAACTATTAACACTCTTTCCTTGAGGTTCTGGTTCAAAATACAACCACAGGCCTAATTTATCTAAATGAAGAACTAGCAAGATAAGTTGTAATACTTTTTTCTTTTTTTTTTTTTTTGATTCTGACTCCTTGAAGCTAAAAATAGAGTCCAATTTTTCAATTATCCTTGAACCACATGGATTGTGAGAATGAATAATAGAAACAAACACATCTAAATTTTTTAAGAAAACCAAAAGGGACATGCATATTGAGTGTAGTGACCTGTATTGTTTTGCTAGGGAGTTCTTGAGTGATCTCGTTTCAGTGGGTCAAGGGTTTTGCTTTTTGCTATGTGACAATCTTTCTTCATCTGTCACTACAAGAGCACAATTTAGGCTGTTGCTTTTTCATAGAATAATTTAAATAATTTACAGTAAGATGCATAGATTGTTATTTGATTTTTACGCCTTGCTCTTTGTAATGAGAATTTTCCAAGAATTGACACTTTGTAGTAAAACAAACTTACATTACCAGTGACCACTGCCAGTCATCTCTGTAGAGGCATCAGCCAGATCATGTCCATGGGATTGAATGCATTTCTTTCAGTCAACTGCTCCTGTGAGCTTTGACCAGAAGTCTGAGGAATGTGTGAGTAATAGATGATTATATTTCAATACTGTCTTAATACAATAAATAGAGATATCAGAAAGAGCCACTTATGTATTATGTGAAACTTATTCATTGATTTTGCTCTGGAAAGGAAAAGGAAAGTTTCCTGAACTTTGGCCAAAAGCTCCCCTGAAATAAATGTCTATTATAAGAGATAAATCATCAAACAAATACTTAGGAATTCCAGCATGGCATTCAAAGGCTGCAAATAAAAAAGAGCACAGTCTATGAAGCCACCAATATATGTGTATATATACACACACATATAGTCACACATTGTATTATTCAGGGTTCTCTAGAGGGACAAAACTAATAGAATATATATATGAGTTTATTATTAACTTACATAATCACAAGGCCCCACAACAGGCTGTCTGCAAGCTGAGGAGCAAGGAGAGCCAGCTGGAGCCCCAAAACTGAATAACTTGGAATCTGAAGTTTGAGGGCAGGAAGTATCCAGTAGGGGAGAAAGATGTAGGCTGGGAGGCTAGGCCAGTATCCCCTTTTCACGTTTTTCTGCCTGCTTTACATTTGCTGGAAGCTACTTAGATTGTGCCCACCAGATTAAGGGTGGATCTGCCTTTCCCAGCCCACTGACTCAAATGTTAATCTCTTTTGGCAACACCCTCACAGACACAACCAGGATTAATACTTTGTATCCTTCAATCCCATCAAGTTGACAGTATTAACCATCACAAGTCCACCCGTTGTCAACTTGAACCCATATACATATCCTGAGGTCATACATAATCTTCAAATAAAGACAATAATAAAGTCATAATTATGCCTAACATAATACAACTATTCTTTGTACAACCAGAAAGGCACCAATCCCCAACTCAAATACTATTACATAAAGCTAACAGTACTTGAATGCTGATATGAAGTCAATAAATCTTATGTCACATGATAAAGGAAAAGGAAATAAAATAAAGTTATTTTCTTAGTACAAGTGTATATATGCACAAACATGTTTTTAGCAAAAGAAGGAGGAGATGTTCATGACAATTATAGTTCCCATTTCTGCAGCTGGTCACATGGTTGTATTGGTGATTACCTTCTTCCACTACTCATTCTGTATTCCCTTTGCCTTCAGCAAGTACTTCAGCAGGCTGTAGTGTTTTTCCTGGTGGAATGACCCAAACCTTCATTCCTGAGGGTTCTGGGCCATTTGTAGTCCTGCTGGGATTGGGCTGTTGTATTTTCCAATTGACCTTAATCACAGAGCATGGTAATACTAAGACATCTTAATGGATGTCCTGTATTCCATACATACTCTTCCTTACCTATATTATGGAGTAGTAGACTGATTTCATCTTGATAGTCCAGGTCAATCACAACAGCCAACACTGTAACTCCCTTCTTAGCTCATTGACTTAAAGGTAGGAGGAGCACAAAGTGTCCAGGTGGCGATCTTAACTTCTAGTTCAATGGAGTTGTTGTGTCTGCTGGTGGCAGAATACCTCCCTATGAAATTAAGACCTCTAGGCCAGCAGAACATAATGTTGCAGGAACAGGAAGCCAAAATTTTGCTAGTGAGTCACTAGGGGTAATGGTGAGTGGTGCCACTTCCACTTCCACCCCTTGATTCCTGGACCGGCGAATCCTGGCTATGGGAGAAGCAGTACCATATATTGGATGCTGATTCAGTGCATACATGGCCTTCTGGAGAACTTTACCCCAGCCCTGCAAAGTATTGTCACCTAGTTGGTGTTGTAATAGTGACTTCAAAAGGCCATTGCAATGTTCTATCAATCCAGCTGCTTCAAGATGATAGGGAACATGGTAAGATCAGTGAATACCATGAGCACGAGCCCACTGCTGCACTTCTTTAGCAGTAAAGTGAGTGCCTTGGTCAGAGGCAATGCTGTGTGGAATACCATGACAGTGGATAAGGCATTCTGTGAGTCCACGGATGGTAGTCTTGGCAGAAGCATTGCGTGCGGGATAGGAAAACCCATATCTGGAGTAAGTGTCTATTCCAGTGAGGACAAATCTCTGCTCTTTCCATGATGGAAGAGGTCCAATATAATCAACCTGCTGCCGGGTAGCTGGCTGATCGCCCTGAGGTATGGTGTCATATCGAGGATTTAGTGTTGGTCTCTGCCGCTGGCAAATTCGGTACTCAGCAGTGACCATTGCAAGGTCAGCCTTGGTGAGTGCAAGTCCATGTTGCTGAGCCCACGCATAACCTCCATCTCTGCTACCATGGCCACTTTGTTCATGGGTCCATTGGGCAATGACGGAGTGGCTGGGGAAAGAGCTGAGTGGTGTCCACAGAACGGGTCATCCTATCCACTTGATTATTAAAATCCTCCTTTGCTGAGGTCACCCGTTGGTGAGCACTCACATGGGATACAAATATCTTCACAGTGTTTTACCATTTAGAGAGATCCATCCACATACCTCTTCCCAAAATTTATTTGTCACCCATTTTCCAATCATGCTTCCTCTAAATCCCTGACCATCAAGCCAAACCATTGGCTACAGCCCATGAATCCATATATAATCAAACATCTGGCCATTTCCCCTTCCATGTGAAGTGCACAACCAGGTGCACTGATTGAAGTTCTGCCCATTGGGAAGATTTCTCTTCACCTCTGTCCTTCAGGCATATCCTTAAAAAGGGGCTGTAGTGCTGCAGCTGCCCACTTTCAGGTGGACATATTGTGCAGAGCTATCTGTGAATCAGGCCCTAGGGTTCTCTTCCTCTGATTATAGGAAACTGATTATAGGAAACTCCATGAGGCCATCGGTGCAGACTGGCAAAGAGAAGGGAGGGTGGCAAGAGTAGATACCATGGGCAATTGAGCCACTTCCTCACATAACTTACTTATGCCTTCAGGACCTACTAGAGCCCAGTCACATATGTATCACTTCCATTTGATGATGGAATGCTGCTGTGCATGCCCTACTTTATGGCTAGATGGATCAGAAAGCACCCAGTTCATGACAGGCAGTTGACGTCACATGGTGACTTAATGACTATATATATATATATATATATATATATATGGGATTATTATTGTTATATATAATATGTATTATATATATTTTTCCCATATATATATAGGGGATTATTTTATATATATATTCATATATATATATATATGTATGTATGGATAGGGGAATTTATTAAGTATTAACTTACATAATCACAGATGCTGCCTGCAAGCTGAGGAGCAAGGAGAGCAAGTCTAAGTCCCAAAACTGAAGAACTTAGAGTCTGATGTTCGAGGGCAGGAGGCATCCACCACGGGTGAAAGATGTAGGCTGAGTGGCTTGGCCAGTCTCTCCTTTTCACGTTTTTCTGCCTGCTTTATATTCACTGGCAGTTGATGAGATTGTGCCCACCAGATTAAGGGTGGGTCTGCCTTCCCCAGCCCCCTGACTCAAATGTTAATCTCTTTTGGTAACACCCTCAAAGACACAACCAGGATCAATACTTTGTATCTTTCAGTCTAATCAAGTTGACACTCAGTATTAACCATCACACACACAAGTAATAAATAGCTAACTAACTAGCTAGCTAGACAGCAAATAGAATACAACATATTTATAATAAATAAATGAGAGGGTCTCTGTTTCCTAACATAGGATATTATGCATGCTACTTATAAGTTACAAAATCAGGTTCAAATATGAGTTTATTTTTTTCCTACTTTTTCTCCTCTCTTACTCTTTATATACTTTGAACAACTTTAGAAGAATCTATATGAATTAGTATATCTGGGTAGTAAGATTATAAGTAATGCCTTTATCTAAATGTTCTCCTTTTTTATTCAGTGAATATATTGTTTGTATAATATTGCAGTCATGCCTCAGCACACTGTGTGTGTGTGTATATATATATATATATAATTTTAATTTTTATCTTAATCTCACTTATTGTTCTTTGCTTATATATTGATTTATTTGGAAGTACAAGAATATGTATTACAAACAAATATCCCACCTTAAAAAATAGGTGAAGCAAAGCTTCTTTCAAGCCATCACTGCTTCTTGGCTGGGTTCACTGATGATTGCTACATTTTCTATTTGCTGTCTTCTTCCGGATATAAACTGGATATTGCACATCTGCTAAGCACCATATCCTCAACAGGACCTCCCACTACTTTATGCGGCACAGCAGTGCCTTATCAGACTCACCTTACTTCATCCACTGGGTACCACAAAATGTATTTGCTGCCACCGTCTCCTTCTTTGGATGCCACTATGTCTGCAGGGTTCTTTCATCATTCTCCTGGGCACTGTCACCACACACTGGTGTAGTAGTATGGTCTGTGGTTAAAAAAATATGAAATAACACTGTGTGTGTGTGTGTGTGTGTGCGTGTATTATGCTCTGTTAGATAGCTTGATACACATTTCTTCTTTCTCTGTAAGTAATATTGATGTTGGCCAAATAGATTTTTTTAGTTTTTACTTTGTGCCACATCATGTTTTATAGGATTCACTCTTGCATATCATCGGGTTGGGTTGGGAAGCACACAATGTAAAAGAAAACGTGCTCTGCTCAACGCCTTAATTCTTCCTTGATGGTTGAGACTTTTCATAGGTCAGATTCCATCTTTCTCAAGGGAGAATCTCCGTATGGGACACCTGTCAGTAGATAGACTTTTGCTTCACTGCTACACCACCTCCTCTTCATGACTCTCCATTCCATCAGACATTCCTTAAACATACACCAAATATAACTTAGATTTAATCCAGTTTTCTCACTATGTTCAGTCGATGCATAATGTTTCCTCACTATGTGTGGTTAGAGCAAAATGAATAACCAATAAAAGTGAAAAAAAGATTTTATCTCTAACTCCTCCATAATATACACTTTATATTAGGGGCATGTTCTGTTATTTTTGACATGCCCTTTGTTTCTCAACCTTTGTGCATTTACTTAAGTTTTGCCTTCTACCAAAATTATTCTTTCTTTTTTTCTCCAAATTTCGCCTGCCTTCCAACATGCAGTTCACATTCCACATTAGCTTATGGACTCAGGGATCATGTATTACCTTTGAAAGCATTGAACACCTGTAACAAGTGCTCAATACATATATTTTACAAATAAATTTATTATCTATTATTACATGCAACCTATTGCACTACACACTTTAAAACATGCTAAAATAATTTATTTTCATATGTTAAACTTGACAAAATTGTGAAAATTCAACTGAATATATAAATTAGATTGTGGCATATGTATTGTATTGGAAAGAAGTTAGGACATTTTGAATTCATATACTTCTCACATAAGTGGTTATATTTCTTAATTATAACTTACTATTTTACACAAAAAAGGAAGCTTTGTTTAATAGCATATCTAGTTACAAGCTTCATTATTTCATATTCTCATAGCATTTCATATTTACCAAAACATGAAGGAAATCAGTTTTGAGCTACTGAACAAAATTACGTATAACTCATTTAAATATAGAAACAAATATTGAAACTCTAAATTCCATGTTTGTAACTAAGTAACTCCCACTGGGGAAGGGTCATCATCTTATACGAAAAAGAAACAAAAGATACATAATAAGCTATAAAATTTAAAAGAAACACCAATGAATTAAGTATGAAGTTTTGAAATTTTACTTGAGAATGCTTACAAATTTATTTTTTGAATTTGAACTCCTGAATTTTGTAGACTTCCCATTTTAAGCTATAGGGTAAAACTTGGTTATAAACTCAAGTGAAGAGAAATTTAGTCTGAATGTCAATTGTATGAAATGTTTCATGAATAAATGTATTCAATAAGAATTTGTACTTAAATATTTTTGTTATGGCAAACACCAACAGAAATGACTCAACTTAGAAACACGGTAGTGCCCTCAGTTTTGGTCTTCTAGAAAAATAGACACCTCATAAATTCCCACAAGGAAGCCGACGCAGTGAATTAGTGTCCCAGTAGATTACAGATTTCAAATTCTCTACCCCACAGCAGAGAGAAGATTGCCAATGAGTAGGAGTGGTGGTTAAGCAGGAGTGGTGGTTGAGGTAGAGTGAACAAAAGCACGGCTATTACACAGGACAATCTGCCTCTTCAGAGTAAGATTTAATTTCCAAAAGCCTCTAAAGAAGGGAAGCCCAGTAATCCTCAAATGCACAATAGAATGGAAGTATATATGAAATCCCCCAAACTAGTTATAAAACATCACACTAAGACTTTACTTTTTGTGTCAGAATAAAAATTGCAAAATCTTTATCAACATAGAAATTAAAAACATCAACAACCTCATGAATACCACCAACAGCAATGATAAGGCTCTAGGCTCAATTAGGCATTTCCTCACTTTCCTTTGTAGGGGTAGCACCCTTTGGGAATTGCCTCACAGGTTCTCACTTTAAGATAACACTTCATTCCAGAGCTCTGTCAAGTTTATGTGGGCCCCGATGCAGCTCTTAGTTGCACCTAATGCTATCTTCCATAAAATACCACCACTTCACAATTTCATGTTTGTAGATTCAAATTTCAATACATTTTCACTGTTTTGGGGAACCTCATATTTTATGTTTTAATATGATTGTTGTTACATTTTAATTAGCACAATAAACATAATACCAAAAGGATAATGAATACAATAAATAATATCTGGAAACTCTGAAAGGGCCTATGAAACATCACTGGTTTTGTGAAATTACCTTTTTATTTAAGAGCCATCAACCTATGTGGGGCTATTTTGTCCCAGTCACTTGGTCCGAAATCTAAGGCTACTTCTGCAGTTAAGATTGCACCATTGAATAATCAAACACACTTTCATTTTTAAAAACTCTGTGCTGTATGTGCAACTGCTCACCATGCTTTAACTATTTTGAAATATTGCATTTCAAGAGTAATTTTTACTTCAACTTGTTGCACAACTTTAATATCTTTGTCAATGACTCTCAATCATTTCTTCATAACGTTCTAAATGAAAAATAATTTCAGAATGAGTAAACACAGTTATGTCACCACCACAAACGCCAACATAAATATTAACTGAATTAATAGAAGTTTGACATCTAGGATGAGAGTTGATAGAGTGTCACTAAGTAATTAGACTGGAAGTAAAACATGTTATTCATACAAAAATATGCATTAAGTATGTACTTTTTACCAGGTTTTTAAAATCAGATACAGCAATGAAAATAAATAAACACATACATAAATAAGGCAAAATTTCTTCTTTGTAGATCTTATGTTCTAGGAGCGGAATAAGTAATATACAATAAATACACAAAAAAGGATGTTTTACATTTTTTAGTGATGATAAGCCACAAAAAATTTAAAGTAGCAAAGGGTAATGGGATTGGAAATTCTGAATTGTAGTGGAAGGCAGGTCACCATATTAAATAAAGTAGTCAAGGTTGTCATTCTTAGAATATGATATCAAACAGATGTTTCCAGGTGGGGAAGTCAGCTTTGTGATTCTGAGGAAAGAGCATTGCAAGCAGAGGTATAGCTCAGACAAACTCACAAAGGTAGGAGTGTTCCTAGTATGTTTGAGGACCAGCAAAGAGAGCAGCATCTTATAGCAAGAACAGAATGAACCAAGGCAGGGGCAAGAGAAAAGAAGTTGTAGAGAAGGCAAGAAAAATAACAAGAAACAGGTGAAAATGTGAGTCTTTAGAGGGTTTGAACAGAGGAATGATTAAACTCAACTTACACTTTTTTTTTTTTTTTTGAGATGGAGTCTCACTCTGTCGCCCAGGCTGGAGTGCAGTGGCGCGATCTCGGCTCACTGCAAGCTCCGCCTCCCGGGTCCACGCCATGCTCCTGCCTCAGCCTCCCAAGTAGCTGGGACTACAGGCGCCTGCCCTCATGCCCGGCTAATTTTTTGGTATTTTTAATAAAGATGGGGTTTCACCATATTAGCTAGGATGGTCTCGATCTCCTGACCTTGTGATCCACCCGCGTTGGCCTCCCAAAGTGCTGCGACTTATGCTTTTAAAAAGCCCTCTTGACAGGAGGTTGAGATTGGCTTTCAGAGAAAGATTAAGAGCAGAGAGACAGGATAGCTGGCTGTTGCAATAATTTAAGTAGGAAACAATGGTACAGAAACTGGGAAATGCAGAAAAGGCTGTTATCCTTAGCTGCTACACTTTCCTCACCCTGAACATTTAATATCTTATTATATCACCGTAATATGTGCCAGATCTGCAAACGTTTTTCTGCTTCCATTTTGCTTGCTAATTTTGTGGTTGATGGTTTTATCACCATTTAAAGGATTTACCATAATTTACTTAACCAATTCCTATTTTTAGACATTTCAGTTATTTCCAGACTTCTGTTCTTACAGACAATGCTATTGTATGCATTTGTAAACAAGGGCTAACATATTTGTAAATTATATCTGTTAAAGCTGAAATGATAATTTAAAGTTTTATTGCCTTTTTATGTTTTGTTTTTTGTAATTCTTAAAGCAACAAACATTTATTATCTCATTTTCTGAAAGTCAAGAATTTTGCAATGTCTCTAGTTCAGGAACTCACATGAGGTTGCTGTCAAGATGTCAGCCAGCGCTGTAGTCATCTGCTGGCTTCACTGGGACTGGAGGATCAGCTTCCAGGACAATTTGCTCATACGGTTATAGACACGAGGTCGCAGTTCCTCCCATGATCATATACCAAGTGAACTGATTCACTATTATCAACTGTATTTCCTGGTACAAACAATCCATGAGAGCAAGACAGAAACTGCAATGTTTTTCATGACACATGTAGTCACTATCTCTGGTGCTCTTCATTTCTGTGTGTAAATCTAGATTTTCAGTTGGTTCAGTTTTCAACTGCCTAAAGAATGTTTAACTTTTTGTATGGAGTTAAGGTCTGTTTGTAATGAATTCTTGAAGCTTTTATATGTCTCAAAAAGGCATTAGTTCTTCCTCATTTTTAAAATATATTTTCACTGAGTATAGAATTCTAGATTGATAGTCATTTATTTCAGTACTTAAAAGATAGTGCTCCACTATCTTTTGGGTTGCATTGTTTCTGACAAAAAATCTGCTATTACCCTTATCTTCATTCCTTTGTACATAATATGCCCTTTTTTGCTGATAGGTTTAATATTTTTTTCTCTTGATAACTGGTTTTAAATAATTTGATTTTGGTGTGATTTTCTTCATGTTTTTAATTTTTTTTGAGCCACTTAGTTTTATGCATATATTGAATATAATTTTAATAAATTCTAAAACTTTTCTTGCTAAATTTAAAATCTATATCTTTTCTGTGAGTTTCAATTGATTTTTTTTTTTTATCTTTACTATGGGTTATATTTTCTTGCTTCTTTTCCTGCCTGATAATCTTTGATTGTATGCCAGGCATTACTTTTACCATGTTGAATGATAGATATTTTTGTGTTCTTTTTAATCTTGAGCTTTGTTCTGGGATACATTCAAGTTACCTAGAAAAAGCTGGGTCTCTCAGGCCTTGCTTATTCAATTTGTTAGGTGATACTGGAGCAATTCTCAGGCCTGGAGTATTTATTTCTCATGAGTAAGGCAATACCCTTCTGTGTGCCCTACCCAGTGCCCTGTGAGTCTTGAGGTTCACAGTCTAGCTTGTAGAAACTGGCACTATTTGTGACACTGTGTCATGTGGGATACTCTTTATTGTAATCCATCCAGGTGGATTTTGTTCTCATCTCAGGTAGTCTTAAATGTAGGTACTAAGCATTACGTAGCTAAATATGTGGTGAATGAGACTCTTTGTACATCTCTGGAGGTTTCTCTTTGAAAAACTTTCTCTTCTCTTTCCTGGAAACCTAACTGCCTTGCTCTATTCAAAGTTGCAATTCCATATTCTCAACTGAGGGGGCCTGCTGGGCTCTGGCTGAGCTACCCCTGCCTGCACCATGGCCCAAAAAGTCTCGATGCATGAAGATAGCACAATCACACAGTTTACTTAATTTCTCTCCTCACAGTGACCACCGTCCTTCATTATCTTATACCCATTACCCTCAGAAAGGTGGATTTATATATTTTGTTCACTTATTAGTTGTTTCAGTGATGAAGGTAAATTTGTTTCTTACTACATCTTGGATCACACTAGTGTCCTCTTCATCATTTTTTATCTAAATTTGCCATGTCCTTCTGACAGATTTCTTGCCCTCTATAACAATCTATTGTAAACCACTGTACATGAAAGTCGCATTTTTAAGATCAAATCTATCGCATCATATATAAAATCAAAACATTTAAATGACTCCCATTTCTTCCCAAATGGAATTCAAATTCTGCACATCAGTGTTGAGACTGTATCCACTGTCCCAGCATCTTCATATTGAACTTTGTTTCTGAGTCTTACTGAAATAATTGAAATAACAGTATACTATGCCCTGAGATACTTCTCTTCCTCTTTAGCTTCTCTTTAACTGGAAGACTCCTCCCAATTCTTCTTCAGCTTGTTCCTGTTAAGTTTTCAAGAAGCTTAAGAATCAATTGGTCAATGAATTCAAAATCAATCTATTATCTGTTCTTTCGGTCTTCTTAGCATCTTGCATAGTGTTTTGTTCACAATAGATATTTCTTGAGGCTATAAATATTTAATAATAAGTGATTGATTGAATGAATGAGTGCATTCAATGAGATTTGAGGGGTACAGTAGCAAAGCACCATTATATTTTAATTATGAAATGTATTATGTAAGTTAAGCAAAGAAAATGAATGCACGCTGTCAATGTCTTAAGAGCCATATTCAATTCCAAGCATATAGCATCCATCACTTCTGTTTCAGAAAGAAAATAATTAGCAGTACATTCACTTCTTTTAATCAGTGGTTCAACTTTCATGTTTATGTGGCGATTCCTTCTAGAGGGCTGAAAGCAAAACTTATTTTTCCAAAAATAAACAGAGCATGTGATTTAACTGGCAGTACCTATTTGAAGAAGAAGCAATTGTGTTGATTTCATTCTACAGTTCCAGTGAAAGAAGAGGAAGTAAGCAAAGACTAAAGCTGTGCTGTGGACTAAGACTGCCTGGGTTCAAATCCTTATTGTGCCTCTCCTTCTTCTGGGACCCTGGACACTGCCTACCTATCTGGCTTTAACCCGTCCTGCACCCACTTTGTATCTTTGTTTCCAAAGATTTTAAATGAAGGATAATATCTGTGTCATCTCATAGAATTATTAAGCTCAGATAAAATAATATTTGCAAAGTACTTAGCACAGTGGTGGTACATTTTAAGCAATCAGTAAACATTATCAGTCATTATTTTGGTAATCGTATGTGGTGTCAAGGAAGCAGCAATTTGTCCTGAGCATCACACAGGTTCACTCTCAGATCTAATGGCTTTAAATTAGCAGTCTCAACTCACCAATATATGGAAGAGTTTAATTTTGTATAATTTTTTTAAAATTACCTAATTCAGAGCTCTCAGTGTAATAACCCACAAGGCATAAAATACACTTTGTGAAAGAAGGAGGGCAGAGAAAAAATAAAATTGCTAGTAAGTGGCATTTTAGTACCTATGGGTGATTTTTCCCCCCACAGTCAGCTCTTTTGGCATTCATTTTATAGTTGTAAAAGTTTCAGTCACTTCCTCCTTAGCATTTTCCTGTAAGAGATCAGATAGAGTGCCCCCTAGGTGTGGTGATCCTAGAATGGGTGAAATGGACCAGGAGAAATCTACAACCTCCCTCTGAGAAGTGGTGGGCACAAGGTGAGGAGAAGGAAAACACTTTTGTCAATGTGAATAATAATCCATTGTTTGTAGGGGAAGTTATGCAACTGAGGCACAGTACATTTTCTGCTGTCTCCAAGTGCTGTTATCTTCAACTAGATGGTCTCCTGTATGGACATGGGACATGAGTCAGTTCTAAGAGCACAGATGCCATCTCTCTCTACTACCTCTGTCTAATGGCAGATGTCCACCCTACACGGTAGTGCCACTAGCCAGGAAGTATTTTGGGATGATTGGGAGTAACGAACAGCTACCTGCAGCTTCTTCCACAATTTAGCCTGGATTTGCAGGATCCCAAGGAATTCCTTCCACATCTGTCACACCACACTTACCAAGAAAAGGATCGTTATCTCTATGCTTAATTGTTGTGTCTCCCTCCAAGTCCCTCTCACCATTCTCTACGACGAGAGAAGAGGAGGCACATGGAGTTCAGCCTACCTTCGTTCAGAGGTTGAAATGCAGATATGCTGGTTGTCAGACCCCAACTTCGAGGAAAACAAATGGATGGTGCATCTATTTTTCCCCACACCCATCAGGAAACATTGCTTACTACTCAAAGTTTCTGCTGTACCCTCAAATACTTTCTTTTTCTCTCAAACCTTTTTATATGGATAATGGAATGCTGGCTGTCATGCCTTGATATGGTTTGGCTGTGTCCCCACCCGAAATCTCATCTTAAATTATAATCTCCACGTCAAGAGCAGGACCAGGTGGAGGTAATTAGATCATGGGGGTGGTTTCCCCCATGCTGTTCTCATGATAGTGAGTGAGTCTTACAAGATCTGATGGTTTTGTAAGTGTCTGGCATTTTCCCTGCTTTCACCCACTCCGTCCTACCACCCTGTAAAGAAGGGGCCTGCTTCTCCTTTGCCTTCAGCCATTATTGTAAGTTTCCTGAGGCCTCCTCAACAATGCAGAACTGTGGGTCAATTAAACAAATATCTTTCCCTTATAAATTAAACAGCCTTGGGTATTTTTTCATAGCAACATGAGAACGGACTAATAGGTGCCTTTTTTTTTCTTTTCTCTAAATGACTCCACTTGGCAAAACTTGCAGAAGAAACATGGTGTTTTTCTTCAGTTATGAACTGTTGACAGTACTTTCTATCACCATGTTTCATACATATAAAAATTAAATTGAGGATGTGTTTTGAATCTTCTTTATTTTTAAAAAGACATTTAAGGCATGGCTCTCTTCTCTCAACATTCCGTCTAAATTTCAGGCTTTATTTTTTCTGGATCTTTATCTGTTCCATCTTACTCTGAGACATTTGCCAGCTAATCCCACATTTATCAAGACTTGGGTTTTATGATATTCACCTAGGCAGATTTTAAAACTGCACCCTCCATCTTACAAGAATAAGGCCGGGCGTGGTGGCTCAAGCCTGTAATCCCAGCACTTTGGGAGGCGGAGGTGGGCGGATCACAAGGTCAGGAGATCGAGACCATCCTGGCTAACACGGTGAAACCCCGTCTCTACTAAAAATACAAAAAAATTAGCTGGGCGTGGTGGTGGGCGCCTGTAGTCCCAGCTACTCGGGAGGCTGAGGCAGGAGAATGGCGTGAACCCGGGAGGCAGAGCTTGCAGTGAGCCGAGATCGCGCCACTGCACTCCAGCCTGGGTGACAGAGCGAGACTCCGTCTCAAAAAAAAAAAAAAAAAAAAAAGAATAAAACCCCTGAGGACACACCACTGTGTGTTTTTTTAATGTAGTCTAGATATAGAGAAATTGAAGTGATATAAGGAGATTACATAATATAGACATTGGCTCAATATGAAGGGGGGAAAAAAACCTTGTAAATCGAATCTGTTCAAAGAGATAATTGGACATCTGGTGAGATGAGGCTCTCCTCCTAACAATGTGAAGTCTTAAAATAGGGATGGGTAAGTGCCCAGGCACCCTTTATATAGTAAGGATGGAGAAATGAAATAGAGATGTGCACTGCACTGGAAGAGAGACGTGACACCTACTTGTGCATTAGAGTTAGGAGAGAAAGAGTTTGTATTGTAGCAACAGATTCTGAGGTAGTGAGGTGGTGGTTTTAAATCCAGAAGTTATTTAATACTCCTTCAAGAGGTGGAGCTTAATTTCCCTCTTCTTGAATGTGGACTACATTGAGTAATTGGCTTCATTTACTGACTTCATATCAGCATTCAAGTGTTGTTAACTTTATGCAACAGCATTTAGGTTAAGGATTATTGCACTCTGGTTGTACGAAGGATAGATGTATTATGTTGGGTGTAATTATGATCATATTGTTGTCATTATTTGGAGATTTCAGGAGATTTGTATGGCTGCCAAGTTGACAAGGGGTGGACTTGTGATGGTTAACATTAGGTGTCAACTCGGTTGGATTAAAGGATGTCTAGGTAATGGTATTGTTTCTGGATGTGTCTGTGAGGCTGTTGCCAGAGGATATTGACATTCCAGTCAGTGGACTGGGAAAGGAAGTCCTACCCTCAGTGTGGGTGGGTGCGTGCTGTCCAAAAGGCTGCCAGTAAGTCTAGAAAAAGCAGGCAGAAGAAGGTGGGATAAGCTGGCTTGCTGAGTCTTCTGGCTTTCATCTTTCTCCTGTGCTGGGTGCTTCCTTCCAGTCCTCCTGCACTTGGGCATCAGACTCCAGGTTCTTCTGCCTTTGGACTCCTGGATTTACAGCAGTGGTTTGCAAAGGGCTCTTGGGCCTTTGGCCACAGACTGAAGACTGCACTGTTGACTTCCCTGCTTTCGAGGCCTTTAGACTCAGACTAAGCCACTACTGGCTTCTTTCTTCCCCAGTTTTCAGACTGCCTATGGTGGGACTTCACCTTGTAATTGCATGAGCCAATTCTCTCTAATAAACTCCCTTTCATATATACATATACTCTAGTAGTTCTATCCCTCTGGAGAACCCTAACTAACACAGCTTCTAAAGAATAAAATTCATTCGAGGTGATGCTGTGTGACTTGGGTACCAAGCATTGTGGTTTGCTCTTGCTTTCTCTCAGGAATTACTCCCTCTGAGGTAGCCAGCCATCAAGCAATCTACCAAAAGGACTGTGTGCTGGTGAACTGTGGCTTCCTTTAACAGCCAGGAAGAAAGTGAGGCCTTCAGCCAACAACCATGTTGGGGAGCCATCTTGGAAACTGGTCCTCCAGAACCCCACCTTCAGATGGCTGGAGCTTCATGACAGGCCTGGAGTCAGAACCACCCACTGACAACTGCTAATTCCTGACCCTCAGAAGCTGTGTAAGATAATAAACATGTTTTGTTATAAATAGCTAAGTTGTGGTATAATCTGTTATATAGCATACATTGAGTAATTCAAGCTCCCACATCAAGTGTCTGAATAAATAGGGTTTGAGGTGGAATTTAGAATTTATATTTAATGTAAGCACCCTTCTGACTTTGATGCAGGCACTCAGTCACTAGGTGTCAGAATAGCTGCAAGCATGTATTAGTTTGAAAGCACCTATGCCTGAAGTCAGCTCCATATTCGTAATATTCTGTGAATAATCATCTCCCTTTCTCTACCTCCTGATCAAGGATATGGAGCAAGTGTTATTACCTGCTAAGTTTTCTGCTTTTTAAAACAAGTAGGTGGAGTTCTCATTATTATAAAAATAATACGTACTCATTGTAAAACATGAAGAATATAAAAACGTATTAAGAATGGAAAGCACACTTACAGATTCTCCAAGCCTCTCTATTTTGATACATGCCCTTCATATTTAGTTACAAATAATCATTGTACTATTGTCATACAGTTTCTTATCAGTTTTTCACTTACCACTGAAACAGCGACTGTCATACATTAGAGTTCAATTATTTGTTGAATAACTATTTTGTGATAAATTTTACAAATTATTCAACATTTTTCGAAAAACAAATAAATGAATAACATTGCATCATGCATATGTACTATCATTTATTTTTAAAGTACTAGATGAAAAGTCATAAACAATACTAAAAGTTTTGATACATTTTGTCGTGTTGCTTTTGGGAGAGGTTATGGTATTCTGATTTTGAACATGATTTTAAATGGCTAAGGTTTCCCGGGAAAAATGTATAGGTTTTGTAACAAAATAAAACAAAGGTGAGAGATGACGGACAGTGAGTGGCATGGAATTCATAGACACAAAATCAAAGCTATACACTTAAATTTGATGCTACTTACCTCAAAATTTGGGGAAACAGAGCTTCAAGAGAATAGAAAAGTAAGTAAATTGCAGAAGAGAAAGAATGATGTACAGAAATGAAGGCGGAGTATCTCTCCACATATCTACAGACATCTAGCTAAAACATCTCTAAGTACTAAGCAGCAAACTTGAGAAAAGAAAGCCTGGCAGTGAGCTGATCTCTCACAAGAATATTTCTTATTACAGTGTGATTTCAAGCAAAGAGATGATGAGGTTAAACCTATGGGCAATTGTGCTTATTGTTCTGTGGTGGCAGAGTGACCATTATGGAAACTTTAAGGCACAAAATGTGACTGAGAATATTTGTTTAAAGGAAAACAATGAATAATAATCAAAAAGAATGCAGGAGGCATCTTTATGTGGTGCACTAGCAAAATAGCAACCTGAAATATGCCTTGTGTATATTCAACTGTTTTATTCATAAAGCTATTTTACAAGTTCAGGCAGGAGCAGTGACCTCAAGCTAAAATGTAGCTCATACATGCAATGAAAATCATGAAAGCCTGAGCTTGAGTCAAGTTAATTGAGATACAGGACACATCAAGTAGTTGTGAATGTGAAGCATTAAGGGGCATGGGAAATACTGGGCAATGCTGAAACCAAGTTATATTGTTGAAATTGTCCATATCTGTTGGAGAGTATGTTGAGAAAAAAACGGAATATGCTATGTTTTGAATGTTGCTGTTATGATGGTTTCCACATAATAATAATAATGATAATAATAATATTTATATCTGAAAATGAAAAAAAATATTAATTGATTAATGGCTCATTTATTGTTCTTGGGTTTTTTTATCCCAGGCTTTAATTCTTTTGAAGAATACAAATATAGTGAATATGATGACTTAAGAGAAGTATCTGGATAGCTTATATTCAAAAGCCAAAAAGTAGTATTTGTGCATCTCTGAATATGTCTAAGTGAATTAAAAATCTTGATCATAATGCATGCATGAATTTTATTTAGAAAACACAGTAATTTGTAAAAAGTAAACAGAACAAAAACCAAAATGACAAAATTCCCCTTACGTAAGTTTCTGGTAGCCAATTAAATATTATTACGGAACCAAGAAGCAAAAATTAAAGCCCTACCTAAATAACAGCTGTCTTTGTAGAAAAGAAAAAGAGGTAATAGATGCTGCCGAAAAACCTTACACTAGCAATGTTTCATTCAGGCACAAGTCTCTGCTTTCACACTTCAACAAAAAGAACCTGGTCCATGGTTTAAAAGAAATTGAATTCTAAGCATTTTCAAGTTTTGATTGAAAGTTGGGAAAAATTTCTTACTCCCTCTTCATAGGGAGAACTAAAACATTGCCAAGACACAAACAAAATATGTATAGCTTGAATAGCTTGATAAAACTATCACATACAATGGCCAGCCCCATCTCCCTGTCAGTATTCACCCACTGCACGTAATTCAGTGAAGGAGTGAGCTTCTCAATAATCCACATTTTTGTGGAGCTAATCCAGGGGTTGGGAACACCCTATGTAAGCTTATGGCTCTGCTTGTTCAACAACAATCAACTGAAAAAAAGTGATGCATCTGGTTTCTATGGCTGTGTTGATGACCAAATTAAACCAACCATCCAGCTAAACTGATCAATAGTGCAGAAAGTGCCCATTAATACAGCTGGAAACAACATTCCAGATGAAAAACCGTCACTTCAGAGGCTGCCTGTGACTGCTGAGTCAGTCTACAGTAACATAACTTTCAGAGACTGGATACTTAGGAGCATGGAAATGTAACGTGGGGAAATAATAAAGTTTTCATGTATATAGAAGTTACAGAGACTAATCACCTTTCTCAGATTTTACATTCTTATTTATAAAATGTAATTGGGTTCTGTGCATGCTTTGGACAGCATAGCAGGCAGAAACTCAGCCAAAGGTAATGTGAGGAGGTGAGAAGAATCCAGATTTGGAGTCTGATATTCTGAGCTCCAAATGAACCTCAACAAGTTTTTTGACCTCTCATTTGTTTTCATCAATAAAATAGACACTATAATGCCTTATATAGCCAGTTATCTTGAGAATTATATAAGGTAATATATGTTTTTAAGAATCCAGCACAGAGTCTGGAATATAGTAAGTAGTCAGTAAATATGTATTAAATAAATGATTCTGGAAATGAATAAATAAATTAATGAATGAATTATAAAGGCTACATATGAGTTTCTTCCTTCCTTTCCTTGTCATGGCAACTAAATTCAGCTATAAAACAAACATAACTAAAGAGAAAGTCAAATGAGAGCCATAATAGGAGCTGTTACTGGTGGAACAGTTGCTAGGAGCCACGCGTTTACACATATTATTTAATAATACTGATAATAGATCATCATACCTATAGTGAACCAAGCACTATGCTAAGCACTTTATGCATGTTAACTAATTTATGATTTTTATAGAACCTTATAAAGCAGATACTATATTTACCTACATGTCTTGCATGCAGTTGTAATCACCATTCACAAATAAAAAACTGTAACTTTGATAGATTAAGTCACTATGGCCAAAAAAGATCCCACGAGTTTCTGATTTCATAGTTTGTGGGTTGCACCAACTGCTTCTCCAGGGGGAGATTTTTTCCTGGATGATGAGGACAATTGTTAAGGAAGCAAAATTAATTTGTTAATTAAAATAGAAAAAGTGTAAATCGAGGGCTGAGAAAAAAGGATGTTTAGCAGATGACAAGTCTTGACAAAAGGATAAGAGCTGATACTTAACACTGAGACCCTGCACTCCAGCCCATTGGGAAAAGGAAGCTGAATTGTTCCTAGTTTGAGTGCTCCATTAGGTTACAACATAAAAGCATCAACCCTGTGTATTGAGAAAAAAACTTGGGATGATACTCAAGGCTGAACTGAACTGCATTCATCAATAATAGTTTCCAAAAACATTTACATTAGCATTCTAATTACTATGCATATGTTCTAGAGAAACAGGAAATTATTTGTTTGCAAGTGACTAAATCTAGGACTAATTAAGATGTAAAAACTGAGGTCTGTCTTATTTTCAATGTGTGTCAAAATATTGAGTTAACCAATCAATGCTCCATGTTCTGGAATTTTATTATAAGTATGATATATCTAGCTAAAAAATTTCTTTATGAGAAAAGAAGTTATGAAATTATGAAATTCACATATAGATACCCAACATCAGCTGTATCCTGCTTTAGGTTATCACTTCACTGGTACTGAAAAATCCATTAAATTCATGACTTACATTATTTGTTTAGTTTTATAGTTATCTCCCAAATAATTTTACTAACCTTATTTATTGTGAAGCTTTGCTTATTAGAGTCATATTATTCACTTCTGTCAAAACTATGTAGCTTCCTTGTGCTGATTCCTGTCTGTCAAAAATGGAGCATCCTTTTTTCGGAGAGATGCTGAGTGTCCCTGATGTATCCAGTTCACCTCAAATTAGACTTCTGCATCTCAGGAGATATGAACTCTACAGATGCTTTGAAGCTTTGGTCTGCTGGTATCCCCATATCCAGCTTCTTGGAAAGTTTTTCATGACCACCTAGAGCCTACAAATTAAAAGTCTAGAAATTAATTCAAATTTTTCCTGTCTTTCTCCTCTTCACCAGTTGCTATCCCACCACTCCACCCCTCTCTGGACATCTGCAGTTCTCATTTGTATAGAGACTGAAATCAACATTCTCAAATATGGCCATTGGCATTCACATAGCTCAGGTGAGGACTGTATATGGATGTGCATTTTCCATATGTCTTTTTAAAATAAATCTGGCCCTAGGTTGCCTACATACTTGGAGTCCCTAGTATTGCACTGCAGCTAACTTAGTATGTAAACAAATTGCAGCCTAAGAGCATATTCCTGTAACAAGTAGCTAAGTTTCAGCCGATCGTATCAGCCAAGCTTCAGCCAATCACAGGATGCCAAATGATCAGCACATATCCAAACAAAGCAAATGTCACTTCACACCATGGAAAATAAGGCAAATGCAAGACTGTAACCAATCAAGTGCTTTCTATGTATCACTTTGCCTGTCTATAAAAACTGCCTACCCATGTTGCTGGGTGAAGCTCTCTGAACCACTCCTGGTTCTAAGGGCTGCCCAGTTCATGAATCATCTTTGCTCAAATAATCTCTGCCATATTTAATTTGTCTAAAGCATTTTATTTAACAGTCTTCATATTTAAATGGTATAAAACAAGCTAACAGACATTTAAAACATTTCTAGAACCTTAAGTGGGTAAATAGATCATTATTTTTAAAAATTATATTAAAAATCTATGAAGCTATGATTTTATGTGACTAATACTTGGCAAAATATTAGTCAAAAGATAATAGATTCAGAAAATGTTACAAAAAATTAATTTTGTTATCTAAATCATATAGTGCACATCATTTATGTGGTGATTTCCATTATCTCTTAAAGCAGTATCAAGATCTATGTAATCAATATTTCTTAAGCTATCCATATTTCAAAGTTTACAGTGCTGGAAGATTATTTAAAAAAAAAACTAAACTAAAAGTTTGTTCAAAGTCTCTTTTTAAGCAAGGCTGTTCCTTCATCTATATGGCCAGAGAGGTGCGAGTGGCTAACAAGGGTAAGCTCAAAAGCCTGGCAAGGTAAAACTTTGATGGTTCCTGGTATGATCTCCTGCAAAGTACGAGGCAGGCTGTTTGTTCATAGGCTCCAACTCCAAGCACTGTAGATACTAGATTAAATTGTATTGTTGCTCTATATTCATCAAATGTTCTTTACTTGAGCAGAATTTATTATAGACTTGATTAAGTATTCCAGAAACTCACTCAGTGTGGTGACATTATTTGTGTGTAACCACACAGACAACCATGCCCTTATAAAGGAATATGTGTCCTCATTTTTCATTCAGTGTTATTTTGGATCCTCATATTTTCTTTAAGCTTTAGCACTGATGTCAGACCATGGACTCCAGGTCAATCAGGCACCAGAATAGCATGGCTGTTCCTTATTTGGATGGTCTCAGTAATTTTTCTTTTGTAACATGGACTTTAATTATTTGCCAGTTACCTGACATGAGTTGTAAGAAGTTTGAGGGCATTGGCTAAAAGTCTGACTTGTACATCAACAAAGCCACAGGGCCTAACAAAATACCTAGTGATTTGTAGACTCAAAATAAGTGTTGACTAATTACTGCATAATAAAAAAGCTCTTTGACAGAATAAATTTCAAATATTCTTTTTATTTCATTTATTAAAGCTTTGGAAAAATACACTTAACATAAAATTACTACCTTAACTATTTTAAGTTCAATGTCATTAAGTTTAAGTACATTCATATTGTTCAACAATGTAAATTCAACAATGTGAATGTACTTAATGCCACTGGGCTTAAAATAGTTAAGGTAGTAATTTTACATCATCAGAAAGCCTTTAAATAATTACAAAAGCCTTTACATCATCCCCTTCCAGAACTCTTGAAAAGAGTTGCAAAAATGGAAAATCTAAACAATGTGCTCACTCATAGATATATTTACTTATGTATCTATTTATTTATTTGGAGACAGGGTTTCACTCTGTCACTTAAGCTGGAGTGTGGTGGCACAGTATTGAGTCACCACAGCCTTGACCTCCTGAGTGCATGTGACTCTCCCACCTCAACCTCCTGAGTAGTTGGGATCACAGGTGTTCAACACAACATCTGGCTAATTTAATCTTTGGTAGAGATGAAGTCTTACTATGTTGTCCAGGCTAGTCTCAAATTACTGGGCTCAAGCAATCCTCCCACCTTGATCTCTCAAAGTCCTGGAATTATAGGCATGTGCCACAACATCTGACTGATTTACATTTAAAGCAATTACTAATAAGGAGGGACCTACTGTTGTAATTTTAATATTTGTTCTCTGTATGCCTTATAGTTTGTCTCTCATTTCCTACATTACTATCTTCTTTTATGTTTAGTTGTTTTTTTGTAGTAAAACATTTAAATTCTTTTCTTATTTCCTTTATGTATGTTTTTCAACTATTTGCTTTGTGGTTACCATTTGGTATTACAACATGAGCTAATAATATTTAAATGCCTTAGTTTCTTACATCGTGTTGAAAACAAAAAGTGAGGTTACATATCATTATTACAATAATGTTACTTTTATAATTGCTCTGGTATTTACCTTTACTAAGCTCTTTATTTCTTCATAAAGCTTCCAGTTGCTAATGGGGCCCAAGATGGATGAATAGGGAGAGCTCCAGTCTAGAGCTCCCAGGGTGAACAGCGCAGAAGATGGGTGATTTCTGCATTTCCAACTAAGTTACCAGGTTCATCTCACTGGGGCTCATTGGACAGTCGGGGCAGGAGAGTGGGTGCAGTCCACTGAGTGTGAGCTGAAGCAGGGCGTGGCATCGCCTCACCCGGGAAGTGGAAGTGCAAGGGGTCAGGGAATTCCCTTTCCTAGCCAAGGGAAGGGGTGACAGATGGCACCTGGAAAATTGGGTCACTCCCACCCCAATACTGCGCTTTTCCAGTGGTCTTAGCAAACGGTACACCAGGATATTATATCCTGTGCCTGGCTCAGAGGGTCCCACGACCATGGAGCTTCACTCATTGCTAGCACAGCAGTCTGAGATTGAACTGCAAGGCAGCAGCGAGGCTGGGGGAGGGGTGCCCGCCATTGCTGAGGCTTGAGTAGGTAAACGAAGTGGCCGGAAAGCTCGAACTGGGTGGAGCCCACCACAGCTCAAGGAGGCCTGCCTGCCTGTGTAGACTCCACCTCTGGAGGCAGGGCATAGCCGAACAAAAGGCAGCAGAAACCTCTGCAGATTTAAAAGTCCCTGTCTGACAGCTTTGTAGAGAGTAGTGGTTCTCCCAGCATGGAGTTTGAGATCCGAGAACGGACAGACTGCCTCCTCAAGTGGGTCCCTGACCTCCGAGTAGCCTAATTGAGAGGCACCCCCCAGTAGGGGCAGACTGACACCTCACAGGGCTGGGTACCCCTCTCAGACAAAGCTTCCAGAGGAATGATCAGGCAGAAACATTTGCTGTTCAGCAATATTCGCTGTTCTGCAGCCTCCACTGCTGATACCTAGGCAAACAGGATCTGGAGTGGACCTCCAGCAAACTCCAACAGACCTGCAGCTGAGGGTCCTGTCTGTAAGAAGGAAAACTAACAAACAGAAAGGACATCCACACCAAAACCCCATCTGTACGTCACCATCATCAAAGACAAAAGGTAAATAAAAACACAAAGATGAGGAAAAAACAGAACAGAAAAGCTGAAAATTCTAAGAATCAGAGCACCTCTCCCCCTCCAAAGGAATGCAGCTCCTTGCCAGCAATGGAACAAAGCTGGATGGAGAATGACTTTGACGAGTTGAGAGAAGAAGGCTTCAGAGGATCAAACTTCTCCAAGCTAAAGGAGGAAGTTCAAACCCAATGCAAAGAAGTTAAAAACCTTGAAAAAAGATTAGATGAAAGGGTAACTAGAATAGCCAGTGTAGAGAAGTCCTTAAATGACCTGATTGAGCTGAAAACCATGGCACGAGAACTACATGATGAATGCACAAGCTTCAGTAGCCAATTTGATCAACTGGAAGAAAGGGTATCAGTGATTGAAGATCAGATGAATGAAATGAAGCAAGAACAGAAGTTTAGAGAAAAAAGAGTAAAAAGAAACGAACAAAGCCTTCAAGAAATATGGGACTATGTGAAAAGACCAAATCTACGTCTGATTAGTGTACCTGAAAGTGACGGGGAGAATGGAACCAAGTTGAAGAACACTCTTCAGGTTATTATCCAGGAGAACTTCCCCAACCTAGCAAGGCATGCCAACATTCAAATTCAGGAAATACAGAGAATGCCACGAAGATACTCCTCGAGAAAAACAACTCCAAGACAACTAATTGTCAGATTCACCAAAGTTGAAATGAGGGAAAAAATGTTAAGGGCAGCCAGAGAGAAAGGTCGGGTTACCCACAAAGGGAAATTCATCACACTAACAGCTGATCTCTCAGCAGAAACTCTACAAGCCAGAAGAGAGTGGGGGCCAATATTCAACATTCTTAAAGAAAAGAATTTTCAACCCAGAATTTCATATGCAGCCAAACTAAGCTTCATAAGTGAAGGAGAAATAAAATCCTTTACAGACAAGCAAATGCTGAGAGATTTTATCACCACCAGGCCTGCCCTACAAGAGCTCCTGAGGGAAGCACTAAACATGGAAAGGAACAACCAGTACCAGCCACTGCAAAAACATGCCAAATTGTAAAGACCATCGATGCTAGGAAGAAACTGCATCAACTAACGAGCAAAATAACCAGCTAACATCATAATGACAGGATCAAATTCACACATAACAATATTAACCTTAAATGTAAATGGGCTAAATGCTCCAATTAAAAGACACAGACTGGCACATTGGACAAAAAGTCAAGACCCATCAGTGTTCTGTACTCAGGAAACCCATCTCACGTGCAGAGACACACATAGGCACAAAATAAAGGGATGGAGGAAGATCTACCAAGCAAATGGAAAACAAAAAAAGGCAGGGGTTGCAATCCTAGTCTCTGATAAAATAGACGTTAAACCAACAAAGATCAAAAGAGACAAAGAAGGCCATTACATAATAGTAAAGGGATCAATTCAACAAGAAGAGCTAACTATCCTAAATATATATGCACCCAATACAGGAGCACCCAGATTCATAAAGCAAGTCCTTAGAGACCTACAAAGAGACTTAGACTCCCACACAATAATAATGGGAGACTTTAACACCCCACTGTCAACATTAGACAGATCAACGAGACAGAAAGTTAACAAAGATACTCAGGAATTAAACTCAGCTCTGCACCAAGTGGACCTAATAGACATCTACAGAACTCTCCACCCCAAATCAACAGAATATACATTTTTTTCAGCACCACATCACACCTATTCCAAAATTGATCACATAGTTGGAAGCAAAGCACTCCTCAGCAAATGTAAAAGAACAGAAATTATAACAGACTGTCTCTCAGACCACAGTGCAATCAAACTAGAACTCAGGATTGAGAAACTCACTCAAAACCACTCAACTACATGGAAACTGAACAACCTGCTCCTAAATGACTACTGGGTATATAACGAAGTGAAGGCAGAAATAAAGATGTTCTTTGAAACCAATGAGAACAAAGACACAACATACCAGAATCTCTGGGACACATTCAAAGCAGTGTGTAGAGGGAAATTTATAGCACTAAATGCCCACAAGAGAAAGCAGGAAAGATCCAAAATTGACACCCTAACATCACAATTAAAAGAACTAGAAAAGCAAGAGCAAACACATTCAAAAGCTACCAGAAGGCAAGAAATAACTAAAATCAGAGCAGAACTGAAGGAAATAGAGACACAAAAAACCCTGCAAAAAATTAATGAATCCAGAAGCTGGTTTTTTGAAAAGATCAACAAAATCGATAGACTGCTAACAAGACTAATAAAGAAGAAAAGAGGGAAGAATCAAATAGACGCAATAAAAAATGATAAAGGGGATATCACCACCGATCCCACAGAAATACAAACTACCATCAGAGAATACTACAAACACCTCTACGCAAATAAACTAGAAAATCTAGAAGAAATGGATAAATTCCTCGACACATACACCCTCCCAAGACTAAACCAGGAAGTTGAATCTCTGAATAGACCAATAACAGGTTCTGAAATTGTGGCAATAATCAATAGCTTACCAACCAAAAAAACTCCAGGACCAGATGGATTCACAGCCGAATTCTATCAGACGTACAAGGAGGAGCTGGAACAATTCCTTCTGAAACTATTCCAATCAATAGAAAAAGAGGGAATCCTCCCTAATTCATTTCAGGAGGTCAGCATCATCCTGATACCAAAGCCTGGCAGAGACACAACCAAAAAAGATAATTTTAGACCAATATCCTTGATGAACATTGTTGCAAAAATCCTCAATAAAATACTGGCAAACCAAATCCAGCAGCACATCAAAAAGCTTATACACCATGATCAAGTGGGCTTCATGCCTGGGATGCAAGGCTGGTTCAACATACGCAAATCAATAAA